>NC_142884.1:7153833-7458500 GCF_051225735.1 Oryctolagus cuniculus | reverse complement strand
GCACATGGCAGCCTCTTCACGTTTCCACATCACAGGGTCACAGTGAGAAGGAATTTAAGAAGAGACAAAAGGGACTGAGGGACACAGGGTGTGAGCAAAGGGTCAGGCGGGAGACTTTAGAGTCACGGAAGATCACCGACCCCAAGGCCTGGCGTTTAAGAAAGGAAGGGGACATGGACCAACAGGAGTATCGGCGTTACCTGAGTAAGAGCCATTTGTGACACTTTGTCTTCCCTCTTCCTCCTCTTCGGGGCTTCTTCCTCAGGTAACATGAGTCTCTAGGAGTCAATCCTGAATATGGAAAATATGCTGTTTTATCCTTGGAATCAACACAGTCCTTTCCTGTGCCATCACCACACACAGTAAAGCCCTCGCCACAAGGAAAGGTGGCCATCTGATGCCTACTGCACCACTGGGACTACAGGAAGACCAAGAAGCAAGGTATGGACCCCCTTTCTGCGGAGTCTGTTTCTCTCCAGGTGAACCCCACACATGCGCTGCAGCCCTGAAGGCCTGGGCTGGACTGAGGTCCCTCCAGGGCACAGACCCGTCCTACCAAAACCTCAGGCGCAGCACAGCCCCTTCACCCCTCTGCGGATTCCAGGCTGATCTCAGCCCTCAGAAATGGAGGACACAGAGCCTTGGTGCCCAACGCTAGACTCAGAACATCATCAACTTTAAATATTCTCAAGGCTGGGCCCCAGACTGTTATTGGGAATACTATTAGAGGGCACCAAACGCCTCAGCACTCTACTGGGCACCACTCAAAGGGCAGGTCCAGAACACATCCCATTTTCTTGTTCGGCTTTCCCCTTGGGACCTGTTATCACCAGTACCCAAACGATGGGTGAGAAAGGAGCAGTGGGAAACATGCAGAGCAGCCAAGTGGACCACAGGTTGGAGGAGGGTGCGGCTAGAATGCTAACGGAGGCAGAGGTCGTAGAAGTCTTCACGTACAAGTCTCTGACCCCAGAACAAAGAACTGAGCAGGAAGCGTGGTCTTCACCTGCACCTGAGGGCCAGAGTCCTAGGCAGAGGACGGTCCAGGTGCAAGCCCTAAGGCAGGGTACCTGAGGAGGACCCAACAGGGGAGGTCGACAGGGACTGCAGATCAGGAAGAGCCAGGGTCTTCTAACACTTTCTCCCACATCTCCAAAGAATTTTAGGTACCATGTATTTCCTTATTTAAGTAAATATGTACTTTTTTATATTATAAATTAAAACAATTTTAAAATGTAGTATTAGGTTGGCTTTGTAGCAAAGTGGGTTAAGCAGTCCCCTGCAATGTTAGCATCCCATATCAGAGCATCAGTTCAAGTTCTGGCTACTGTTTCTAATCCAGCATCCTGCTACTGTGCCTGGGAAGGCAGCAGAAGATGGATCAAGTACCTGGGTCCCTGACACCCACATGGGAGACTGGGAATGAGATCAGGGATCTTGGTTTCCACCTGGTCCAGTTCAGGCTGTTGAAGACATTTGGGTAGTGAACCAGCAGATAAAATACTCTGTCTGACCCCCTCTCTCTGTTACTCTGCCTCTAAAATAAACAAAACTTAAAAAAAAAAGTTTTATCTTCTTTATGTTAAATATATGCTGAGATGTTCAGCTAAGCACAGGAAGTACAGGGTCCCTCTAGTGGAGACATGGAGGGCTGCAGGGAGAACACTTTTTTGAAGGGAGCTCAGGAAGTCTTACGTGGATATGTGAAGGTGAAGAGGACTGTTAAGACATCCCAGCTGAGACCTGAGACCAACAGACAGAATTCTTGGGTTCAGGGGAGAAGACTACGGAGGAAATGGAGACACGCGGGTAGTGTGAAAACCTTGAGAGAAATAAAGAGGAGCCAGAGATGAGAGGTTCAAGGACCCAGCCGAGGGACACATTCCCATATTCCCACATTCAGAGAGCAGGGATCTGGAGCCACCAACAGAGGAAACTGTGGAATGATCAGACAGGAGCCAAGAAAATTCAAACAGTGTTAAAGCTTAATGAGATGTTCTCAAAACCAAGTGAAAAGAGAGGGTTCAACTGTGTAATATGCTGTGGATAAGAACAGATGAGAACAGGAAATTAAATACTAAAGTTAGATACTGGAAGGTCACTGATAACTCTGACGAAGTATCAGTGGAAGGCAGATGTGAAAGCTCAATTTAAGGGAGAGCTGAAGGCAAGATTTGAACACAAATGAACGGGCATGTGGTACAGCGATTAAGTTGTTTCTTGGAAAGCTTGCATCACATATTGCAGTACCTGGGCTCGAGTCCTGGCTCTGCTCCAGTTTCAGCTTACTGCTAATGCACACTTTGGGAGACAGTAGATGATGGCTCAAGAGTTAGGTCCCTGGCCTCAGTCTGGTCAGTCTCATGTAATGTGGGCACTTGGACAGTGAACCAGAGGATTAGAGTTCTTCTCTCTCTGCCTTTCAAATAAATATATTATTATTATTATTAAGATTGACTGATCGATTTGAAAGGAAGAGTTACAGAGAGAGAGAAGAGAGGAAGAGGAGAGGGAGACACAGAGAGATCATCTATCTGCTGGTTCATTCCCCAATTCACTCCTCAAATGGCTACAATGGCAGGGACTGGGCCAGGCTGAAGCCAGAAGCCAGGAGCTTCTTTTGAGTCTCCCACATAAGTGTAGGAGCCCAAGACTTGGGCCATCTTCTGCTGCTTTCTCAGGTACATTAGCAGAGAGCTGGATCAGAAATGGAGCAGCTGAGACTAGAACCAGTGCCCATATGGGATGCCGGTGCTGCAAGTGGAGGCTTTATCTGCTCTGCCACAGCACTGGCCCCTCAAATAAATATAATTATTTAAAAAAAGAATGGAAGATAAAGTTTTAGCTCCTAAATGGAGCACAGCAGTTAACAACAGGGAGAAATGGTATTTAATAGAGTATATTTAAAGATGAAAGAGTGGAAGTAAAAAATATTTATTTCATATATGTGTCTGTTTAATAGACAATATTATCATTTCAGTACACCAACCAAAATAATTGCCTTGATGTAAAAATTGATGATGTAGAGAAGGGAGCCATATCATGAGACTTTGAGTGGGGCTAGCAAGCGGTACACAATTCCAAAGTTACAGACACCCCTTGTCAGTACTCAGTAGAGAGACAAGTGAGTGTGCCAGGTTGCCAGGTTGAGATCTCTTCACTGAGCCAGAAAACACTTCCCTGCTCCAAACTTCTTACAACTCACATACTCATCACTCAATACTTCCCCTCCAGTCTCCAAAATGTATATGTAGCCTTTCCCCCACACTGCCCAGTTCTCCAGCATACTCCCAGCTGAGAGTGCCCCAAGTTAATTCTGACCCTGTCTACAGAGGGATAGCATCAGATCCCCCTGGATCTGCACCGCACTTCAGACAGCATATGCAAGAAGCAGTTATCACTTATACTGACTGGGTAAACATCCCATCTCCCACAGCTCTTCCAGGAGTTTGGTTAAGTGGCTAAGACAGCATCTCCATCTGGTTCCAGGCTCATGTTTGTGACATCCTTTGTAATAAATGAGTAAACCTAAGCAGAATGTTTCTTTGAGTTCTGTGAGCTGCTTAGGAAAAAGAATCAAACCTACAGAAGGGGTCAAGAGAATCCCTGATTTCCACCCCACGGGTCAGCGGGACAGGCCCAATCCAGGGCCTCTGACTGGAGACCAAAGCAGGGGCAGCTCCTGTGGGACTTCACCCTCAATCTGATGTGACCGCCGAGCAGAGTGAGTAGTAGGGTACATTCAAGGATACTTGGTTGGTGTCTGACAGAGAACAGCTTGATGGAGAACACCCCACACATTTTGGTGAACTGAGGTAAAGAAATCTGCTGAGCATTCGAAAAACATCGGTTTTGGAGTATCTCATACACTGCCCCACGTCCTAGCCCATCTCAGGCAAAGGGACAGCAAATCACTCGCGAAGACCCAAGTCACTGCCCTGGAGCTGAGTATGTAACACAGATGATCGCTGTACTCTGATGCTAATAATCACAAACTGCAGCGGACTTTTAGACAAGAGTTCTACAACTCTCACCCTCATCCCCGTACTCGGAACAGACGTTTTAAATTTGCCAGATTATAAAATAAGAAATGTCCACGCAACAGAACCATCCCTATCTAATCAGCCCCACTCGCCCCTTTCTTCACTGTTTCCTTCCTCATTCTGAACAGATCTCAGTCACACTTGGTCTCTCCAGCTCTTGTTTCTGTCCTGTGCTCTTCCCCCGGCTTCCTGCTCACTTCCTGCCCCTCTCCTCCACGGCTTTTTCTCCTTCCTCCCTCTCCTACCTCTCCTGCCCCAGCCTTTCAGCTCTTGCCACTCCTTTGTTCCCAACACCCTTGTAGTTCTGCCTCTTTCCGCACCACCTCTGCTCTGCGTGTTCAAGTCCCTGCTCCCTGTTAGATGCTTTTGTCCCTTCTTGGTCACGTTCCACGTCTATTTTCCGTCACCAGTTCCCTTTCCTCGTGCAGACACTACGGCTGCTTTAGCTGCCGGGGTTTTAAATCTCCCATCCTGCTCTCCACTCTCAGAGCCTCCGCCTCGGGCGCCCCTCGCCCTGTTTCGCTGCCCTCCACACCTCTGCAGCCCGCCTTTCGCTATCCCTGCCTGCAAATCCCTGACACATCCTCTACGTCGCCACCCTATCTGGGGTTTGGTCTCGTGCCTCCCAGTTGTGCTACGTCTTTTTCGGGACCCCTATGCCCACACCTAAGACGCCCACCTCGGAGCACGGCGGAACAAGGGTTGTCACCAGACAGGACCAAGGGACACCCCCCAAAGCGGATCCGGGAAAGAGGCGACAGCGAGGGGGGGAGGCCCGAGGGGCGGGCGGGCAGTCAGGGAAGGAGCGGGGTCCGCAGACCCACAGGAGCGGAGCGAGGACCCGGGGGGCGCGCAGGGCGTGCACCCGCCCGCGAGTGGGGCGACCACGGACGCCAGGAGGACGGAGAGGTCAGGAAAGGGCTTCCAGCCGTGGAGAGGCGGCGGAAGAAGGGTCTGCGCGGCTCGCGGGACCTGCCTGAGGAGGCTCTCCACGAGACCCGGAGGGACGCCCGCGCTCACGGCGGCGTCAGGGCCGCCCGCAGCACAGGCAGCAGCGAGAGGATTTTAGGGTCTGAGGGAGCCCGCGGCCCCCACAGCCCTGGCACGGAGGCGCCGGGGGACTGCGAAGCCAAGGATTAATAGAAAGAGAGAGAAGGAAACTCACGAGCCGCCGGCCGACCTTCACTCCACCCGATCTGCTTCCGGGTCTGTGGGAAACTGCGCGCGCAGCCGGGAGGTCGGCCGTGGGCAGGAACCGATTGTGGGGGCGGGGCCTAGCTGGACCTTGACGTTTAGGGGCGGGGCGTAGGGAGACAGCTGGGCGGAGACGGCGGCTGGGAGGGCGGGGCGCGGCTAGGGAGGCAGAGCTGGGCGGAGACGGCGGCTGGGAGGGCGGGGCGCGGGGCGGGGCGTAAGGAGACAAAGCTGGGCGGAGACGGCCGCTGGGTGGGCGGGTCCGGGGCGGGGCGCAGGGAGCCAAAGCTGGCGGAGACAGCGGCTGGGAGGGCGGGTTCGGGGCGGGGCGCAGGGGCGGCAGAGCCCGGGCGCGGGGCGGGGCCGGGGCGCGGGGAGGACCTAGGCTCGGATTGAGACCCTGAGCGCGCACGTGCGGCAGGGCAGGGTCTGGGCTCTCGCCCACCTCGCTGCCCTCAACTGCAGAAGTGAGACCTCCCAGTGAGGCTGAAGCTCTACGTGGGCCTTGTGGTGGGCTCCCGAGGAACATTAAGCGAGGTGAGCGTTTTGCTCAGCGGTTCAGACACCTGTTAGGAAGCCCGTTCCCACATCAGAGGGCCTGGACTCCAGCCCCGCCTCCAGCTCTGGTGTCCAGCTTTCGGGTAAGGTGCACCCTGGGTCCCTGCCACGCACGTGAAAGACCCAGAAGGAGTTCCTGGCTCCTTGGCTCGGCCTCGGCTCTGGCCTGCCATTGTGAGCATTTGGGCGGTGAACCAGCAGGTGGGAACTCTGTGCCTCTGTCTCCCCGCCTCAAATTTTTAAAAAATTAAGGAATTTAATAAACCCTTGCAATTGTGTGAGAAGCGGATGCAAACTAAAATGTAAAATCCGTGTTGTGTCTGCAGAATGCGCCAGGCAGAATAGAAATCCTTTCCATGTCGTATCCATCCACTTGGGAGGGAGTCAACCCTGTGCCCAGTTCCCCAGACTTTCATAGGGACCGCACCTGGAGAAGGGTAAGGCCAGTGGTAAGTTGGGTCACCACGAGTTAACTTAGGGGCCGGCACTGAGGAGTAGTGGACAAGGCCACTGCCTGCAGTGCTGTCATCCCATATGGACGCCGGTTCGAGTCCCAGCTGCTCCACTTCCAATCCAGCTCTCTGCTATGGCCTGGGAGAGCAGTGGAAGATGGCCCACGTCCTTGGGACTCTGCACCCGCATGAGAGACCTGAAAGAAGCTCCTGGTTCCTGGGCTTCAGATCGGCTCAGCTTGGCCGTTGCAGCCATCTGGGGAGTGAACCAGCGGATGGAAGACCTCTCTCTCTGCTCTACCTCTTTGTAACTCTGCATTTCAAATAACTAAATAAATCTTTAAAAAAAGGTTAATTTAAACAAAGAGAGTAAGGTTTTCAAAATAGATGTTGTTAATTAGAAATTATCGGAGGTCATTGTTTTGGACAGAGCTCCTGCACTGGGTCACAAGTCACAAAGCATCATTCCTGCTAGAGGTCCAGGTCACCAGCCTAAAACTAAGCTGTTTATCTCCCAGGAACCAGGAGAAGTGAGAGGTTACAGCCAAACGGCTGTGATAATAAAGTTTCCTCTGCCTTTAATCCTTAGATCCTTTAATCTTTTAATACTTCAAGAAGTAACTGGAGGGGCCGGTGCTGTGGCGCAGCCCAGTGGGTTAAAGCCCAGGGCATCAGTTCAATGCCGGGCTGCTCCACTTCTGATCCAGCTGCCTGCTGTTACGCCTGAGAAAGCAGTGGAGGATGATCCAAGTCCTTGACCCCCTGCACCCATGTGGGAAGAAGCTCCTGGCTGCTGGTTCCTTGCTTCGGATCCGCTCAGCTCCAGTAGTTGTGGCCATCTGGGGAGTGAACCAGCAGATGGAAGATCTCTCTCTTTCTGTTTCGACCTCTCTAACTCTGTCTTCCAAATAAATCTTTTTTTTTCTTAAAAAAATAAAAAAGAATTAGAGGGGCTGCCGCTGTGGCACAACAGGTTAAAGCCCTGGCATGCAGTGCCAGCATCCCATATGGGCACTGGTTCTAGTCTCGGCTGCTCCTCTTCCAATCCAGCTCTCTGCTATGGCCTGGGGAAGCAGTGGAAGATGGCCCAAGTCCTTGGGCCCTGCACTCACGTGGGAGACCAGGAAGAAGCTCCGGATTCCTGGCTTCAGATCGGCTCAGCTCTGGCCATTGCGGCCATCGGGAGTGAACCAGCAGATGGAAGACCTCTCTCTGCCTCTCCTTTTTCTGTGTAACCTTTTAAAAAGAACTGGTATTATGATAGGCTGAGCAAAAGAGAGGTTCAGATGAAAGAAGAAAAAGTAGGTTGGTTTTTTTCAATGTCACTTTCTGTGCAAGGTAAGGAAACAATAGAAAAATAACTAATCGGTTATCATCAGATTACTTCTAATTCATTTTTTAAAGATTTATTTATTTATTTGAAAGTCAGGGTTACAGAAAGGTAGAAGCAGAGAGAGAGAGAAGTCTTCTATCCACTGGTTCACTCCCCAAATGGCTGTAATGTCCAAAGCTGCGCCAATCCGAAGCCAGGAACCAGGAGCTGCTTCTGGGTATCTCATGTGGGTGCAGGGTTCCAAGCACTTGGGCCATGTTCTACTGCTTTCCCAGGCCATAGCAGAGAGCTGGATCAGATGTGGGGCAGGGGTTGGTGTTGTGGCATAGCAGGTAAAGCCACTGCCTGCAGTGCCGGCATCCCATATGGGCACCGGTTTGAGACTTGGCTGCTCCACTTCCAATCTGGCTCTCTGCTATGGCCTGGGAAAGCAGTAGAAGATGGCCCAAGTGCTTGGATCCCTGCACCCATGTGGGAGACCCAGAAGAAGCTCCTGGCTCCTGGCTTCAGATGGGTGCAGCTCTGGCCAATGTGGCCATCTGGGGAGTGAACCAGCAGATGTAAGACCTCTCTGCCTCTCCTTCTCTGTGTAACTCTGACTTTCAAGTAAATAAATAAATCTTTAAAAAAAAAAAAAAAAAGTGGAGCAGCCAGGACTCTGATGCCCATATGGGATTTTGGCACTGCAGGTGGCAGCTTTACCCACTATGCCACAGTGCCAGCCCTCACCAATTCTGTTGTTTTTTTTTTTTTTAAATTTTTGACAGGCAGAGTGGATAGTGAGAGAGAGAGACAGAGAGAAAGGTCTTCCTTTGCCGTTGGTTCACCCTCCAATGGCCACCGTGGCCGGCACACTGCAGCCGGCGCACCACGCTGATCCGAAGGCAGGAGCCAGGTACTTCTCCTGGTCTCCCATGGGTGCAGGGCCCAAGCACTTGGGCCATCCTCCACTGCACTCCCTGGCCACAGCAGAGAGCTGGCCTGGAAGAGGGGCAACCGGGACAAGAACCCGGTGTGCCGGCGCCGCAAGGCGGAGGATTAGCCTAGTGAGCCGCGGCGCCGGCTTACCAATTCTGTTTTAACAAAAGGAATTGTTGCCTGAATCTAGACTAAAAAATAAAGGCAATAAATATCTTTAAATTGTTAAATTCTGTCCTTTGACAACAAAAATTCCTTAGTTCTTCCTTACACTTGTTCTTTAAAGATTTACTTACCTTTGTTTTTCTATCCCACACTTACATTAACCTCAAATAGCTTTGAGATAACCATGATCATAATAGTTTCCTCAATAATTTATAAATTTAATGTAATTTCACATTTACTTTATATGCATGCTAAAAGTAATTAGAAAAATATCACTTATTTAAACATTTCATGTGTTTGAACTTTCTTTTCTTTGTGAATGTTGTGTCAGGTGCAGATAACAAAGCTTGCAAAACAGTCCTCAGAAGACGTTTTCTGTTATTTCTATGGATATTTGGTAGACATGATAGGCAGGTTCTCTTTCATATGAACCCTGAGGTAAAGCAGGTTATAATTTTAAATAAACTTATTTCTATCTGCAGTCATTTTATGGCAGTTCCTGTGCAATCACATCAACTATTAAGCATGCTCTCTCATATCCCATTAAGAAGTGGTAATCAGTTGAAATAAAATCACATTTGGGGCTGGCGCCGCGGCTCAATAGGCTAATCCTCCACCTCCACCTCGCGGCGCAGGCACACTGGGTTCTAGTCCCGGTCAGGGCGCTGGATTCTTTCCCGGTTGCCCCTCTTCCAGGCCACCTCTCTGCTGTGGCCCGGGAAGGCAGTGGAGGATGGTCCAAGTGCTTGGGCCCTGCACCCCATGGGAGACCAGGAGAAGCACCTGGCTCCTGCCTTCGGATCAGTGTGGTGCGCCGGCTGCAGCGCACCAGCCGTGGCGGCCATTGGAGGGTGAACCAACGGCAAAGGAAGACCTTTCTCTCTGTCTCTCTCTCTCACTATCCACTCTGCCTATCAAAAAAAAAAAAAAATCACATTTGGGTAGGAAAATGAGCATATGTAAAATAGGCTTGGATGGCAGCATTTGGTGCAGCACTTAAAATCCTTTTGGGACTCGTGCATTCCATATCCAGAGTACCTGGATTTGATTCTGGCTCCGCTGCTTATTCCAGCTTTCTGCTAATGCACACCCTTGGAGGCAGCAGTGACGGCTCAAGTTTTGGATCTGCCACCCACATGGGAGACCCAGGTGGAGTTCCTGGCTCTTGGCTTCAGCCTGGCTCAGCCCTACCTGTTGTGGGCATTTGAAGAGTGAACCAGCAGGTGGAACATCTTTGTCTGTCACTGTCTCTCTGTCTCTCTACCTTTCAAAAATAAATTATTTAAAATAAATAGTTTGCGCTTAACAGAAGCAGAATGTACTGAACTGGCAAATAGATAAATACAGGATGTATCAGCACATCATTAAAATATATGGTTTCTGAGATTGATTTTGAGACCTCTACAAGCTAGATTATTCTGTATCATGCAATACTGCTAACTGGTTGTGTTGCCAAGAATAAACTTTAAACATGGTTTTCCATTATCTCAAGAAAAGAAATGAGTTGTGGAGCTTTTGATAAGCAGTAGATAAAGAAGTTGATTATAACTGAAAGTCATGCATCCAGTTTATATAGTGGAATTTTGTTGTTTCTAAAATTTTCAAGGGATGGTAGGCATTTGGTGCACTGATAGATGCCTGTATTCCCTATTTTTGATACCTGGGTTCAAGTCCCAGCCCCATATCTCCCAATCCAGAAGTCCTCTCTACAAAGATAGTAAAAAAGTACCTTATTCATTGTCTTTTATGTAATGTTAATTCCTGTTGAATACTCCAACTATTTTGGAATTATGAACAAAAACTGCCTATTTTTCTCATGATTTCTATACCTGTTATGAACTGCCTTTTGATTTTCCTAATAGTAAACATTTCCTACATTACAGGTATAAACTGAATTTGTTCATCATTGAAATAGTTCATAATATTTTACATGAGACGGTCCCTTGTAACTCAATTCTCAGGCTTTCCGCCTCCTTCATGGTCACCCTTGCTGCCCTTGGGCACACAGGGATGAAGAAGCCTCTCTCATAAACTCCCGAGGTTGTTTTGGAGCTGTTTACCTGACAGTTGTAATTGTTTCTGGTTGTTGAGTATTGAGATGAATTCTTTAAGCGTACTGCCAGATCCTCTTGCATACACTGTTGATGTTTCTAGAGATGAAGTCACAGAATCACACATCTTCCTCTCAGGTCCTGGCTGTCCCTGTCTTTACAGGGAATCCACCATCTTAGCATTACAAAGAGTCCTGTAATTATTTTCTATTTTATTCTGAGAGGTTATCTCTAAGGGAAGCAGTCTGTCAGGAAGTCAGGTATGTGTTCATGTTGCAAAAGAAAATCATCTTCATAGAAAATAATCTGGGTCCCCTTGAGATTTAGGAATAATGGCAAGGGCTGAGATGGTAGAGAGAATTGAGGTCTTGAAGTGTACACCAATCCCCAATGCCTTTTCATGTAATTTAAAGATTGTATTTATTTATCTGGGAGGTAGAGTTATAGACAGAGAGAGACAGAGACAGAGATAAAGGTCTTCCATCCACTGGTTCACTCCCCAAATGGCTGCAATGGCTGAAGCTAGGCCAATCCGAAGCTAGGAGCCAGGAGCTTCTTCTGGGTACCCTTCATAGGTGCAAGGGGCCAGGCACTTGGTCTGTCCTTCACTGCTTTCCCAGGCCATAGCAGAGAGGTGGGTTGGAAGAAGAGCAACTGGGACATGAACCGGTGCCCATATGGGATGCCAGCATTGAAGGCAGAGGCTGTCGATGAATAACTTATTAAGTGGCCATTGTTGTGGTATAGTGGGTTGAGCCACCACCCGCGATGGCTACATCCCATATGAGTGCTAGTTCAAATTCAACTGCTCTGCTGCAGATCCAGCTTCCTGCTAATTTAGCTATAATGGAGCAGAAGATGGCCTGAGTGTTTGGGCCCCTGCACACAGACAGGGTTCCTAGCTCCTGTATTTGGCCTAGCCCAACCCTAGCTGTTGTGGCCATTTTTGGAGTGGACCAGAAGGCGGAAAATCTCTCTCTCCCTCTCTGTAACTCTGCCTTTCAAATAAATAAATAAACAAACCATTTTTTAAAAAGAATTATACGGTTATTATCTTACTTGCATTTTAGTATTTATTCAGAGTATTTATTCATATTCACTTTTAGCCCATAAAACTAATTTATACACAGAATTATAAAAGTGCCACAGTCACAATTATATACGAGATAAACCACTGAAAAATGGCCATAGACATCTGTCAATACAGATGTTGAGTACTAGAAGAGCAACACTAACTTGCTTTCTTCATGTGGCACCATGACTGAAAGACTTCTTTGGCAGCTGGACAGCACAGGTTAAGAGTTGATGGTGCCATTTAGTGGAAAACAAGTTGGAACGAAGTTTGCCCAGTGTGCCTCAGATCTCTTTATCTGTAAAGTAACAACAGCCACAGTGTCTTGGTGAACTGAGTTTTTGGTTATTAGGTACAAAACATTAATAACAGTGCTTGTTTCATTAAAGCATCAAATAAACAATGATATGCAAATATATTAATGCTGACTATATTTAATAAGTAAGTATTTCAGAGGGAAGAGGAGTGAATTTCATTTGTCACCACAACAGTAAATTTAATAGTAGTAAATCTAACTCCCTGTAGGATATGACATCTCCCACTGGATATGACATCTGTCTCTAGGATGTGACAGAATGGCCTACAGGGATTTAACAACAAGAGTCATCTCCTTATTTATCAGAAACTAACCTTAAACTTAAAGACATACACAAACTCATATGGACATACATAGACTTTAAATTGAAGGACATACATAAACACTTAAATTTAAAAACATATAAACGGAAGAGGGGATAGAGAGAGATATTACATGGAAATGGCAACTTAAATAGATTTGTAAGGATTAGACATATCAGACAAAATAGATTTTAAATTCAAAATGATCACAAAGAAGTTTATAATAAAATGATAAGGCAAATTCATCAGGAAGATATAGCAATTATATGTATATCCAGCATCATAGACAATGATTTGAAGGAAGGAACAGACAGCAATCAATCAATGTGATATACCATATTAACTAAATAAAAATACATGGTAATCTCAGTAGACATAGAAGCATTGAGAACATTCAACACCCAATTATGATTAAAAACTCTCAACAAAGTCATTGCAGAAGGAACTAGCCTCATTACAATGCAGACCAGACTATGCAAGTCCATAGTTAACATCCTAAACAGCAGAGAAAAATGGAAGCTTTTCCTCTAAGACCTAGTAGAAGATAAGGATGTCCACTCTTGCCATTACATTGTGGGCATGTCAAGCCCCAAATTATGTTGTGGGAGGTAAAAGCCTGACTGGAGTTGGAGAGACCCCCAGCTAAACTTAGTCCAGGTCCTTCTCTTCCCACGTCTAATAATTCAACTGAGAGATGTAGGTAGAGATAATCAGAAGAGCAGGATTTATTGACAGGCAAAACGATATTACACATCCAGATGTTGAATGTGGGCAACCTCAAGAGAGAAGAGATCCCCCTCCCAGTCTGGGGTCATCATTTTAGAGAGCAGCAGTGGTAATCAGCAGGGAGACAGGATTTAGGGTAGGGCTGCAGCACATGTGGTGTCATGTTCTCTGGAACATGATGGGGCAGTGAAGCTTATCTGCACGAAGAGTGTCTTCAGCCATTTTGAATCAGTATGGAAGGTCATGGGATTTGGGTGTGTGCATGGCTCGAGTGCTGGCAGCCCTAACTCCTTATTTCTTCCTGACTCTTTGCCTTGTTCAGATCAGTTTCTATTCAACATAATACTCTATGTACTTGTGGCTGGCGCTGTGACATAGCAGGTAAAGCCGCCGCCTGCAGTGTCAGCATCCCATATGGGCACTGGTTCAAGTCCTGGCTGTTCTACTTCCAATCCAGCTCTCTGCTATGGCCTGGGAAAGCAGTGGAAAATGGCCCAGGTCATTGGGGACCCTGCACTTGAAAGGGAGACCTGGAAGAAGCTCCTGGCTCCCAGCTTCAGATCAGCACAGCTCCAGCCATTGTGGCCAGTTTTTTTGGGATGTGAACCAATGGATGGAAGACCTCTCTCTCTGTCTCTGCCTCTCCTTCTCAGTGTAACTTTGACTTTCAAATAAAATAAATAAATCTTTAGAAAAAAAATTCTACAACTACATTGAAGGAGTGATGTCAACAAGACAGAGGGATAGGAGGCCTTAAACCTACTTCCTCTGTAGAGACAGCGATTTAATAACAATAGATGTTACCATGGTGAGAAATCCAGAAACACTTAAAGGGGTCCCTGTGACCCATGAAGTGCCAAGTCAAATCCTCACAGCTCAGTAGGAAATGTAGCAGAGCTTCTTCCTGACATGACGTGGCACTACTGTGAAGAAACTGCAGGGAAAGGATAGACTATCCCACCCAACATTGTGACTGTCCAGGGTACAGCCCCACAGAGCAGGTCAAAATTAAAATTAAAGGGTCACTGGGAACCAAGGCCCTCAATATAAGTCAGCTTGTGCAGTAGCACAGGCACACACTAGGTGGAGACACAGACCACAGCTTACTGAGGCACAGCCGGCTCCTGAGTGGGTAACTGGCCAAGTTCTTCAGTTAGGTGGCAAGACAAAAGCTCAGAGAAGATACATCCCCCCAAAAGGCTTAAACAGTCTCTCATCAAGTTGATTAGCAGGTGGCCCCCCTGAAAGAAACCAGGAGAGAGATGGATGATTTTGAAATGCTCAAATCTTGAAAGAGACAAGACACAGAGAAAGAAACATCACTTAAACAAAGACAGGCACAAAAGAAAGGGAGATACAATCATGTGGAATGTAACAACCTTTTGGTCAACAACAGACCACATATATAAAGGTGGTTTCACTAAGACTGAGTATACTGGAGCTGAAAAATACCTTATACAATTTTACACTGTAATGCATAACTTTTGTGTATGTAGTAATTCTGGTAGGAACAAACTTGTGTTGTGAGTCATATAGAACTAACAGTACATGTAATTACGTACAATGCATAACAATCGATAATAAATGACCATGTTATAGCTTTTGCATTTAGTATTTTTTTTCATTATTTTAGGGTGTATTCTTTTTAACACTTTTAAAAAAAATTCATTTGTGGGGCCAGCACTATGGTGCAGCGGGTTAAAGCCCTGGCCTGAAGCACCGGCATCCCATATGGGCACCGGTTCTAGTCCCGGCTGCTCCTCTTCCAATCCAGCTTTCTATTGTGGCCTGGGATAGCAGCAGAAGATGACCCAAGTCTTTGGGTCCCTGCAGCCATGTGGGAGACCCGGAGGAAGTTCCTGGCTCCTGACTTAAGATCGGTACAGCTCCGGCTGTTGCGGCTACCTGGGGAGTGAACCAGTGGATGGTTCTCTCTGTCTCTACCTCTCTCTGAAACTCTTGTCTTTCACATAAATAAAATAAATCTTTAAAAAAAGATTCATTTATTTACTTATTATTTGAAGGCAGAGTTACAGAGAGGCAGAGGCAGAGAGGTCTCCTATCTGTTGGTTCACTCCCCAAATGGCCGATGGCTGGAGCTGGGCTGACCTGAAGCCAGGAGCCTGGAGCTTCTTCCAGATTCCCCATGTGAGTGTAGGGGCCAAAGCACTTGGGCTATCTTCCGATGCTTTCCCAGGCACATTAGCAGGGAGCTGGATAGGAAGCCGAGCAGACAGGATTCAAACCAGCACCCTTATGGGATGCTAGCACTGCAGGCAGCGTCTTTACCTGCTATGCCACAGCGCCAGCCCATATTCTTTTTTATTAAAAAATGCTTACTGCAAAAGAAGTTTAATGCTGTTTAACTGTAGCAGCCTCATAAATCTTGGGTTTAACACATCTCTTGATTGCATCAAGAAGCTTCATCCTTGGGGTAGACGTTGTGGCATAATGGATTAAGCCACCACCTGTAATGCCAGCATCCCATATGGGTGCTGGTTCAAGTTCTGGCTGCTCCACTTCAGTTCCAGCTCCTTGCTAATGTGTCTGGGAAAAGCAGCAGCAGATGGCTCAAGTCCTTGAGATCTGAGTTCCTGGCTCCTGGCTTCAGCCTGGCCAGCCCTGGCCACTGAGGCTATTTGGGGAGTGAACCAACAGGTGGAAGATATCTCTCGGTCTCCCTCTCCCCTTCCTCCCCCCACCCCGTAACTCTGCCTTTCAAATAAATAAAATAAATCTTAGAAAAAAGTTTCATCCTGAGACTGACCTACACCTTCTAGGGGTATTTAAGTACACTCTAAGATGGTCACACAACAAGGAAATTGCCTAATAATGCACTGCTTAGGATTTGTCCCAATCATTAAATGATGAATGAATGCACATAAATTACCAAAGAATTCAAAGAAGGCACACATGGACAGCTTTAGGACCTCAGGGAGGTAATGCGTGAGCAAAAGGGGCACTAGAACAGATACACTGAAGCCTGCAAAGGAATGGGGCGATGCATTCAGAGCAACAGCTTCCTGCTAACGCACACTCCTGTGATGGCTCAAGAGTTACCTGGGTTCCTGACACCTGTGAGAAACCTGGGCCGGCACCGCGGCTCACTTGGCTAATCCTCTGCCTGTGGCGCCGGCATCCTGGGTTATAGCCCTGGTTGGGGCGCCGGATTCTGTCCCGGTTGCCCCTCTTCCAGTCCAGCTCTCTTCTGTGGCCTGGGAGTGCAGTGGAGAATGGCCCAAGTGCTTGGGCTCTGCACCCGCGTGGGAGACCAGGAGAAGCACCTGGCTCCCGGCTTCGGATCCGCGCAGTGTGCTGGCCGTAGCAGCCATTTGGGGGTGAACCAATAGAAAAGGAAGACCTTTTTCTCTTTCTCTCTCTCACTGTCTAACTCTGCCTGTCAAAAAAAAAAAAAAAAAAACAAAAAACAAAAAAAAAAAAAACAAAAAAAACCCCAAACAAACAAAAAAACACCTTACCCAGCAGATGGAGCTCCTCCATTTCAGTCTCTCAAGTAACTACATAAACACAAATGCACAACCTGTCTTTATGTCTCAACAAACTAGAAAAAGACCCTAAACACAATGGAAGGAAAAGTAAGGGAATCATGACTATTAAGTCAGAGATAAATGATTTTGAGGATAGAAACAATCAATAAAACCAAAAGGTAAAACTTGTTAAAAGTTCAACAAAATTGAAAAATGCTTAGCTAGACTAATGCAAGAAAAAATAAATCTCACACAAAATCAGAAATAGAAGCATGGAAATCATAAATTGATGCCGCAGAAGAAAGAGTAGTGAAATAGGCAACCTTGGTCAAGTTTGATTGTTTTAGGTAATTAGATAACCTAGAAGAAATGGATAAATATCCAGAAATATGCAGCCTAGCAAGACTAAAACCACATGGAAATAGCAAATCTGAAGAGAGCCATGAGTAGTAAGGAGATTAAAGAAGTAACCCAAACCTCCCAACTAGGAGACCAGCACAGCTGGCTTCACTGCATGATTAAGCCCAGCGTGAAAAGAAAAACTATGCCTTTTCACGTGTCTGGAGGGTCTGGCTGCGGGTCTCTCCTTGGAGTGGTGCGAGAGCGGAGCGGGAGCTGCGGCGCTGGGGCCATGGCAGGACAGGCATTTAGGAAGTTTCTTCTGCTCTTTGACCGGGTCCTGGTGGAGAGGAGCGCTGCGGAAACAGTAACCAAAGGAGGCATTATGCTCCCTGAAAAATCTCAAGGAAAAGTATTGCAAGCAATGGTAGTAGCTGTTGGATCAGGCTCTAAAGGAAAGGGTGGAGAGATTCAACCAGTTAGTGTGAAAGTTGGAGATAAAGTTCTTCTTCCAGAATATGGAGGCACTAAAGTAGTTCTAGACGACAAGGATTATTTTCTATTTAGAGATGGTGACATTCTTGGAAAATATGTAGATTGAAATCTCTGAAACAGCATCACATGAAGCTTCCCATTCCATTGAAGTTCTGAAATCTTTTCATCATGTAAATAATTTCCATGTCTCTTTTATATTAAACTAATGCTACCTAAAACAAAAAAAAAGAAAAACTAAAACAAAAAATTATTTTTAAGATTTATTTTATGGGGCCGGCACTGTGTTATAGCAGCTTAAAGTCCACACCTGCAGTGCCGGCATCCCATATGGGAACCGGTTTTAGTCTCGGCTGCTCCTCTTCTGATCCAGCTCTCTGCTGTGGCCTGGGACAGCAGAAGATTGCCCAAGTCCTTGGGTCCCTGCACCCATGTGGGAGACCCGGAAGAAGCTCCTGGCTCCTGGCTTTGGATCAGCGCAGCTCCATCCGTTGCAGCCATCTGGGGAGTGAACCAACAGATGGAAGACACCTCTCTCTTTCTCTCTGCCTCTCTTTCTCTCTGTGTAACTCTGCCTTTCAAACAATAAATAAATCTTAAAAACAATAGAAAAAATCATCACTTATGGCCTCCAAATAAGGAAACTCAAACAAAACAAAATAAATATAAGAAATTAGAGAAAATATTAAAGAGATTTATTTTATTTATTTGAAAGTTACAGAGAAAGGTAGAGAGAAAGGTCTTCCATCCACTCACTCAAATGGCTGCAACCGCTAGAGCAGCGCTGATCCGAAGCCAGGAGCTTCTTCTAGGTCTCCTATTTGGATGCAGGGTCCCAAGGACTTGGACCATCTTCTACTGCTTTTCCAGGCCATAGCAGAGCTAAATCGGAAGTGGAGCAGCCGGGACTAAAACTGGCACCCGTATGGGATGCCGGCACTGCAGGCCTGGGCTTTAACCTACTACGCCACAGCACCGGCCCCACAAAAAAATTAAAAAAAAAATTTAAAAGAACACTAATACTCCTCAAAGGGAACACTAACATATTATTCTGAGAGATCACCATTCCTCTGAAAACAAACCAATGCAAAGATATGAAACCAGAGACTACAGACTAATATCCTATAAATATTAGAGAAAAGATTCTTATCAGAGCATCTTTTCAAGTTCCCGGCTGCTCCACTTCCAATCGAGCGCCCAGCTGACGTGCATGGGAAAGCCCCCAATGTGGAAAGCGTGTACTCCGCTCACTGCACCCACAGGACGCAAGGGCAGCACACTCCTGCAGGAAGACCAACAAGCCTGGTATGGATCCTTTCTTCAGAACCGGCTCGTCTCCTGGTGAAGCCCACACATGAGCCCAGCTCTGGGGAGCCGGGCTGGACTGAGCTGCTCTTCAAGGCACACTCCCAGCCCTGACCAAACGCCTGTGCTCTCTGGATCACAGGCTGCTCTGGGTTCTCAGTGATGGAGGACACGGGGCCATGACACTGGACGCTGGATAGAGGTTAGAATGAACCTCAAGTTTTAGAATCATTACTAGGTGTGGCCGGTGCTGTGGCTTAGAAGGCTAAGTAAGCATCCGCCTGCAGTGGATAGGGCATCCCATATGGACGCCAGTCCGAATCCTGGCTGCTCCACTTCAATCCAGTCCCCCGCTAATAAACCTGGAAACGCAGCAGAAGATGGCCCAAGTGCTTGTGTCCCTGCCCCATGTGGGAGACCTGGGAGAAGCTCTTGGCTCCTGGCTTCAGCCTGGCCCAGCCCAGCTCTTGAGGCTGCTTGGGGAGTGAATCAGCGGATGAAAGATCTCTCTCTCTCTCTTCTTTGCTATCTCTGCCTTTCAGATAAATAAAAACAAATCCTTAAAAAAAAATCGGATCATTATTGAGGTCGGGCCCAAACCTGACCGGGAATGAGAAGCTGCAGTGGGAACTAGAGACTGAGTTTGCAAAACGCCGCGGGGAACCAGGGTTGAGCACCACTCAGAGCGGCTCCCCGGCTCTCTGCTCCTTCCTCTCTTCCGTCCCGCGAGCTCCTCGCCGCCCTCCACAACGTGTACCCCGACCCTTCCTCAGCCCCGCTCCGGGTCCTACACCTCACGCACTCAGGAGGAGTAAGACGCCCGCGTCCCGGCCGCGGGAGGACTCGGCCTGGGGGCCCCAGGACCCTCCTGCCCGGGGCGGGAGACGGGGACTGGCGGGTCTCCGCCTCAGAGCGACTTCATCCGCAGAAGAGACCCCCGGCTCCCACTGCTTCCAATTCGCTCGGGGAGGGAGCAGCGCGGGAATTTTAAGGTCTGAAAAGACTTCCGGCCCCGGGAAGGGAAGCGCTGAGGAAGAAGGGAGCGAGGGGGCTAATCCGATACGGAGAAACTCACCAGCAGCTGAGGGACCTGCGCCGCCGGCGCGATCCGTTCCCGCGGCCGAGGCAAGCGCGCCAGTCGGGAGGCGAGGGCGTGGGCGGGGCCGGGGCGGGGCGTGAGGAGCGCTGTCGCCCGAGCTGGGAGTGCATGGGCGGGGCATAAAGGGGCGGGGCGAGCGTGTGAGAGCCCGGGTCCGGGCTGGGATCGCTGGGGCGGGCCGTGAGGAGCGCTATCGCCTGAGCCGGGAGTGTGTGGGCGGGGTATAAAGGGGCGGGGGCGGGGCGTGTGAGAGCCCGGGTCCGGGCTGGGATCGCTGGGTAGGGCGTGGCCGGGGGCGGGGCGCTATGGGCAACGGGCGGAGCAGGGACTTAAGATGGTCGATGTCAGGGGTCGGGGTCGTTTCTGCCTCTCCCTATTGGTTCCTTTTTCCTAACTTTGTACTATCTTAAGCCAACTTTGCGTCCTATAGAGCAGTGTTTCCTATTTTGCTAGTATTTTACAGTTTTGCGGTAAAAGCGATGTTTGGAGGCATTTATAATGGAAACAAAAATGTTTTCCTTTGAACAGTTTGAAAACCAGTTAAGGCGAAACTTTTGCCAGTGTGCAGGCAACCGCGGCTGAGGCAGCAAGTGGGCTCTGCCCTCTGGGAGGGGGTTGAGCTGAGTCCCTGACTGGATGCAGGAAAGTTTTTGCAGTTTAAGCAATTTAACTTTTTTTTAATTTTTTTGAGAGTGGACAGTGAGAGACAGAGAAAGGTCTTCCTTTTTCATTGGTTCACCTCCCAAATCGCCACTACGGCCGGCGCCCCGCGGTGATCTGAAGCCAGGAGCCAGGTGCTTCTCCTGGTCTCCCATGGGGTGCAGGGCCCAAGGACCTCCACTGCCTTCCCCGGGCCACAGCAGAGAGCTGGCCTGGAAGAGGAGCAGCCGGAACAGAATCCGGCGCCCCAACCGGGACTAGCCTTGAGTCGCCTGTGAATGGAGATGCAAACTAGAAAGTGAAAAGTGAAACTATTCCTGTTGGAATGCATTTTCATGCTGACACCCAAAAACGGAGCAGAAAAATCTTATTTCTCCTATCCATTTACTGGAGAGGGAGTCAACCCTGTGATCACTGCCAGAGATCATGGGGTCCAGACCTGGGGACTAAGCCTTAACATGTTAAGTCACTCACTTTAAACACAGTTTTTTGGTATGTGTGTTTTAGAAAAAAATGACCTTGAAAGGCAAAGAAAGAGAGGAAAACGGAGAGGGCTTCTATCTGCTGGTTCACTCCCCAAATGCTCACAAGAGCCAGGGCTGGGCTAGGCCAAATACAGGAGCCAGGAACTCCATCTGTGTGCAGGGGCCCAGGCACTCAGGCCATCTTCTGCTGTCTCATGTAGAAGGGTTTCTACATGGACAGGACAATGAGCAAAACAAGATTTGTTTAATTCAGAAGCCTCCTGCCGCAGCAGTCAGGAGGGAGGGCCTCAAATGGAGGAAAACCTGAGAAACTTGGCAAAGTATGGTCTTTTAAGCAGAGTTTGGGGGAGTCTGACACTTCTCGGAGATTACTTAGGTGGTTGTGATCAGAAAGTTGGTAGAGCTGTAGTCTATAAGGGCATTTCAGACAGAAATGAGGACTAAGGTACTGAATTAAAAACCATCTTTGTTAGAAACTGGCAAGGAATTTGGCTGAAATTGTGTCCATCCCCTAGGGCTTTATGGAAGACTGAATTTAGGAGCAAGGAACTAGGATATCTGTTGAAAAAATTTTCTAAGCAAAATATTGAAGAAACTCTGTTGCTATAAATGTAAAGTAGTCTTAGGTATGATAAAAGTGAAAAGTGCTGATATAAAGAATGTGATTCACTCATAGTAATGAAATAAGATTAACTTTTACTAACTAAAGCATGAGATCTATCTATCTATCTATATTTAAAATTTATTTATTTGAAAGGTAGAGTTACAAAGATCTTCTCTTTGCTGGTTTAGTCCCCAAATGGCCACCAACAGCCTGGCTGAGGACCCTGGAAATCTATCTATTCAGGTCTCCCATGTGGATGGCAAGGGTCCAAGGGTCCTGCTTTTCCCAGGTACATTTGCAAAATGGGGTGGCCAGGACTTGAACGAGTGCTCTTACAGGATGCCAGCACTGGAGTAACAGCTAAATCTGCTGTGCCACAACACCAGCCCCAAGATATATAATTTTAAAAAACATAAGCCCCATGATGCATACTGAATAAAGCTGCAGAAATTTATAATGTCAGTAGCTAAAAACAAATCTTACTCAATAACTGCTATTCTGGTTCTTTTGATTCAATTATCCCCCTGATAATGGCTGTCCCTTTAATTTCCAAAGTAAAATTGGTTTTGCATCAGTCTTGATATACAACTATCACCATTCAATGGAGGTGGTCACCATGTCCCCTGCAAATTTATATCACAGAAACAGTCCCAAACAAGACTGCTCTCCTCCCATAAAAGCCATGTCCTAGAGATGGGTGTTGTGGCACGGTAGGTAATTCACTCCTTAGGACATCCACATCCCATATAAGAGTCCCAGGTTTAAGTCTCAGCTACTCCAGGCTTCCAGTCCAGCTTCCTGCTAATGCATCCTGGGAAACAGCAGCAGATGATGGCTTAAGTACATGGGGGCCCTTTCTACCAATGTGGGACACCCAGATGGGAGTTCTTGCCTCCTGGCTTCAGCCTGGCCCAGCTCTGGCTGTTGTAGGCACTTGGGTAGTAAACCTGTTAATGGAAGATCTCTCTCTGCTACTCTTTCAAGTGCACGAAAATAAATTTTTTAAAAGATTTTAAAGTCAGAGTTACAAAGAGGCAGAGATAGAGAAAGTAATTCTTCCATCCTCTGGCTCACTCCTCAAATGGCTGCAATGGCCAGACCTGGGCTGATCCGAAGTCTGGAGATTCTTCTGGTCTCCCATGCAGGTGCAGGGGCCCAAGGACTTGGGCCATCTTCTACTGCCTTCTCAGGCTATAGCAGAGAGCTAGATAGGAAGAGGAGGCATCCATATGGGATACTGCACTGCAGGCCACAGCTCCGGCCCCCTGAAAATAAAGTATTTTTCTAAAAGGCATATGTCCTAAGACTTTGGCCTGTTCTCTTTTTTATGTTGTCACAGCTTTTCTTTCCTTTAGTGGGAGAGGGAGAGAGGAAAGACAGAAAGGGAAGGGGAGGAGGGAAAGGCAGGAACTCTCATTTACTGCTTCACTCACAAAATGCCCATAGCAACCAGGCAGGGCTGGGCCGACACTAGAAACTCAAGGTCTCTGTGTGGCTGAAAGAAATCTGTTTATTTAGGACACCACTGCTGCACCCCAGGCTCTACATTAGCAGGAAGCTAGAGTCAGGAGCCAGAGGCAGCTTTTCAACCCAAGCACTGCAATATGGGATGCAGGTGTCTTTATTGTTTTAAAGATTTATTTATTTGAGAGGCAGAACTACAGACAAGGAGAGACAGAGAGAGGTCTAACATCCTCTAGTAAACTCCCCAAACAGACCCGATGGCTGGACCTACACCAATCCGAAGCCAGGAGGCAGGAGCTTCCTCCAGGTCTCCCACATGTGTGCAGGGACTCAAACACTTGGGCCATCTTCCACTGCCCCCCAAGGCCACTTACACTGGTGTCCATATAGGATATCAGCGCTGCAGGCAGAGGCTTAACCTACTTCCCCACAGTGCTGGCTCCAGGGGATGCCTACCTCAGCCTTTCTGATAACGAATGTCTTCTCAAGACAAAAGCAAGATGAGGCAATAAGCATAATTACTTATATCATGGTTCTACATTATTCGTTGCCCTTCCTTCATAATTCAGATAATATTTTAAAACACGGAGTACTTCAAGAAACTTAGGTATAAATGCTTACCTAATTAAGTATGCCCTTTCATCCTATTTATTCCTTTGTAGAGCTCCTCATAAAATGTTCATAAAAAAGGTGTATTAGATTTCAACAAAGTCATAAATAGTAGTCTTTTAAAGAAATCTCTAATAATTGAATGAAATATTTTATAACCTGAATACAGCTGGCCATTTAAAAATGTCCTGGTGCCTTTTATACCTGTCAAATAACTTATCTTGACTGGCATATTTTTGAAGTATGTAATAGAAATGGTTAATCTTGCAGAAATGGACTGTTATACCTCATAAAACCCTGATGTTCTATAGTTCTGGTGGTTGGGCAACAGACTCAGTATGTACATTACATTACAGTGATTTCATTAATGATGTGTATTTCACTGTCTAGAGAGTTGGGGAACCTGGAAAAGCCTCTGCCACACACAACTGTATGATTTCTCTTTGGTGTGGATTCTCTGACGTTGATTAATGTTTGAACTCATTATGAAGGGTTTGCTGCATTCATTGTACTTGTAAGGAGTCTCTCTATTATGGATTTTATGATGCTTTGCTAGGGCTGACTTGTAACTGAAGACTTTGTCACAATGATTACATTTGTAGGGTTTTTCTCCACTGTGAATTTTCCAATGTCTTACAAGAGTTGAATTGCAACTAAAAACCTTATCACATTCATTACATTTATAAGGTTTCTCTCCAGTATGGATTCTGTGATGCTTTGAGAGAGATGACTTGTGACTGAAGACCTTGCCACAGTCATTACATCTGTAAGGTTTCTCTCCAGTGTGAATTCTTTGATGTGTTGCAAGGTGTGAGTTGCGACTGAAAGCCTTGTCACATTCATTGCATTTGTAAGGTTTCTCTCCAGTATGAATTATGTGATGTTTTGCAAGGGATGACTTGTGATTGAAGACCTTTCCACATTCATTACATTTGTAAGGTTTTTCTCCAGTGTGAATTCTTTGATGTGTTGCGAGGTTTGAATTTTGAGCAAAGACCTTACCACATTCATTACATTTGTAAGGTTTTTCTCCACTATGGGTGACCAGATGGTTATTGAGGACGGAGCGTACACTAAAGACTTTGCCACACTCATTACACTTGTAAGGTTTCTCTCCCGTATGAATTCTCCAGTGATCTGCAAGGTGTGAGTTGCGACTGAAGACCTTGCCACACTCATTACATTTGTAAGGTTTCTCTCCAGTATGAATTCTTTGATGACTTTCAAGGTATGAAATTTGACTGAAGACCTTGCCACACTCATTACATTTGTAAACTTTTTCTCTAGGATGGATTACCTGATGTCTACTAAGGCTCAGGCGTGCTCTAAATGACTTGCCACATTCATCACATTTGTAAGTTTTCTCTCCAGTGTGGATTACCTGATGGGTAAACAGGTTTGAACGATGCTGAAAGGCTTTACCACACTCATTACATTTGTAAGGTTTTTCTCTAGTGTGTGCTTTCTGCTGTTGCGTGAATAGTGAAGAACAGATGGAGTCAGTCTCACATTTACTAGAAATACAAGTTTTAGCACTAGAAGGAACCCTATACGGTGCTGAAAGTGAAGAACCATTGTTAACAGATTTCTCAACTTGATTATAATCATAAATATTCCATTTGGTTTGAAATAACTGCAATTCAGGCAGATGTGAATGAAAGCTTATTTCGAGCTGATTTTTAATAGAGTTGCTTCCTGCGATCTCTTTATCATGCTGATATTTTCTATCATTAATATATTTTGTTGTTGTCATAGGCACTCCGTTGTAATTTTTTTCATCTCTCCCTTGGGACTCAAATGCATGGCTATGTTTCTGGATTTCTCTGAAGCACAAATCTTTGATGTCATGATGTTCACGTCTTTCCAATATCACCGAGTGAAATACTCCTGTGATACTTTCCTCATTTGAGGGTAATTCTTTGATCACATACTTAGAAGAGAGATCTGGAAAACATAAAGGGCCATGGGTTTCTGATTAATTATACATGGTAAATAAATAATTCCTATTAAAATATATATTACCCAAAAAGTAATGCTTATACTGAAAAGTTATAAAACTTCCCAACCATGATCTTCAGCTTTAACAAATTCAAATTAATTCCAGGAAAGTCTTGTTTCCAATATCCTATGACCAAAATACTCACATTGCACAAAGCTATGTTAGCCTCATAAGTGTTTTTCCAGTGTGACCCAAATTACACATCAAAAGGCAGACAATATTTTACTCTCATAATTGAGACATACAGTTACATTTGTTGTACACAAATAAATGTTAAAGTACTGCATAATACACTATAATAGTTAATAATCCACAGCAAAATCATATAACATTAACAAATGGTAATTCTGAGTTGTAAAACAATAATTATACTGAGAAAAACAGGAAAAATTAAAGAATGTTGAAATATACATTTTTCTGGAAATCTACTATAAAACTATTCATACCCACATACAGTGACCTTAATACATGATACATCTCAGAGATACTGCATATTATATATTGAAAAACAATGCTTCATAAATCATAAAAATTAATTAGTAAAACATCGGAGCAACCCATGATCAAATCAGGAAGCAAATAATTAGTAACCATATGACACAAAGTTAAAGTCCATGGAATTCTAAAGAATTCGCTCAAGAAAAAAAGCTATAATTGCTATTTCAGAGGTAGAATATAATATGAAAACCTGACTATACAGGGGTACTTCAAAAAGTTCATGAAGACTGGAAATAAAAGTTTTCTTTCTGTGTAAATTTTTTAAATTAATGCACAATATTTTCATATTACATATTTTCCATGAACGAAGTACTCTTATATGTTAGAACAATTCCCTTTACTCTTTAATAATCTATTTCATTGGCCACTACCTACATACAGAGAGACAGAGATCTCCAATCTGATAGTTCAGTCCCCAAATGCCTGGGTCTTTCACATGGGTGGCATGGACTCAACTACTTGAGCCATCACCTGCTGCTTCCCACTGTGTGCTTTAGCAAGAATTTGGGGCCGGCGTCACAGCTCATTAGACTAATCCTCTGCCTGTGGCACTGGCACCCTGGTTTCTAGTCCTGGTCGGGGCGCCTGATTCTGTCCCGGTTGCTCCTCTTCCAGTCCAGCTCTCTGCTGTGGCCCGGGAAGGCAGTGGAGGATGGCCCAAGTAGTTGGGCCCTGCACTTGCCTGGGAGACCAGAAGAAGCACCTGGCTCCTGGCTTCGGATCAGCATGGTGGGTCAGCTGCAGCGCGCTGGCCGCAGCGGCCATTAGGGGATAAACCAACGGAAAAGGAAGACCTTCCTCTCTGTCTCTCTTTCTCTCACTGTCCACTCTGTCAAAAAAAAAAAAAAAAAAAAAAAGAATTTGGAAGGGAAGGAGAGCAGCTAGATTTGATCCAGGCACTGTGATTTGGGATGTGAGCATCCCAAGCAATGGCTTGTCCTGCTGTGCCATAAACTGCACCTTAGATATGTTTTTTTTTTTTAAGATTTATTTATTTATTTGAAAGGCAGAGTTATATATAGAGAGGAGGAGACAGAGAAAATGAGAGAGATATCATCTATCTGCTGGTTCACGCCCTAAAGGGCTGCAATGGCCAGGTCAAAGTCAGGGGCCAGGAACTCCAAGTACTTGGGCCATCTTCTACTGCTTTCCCAGGCACATTGGCAGGGAGCTGGATCAGAAGAGGAGCAGCTGGGACTTGAACCAGTGCTCATATGGGATGTCAGCATCACAGGCAGTGGCTTAGCCCACTGTGACACAACTCTTGCCCTAACAACTTGTTCTTTTTTATTTTTATTTTTATTTTTTTGACAGGCAGAGTGGACAGAGAGAGAGACAGAGAGAAAGATCTTCCTTTTCCATTGGTTTACCCCACAATGGCTGCTGCAGCTGGCACGCTGTGGCCGGCGCATGGTGCTGATCCAAAGCCAGGAGCCAGGTGCTTCTCCTGGTCTCCCATGCGAGTACAGGGCCCAAGTACTTGGGCCATCCTCCACTGCACTCCCGGGCCACAGCAGAGAGCTGGACTGGAATAGGAGCAACCGGGACAGAATCCAGTGCCCCAACTGGGACTAGAACCCAGGGTGCTGGCGCCGCAGGCGGAGGATTAGCTTATTGAGCCGCGGCGCTGGCTGACAACTTGTTCTTAAGCACATTTGTCCTTCCAGGTGATACACAGAACTTATCACAACAAATACAAGAGGATGGAAAGAAACACCTCAAGGATATAAAAAAATATGAGCTGTGTTTCCAATCACTTTTTGGATAACGTAGGCTGAGTCATTTCCTCTTGCACATATTGATTTATACACTGACCTTTAAAGAATTGTCTAGTGTATGAATAAGGTCTTGCCTAGCATAACAGTGTGAGGCTGAAGCTGTGTATGGATATTGGGATGTTCAAGAGTAAAAGAAAACACTAGGGTGTGAATGCATGGACCACTCAGATCAAAGCACCACGTCAGGAATGGCTGACAGTGGAAGAAGAATGGATGGCAGGGAGTCGGCAGCAGGTGGCAGCAGAGTCTGTGCATGCTAGGAACATAATGGTGGTTTAACAGTTAGAATCTTGATCTTAGAAGGAAAGACAAACTGATTTAGCAAGCAGCATAATACTGACCCATTCTTAAATATGGAAATTATACTATGGGCAGAGGACAAGAGTGGAAGAGATCCAAAAGGGAGGCAGTATGATGACACAGAAAGAAAGCAATTTTATGTTTTTAAAATATTTGCAATGAAATGTATCAAGTGAATGTCCCAAGATTTCTATTTCCAGGCATATTTTCAACAAAATCCTACATAAAGATTCCTGAGGAGATGTGCATGAATATTCTCAGGAGACTCTGGAAGCAAAAACCTGGAAATGGCTAAGAAGAGGGGAGTGGATGTTTTGAGTCTTGGCTACTTTGCACTTCTGATGATTCAGCTTGCTAGCTTTCTTTTTTTAAGATTTATTTATTTAGTTGTTGGAAACGCAGAGTGACAGAGAGAAAGGGAGTGACAGAGAAAAAAGGAGAAAGAGTTTCCAATCACTAGTTCAATCCCCTAATGCTCACAACAGCTGGGACTAAGCCAGGTGGAAATCAGGAGCTAGGACTTCATAAAGTTTCTCCTGGGTAGCAGAGACCTGGATAGAGTTCCTGTCCCCTAGTTTGGGCCTGTTCCTGCCCCAGCTATTGCTGGCATTTGAGGAATGAACCAAAGGATGGAAGACCTCTTTCTCTGTTTCTCCCTCTCTCTGCCTTTCAAGTAAATAAATCTTAAAAACAAACAAACAAAAAACCTATTAAGGGGCTGGTATTGTATCAAAGAAGGTTAAGCTGTTGCTTACAATGATGGCACCCCATATGGCTGCTGGTTTGTGTCTTGGCTGCTCTACTTCTGATCCAGCTCCTGCTAATGGCCTGGAGAAAGCAGTAGAAGGTGGCCAAGAAGCTCCTGGGTCTGGACTTCAGCGTGGCACAGCTCCGGCCATTGCAGCCATCTGGGGAGTGAACCAGCAAATGGAAGATCTCTGTCTCTTCCCCTCTCTCTATAACTCTTCAATCAATCAATAAAAACTTAAAAATTTTTTTTTTTAAAAAGCAGGTACCAAGTCAAGTGATACAGAAGTAATAAGAATAATTAAGACTAAATACTCAACAAGTTCTGGAGTTTATATAGGCTTTTGAGTAACTCCACTTGAACCAAATAAATCAAGTCACTCCTTAAAACAGTATTCCATACAATGCAGTTATAAAACAAAGAATACTAAGAGTGTAATAAAAAATTAAAATGGGGCCAGCTGAAGTAACACCTTGACAGTAGGGACTCCATTTTAGAGCACCTGAGACTCCATCCTGGGAAGGCAACCGCCTATCCCCCACAGTGAGACTCTGGTCTGAAACTATGATCTAAAACTCTCAGACAATGGAAGTTCATTGCATCACACTTGCCAACCTGAATCACACTTGGCAAAACATAGAGACCCCCTAGCATAATTGCTCAAGCTTGGAAGTGGATAGGCTGCACTTGGGTTAATGATAAAAATGGAATTTGTCTATGATTTAACCCAATACCTGGGTTAATGTCAGGATTATAATTGAAATTGTTAAGATTATAACTGGTATTGTTAAGATTATAATTGATACTAGTTTCCCATAGGTTTTGGGTTAGCTTGACCCTGGTAACCATGTATTCCCCTCCCGATTTTGTGGTTTTTGCCTTTAAAAACCCTGTTGCTTTGGGCTTCAGGGTCAAGAGTTTTTTTGGGCATGAGTCTGTTCTCCATTGCCGGCAATAAAAGACTGTCAAATTTTATCAATGTGTGGTGCTCCTGTTCGCACTCACTCAGGTACAACACAGCATTCTGGCATAGTGGTAAAGCCATTCTCGGTGATGCCAGTATCCCATATGGGTGCCAGTTCGAGTTCTGGCTGCTCCACTTTGAATCCAGGTCCCGTTAAAGTGCCTGGGAAAAGCACTGAAAGTTGGCCCAAGTACTTGGGCCCCTGCAGCCATGTGGGAGACCCAGATGAAGCTCCTGGCTCCAGCCTGGCCCAGCCTCAGTCATTGTAGACATTTGGGGAATGAACTGTGTGTGTGTGCATGTGTGTGTGTGTGTCCCCTTCTCTGTAACTCTGCTGTTCACATAAATAAATTAAAAAAAAAAAAAAAAAGAAGACAAAACTGGGGTGACTATTTCTCTTAGTGATTAAGCCACCACTTAAGACACCCACATCTCATATCAGCTCCAAGTGGTTGGGTTCCTGTGATTGGATTGAGACCCTGGATTGAGTTCCCTCCAGCTGTCAGCGTAGGCCTTATCAAATTATTTATTTGGTATTTGGGGAATGAATTACCAGATAGAAGCTCTTAATGTTTGTCTCTTAAAAAAAAAAAAAAAAAAAAGAAACTGATCATTAAATTCATTTGTAACAAATGGAAATGGACAAAGTGGAAATAACAGTGGCTTAAACTAATGACAGTATAAGCTCCCTCTCAGATGGGTCAAATCATATTTGGAGTTTTGAGCCTGCAACAAATTGAGCAAAGGATTTTTACTATCAAATAAAGATTTGCTGGGGCCGGGGTGCTGTGGCATAGTGGGTAAAGCCACCACCTGAGGTGCTGGCATCCCATATGAGCGCTGGTTTGAGTCCTGGATGTTCCACTAGCATCTGATCTAGCTCTTTGCTATGGCCTGGGAAAGCAGTAGAAGATGGACTAAGTCCTTGGGTTCCTGCACCCCCATGGGAGACCCGGACCCAGAAGAAGCTTCTGGCTTTGGATTGGTTCAGCTCTGGCCATCGTGGCCAATTGGGAAGTGAACCAGTGGATGGAAGACCTCTCTCTCTCTCTCTCTCTCTCTCTCTGCCTCTCCTCCTCTCTCTGTGTAACTCTGACTTTCAAATAAATAAATAAATAAATTTTTAAAAAAATAAAATAAAGATTTGTTGATGAGAAGGAACAAGTGTGACACCAGGATAAAAAAAATGTGGCACAAGCAAAAGATTAATCAAAAGCCTCATAATCTGAGGCTGCAAATTTGAACAATATTCTGTATGGGATAAATTCTCACACCAGGAATTATTGGCTCAACAGACAATTATTAGCATATGCAATCAACTTTGTCAACATATCCTTAAGGGATTCACTTTTGTGACACCTGTCAAAAACTAGAATGAGAAGTAGAAATAACTGTCATTCAGGCTATCCTGACATTTTCTAATTCACTGTCCTGGCAGATGCTGACAACTTCAAGGAGCACCTCTGTATGTCACTGGATGACAGTCATACATATTAGTCAAACTGTTCTCTTCCACAAATTTTCTAACACCACATAAACCCACTCTAAGGAAGAGTCCACAGAAGCTGGGCATAACCTAATGGTGGGTTATCATAGCATAGCAGAGGACAAATCAGACCCCAGGGATATGTGCAGAAAAAGCAAGGTTCAGAGGGAAAAACCACACCAATAGTAACAGAATAGGAAATCAAAAACAGCCAAGATTTTGCTGCATTCCCACACTTAGTAGAACAGTGGAAAAGAGAGAAAAATACAATACAAGGGGGTCTGATTTTGAAGGATATCAATACAGGGCTCTGTGCTCTGCCCAGACCCTACAGGTGGGAGCCTGAAGGAATAAGATATGCCCCTGATGTAGCACAAGGAATCACAGAGGGAACCTTTCTATTGACTAAAAAAATCCACTGTCTGCAACTGACTTTTCTTTTAATATTTAGTAATTTTATTTATTTGAAAGGCAAGGAGACAGAGACTTCCCTTCTGCGGATTCTCTCTCCAAATGCCCACAAACCTGGGGCATTTGAGCCACAATGAAGTTGAAAGCCAGGAATTCAATGTTGGTGGCAGGGACCCAACTACTTGAGCCATCATCTGCTGCCCTCCAGCAGGAAGCTTGAATCTGGATCAGAGCTAGGACTTGAACTCAAGCACTCTAAGATGCAGGCATCCCAAGCAACGTTACAACCACCACACCAAATGCCCACTGTGTGTTGTCTGTTTTTATAGTCTTCATAAATAACCATCTTAGAAAATCCAGCCCACTCCCATGTTACACACTGGCATGAAATGTGGCAAAAGCAGAAGAAATGGCTGAGGGACCTGCAAACAATTTTTGGGGCCCCAGGTGCAGGGGAGAAGCAGGCAGTATTTCCCATGTCCTTACTAGGTCTTCCAAGGGAAGGAGATGGGATGGAACACTGAAGAATGCAGGCATCAGGCCCGTGGAGGCCTCAGTGCTGACCTGCACATACTGAGAACCGAGGATCAGATGGAATTGTACGGAAGATGAGACCGGGGAGAAGGAGAAGCTTGTCAAGCAGATGTGCCTATACCTCTGAGAGAGCTCTCAGATGCCAGGTCACAGAGTGCCCACTACAAGGACTCAGCATTTGTTTCCACTGCACCATGGAGGGTCAAAGCATAAACTTTTCCATGTGTAAAGAACAAAGGTGGTAAGTTGAAGAAGTTTAAAATTTCCTATGTGAGCTCACAAGAGATACATTTTTGCCGTTTCACAGAACTCACACTTGCAGAAAGCTTCCCAAATACTACTGAATGGTGCTACTGACACCCCTGCTCTTTCAAAATCTTACCTGGCCACACCTCTGACACATTCCCACCCATCTGGTTTTTTGGCTATTTTTACTTGGCTTTCCATGGTACAGGGCTCTCTCCCTTGCTCCAAACATAGAGATAACATTCAGCTCAGGAAGAGACTTTCTTGCTTAAAAAATGAAAGGAATATGAAGTGCTGTGTATTTTCCAGTATCCCAGTCCTTTTGGTGAGCACAGAGGAAACTACAGACAGATCCAAGAAAATATTTCATAAACTCATCCATCAATCTCCTGCTCTGAAAGCTTAGGGAACACAGCAAGACACAGGTCAATAGCTATCTTCTAAAAACTAAAGAATCAAAAGTACAGGAGTAGAAAACACAACATTGGGTATTTTTAAAGTTGGCCATAAGGTTTTATATACACTGCAGCTCTGGAATCACCCAATGATGTTTAATAATGGGGACAGAACTTCCTAAGAAAGGGAACAATTATAGCCCTGATACCATATCAAGAAGTTTTTCAGCACATTTGAGCCAATGCAGGGCCTCCCAAGAGGAAAAGGAAAGGAAAATGCACAGACACACAAGGGTGGCTCCTGACTTTTGGAAAAGTCGTCCTTACCCAGGGAGAGCAGGTTCCTGTAGTTCTCCAGCATCACATCCCTGTATAAAGCCTTCTGAGCAGGGTCCAGGCATTTCCACTCCTCCTGAGAAAAATCTATCGTCACATCCCTCAATGTCAGAGGGCCCTGAAATGAAAACCATGTATCATCAAGGGGGTTTAGGGAGAGCTAGCCTCTTCACAGCAAGTAATAAAAGACAGCTATCAATATTTAATCAAGTGAAGGAAGTGTTCTGAGAGATACTTGTTAAAGTATTTCTAAGCAAGTTACCCCTCCCTAATAACATTTTATTACACTTTTTCAAAAGAACCTATGATATTCTCTAAATCACAGGAAATTCCTCATTTTTGTGGACAACACAAGAAATATACACATAAAACTTCCATATAGGGTCACCTCTATGGTAGTGTTAGATATTATGCTTGACCCACCAAGCGATTTTGTTTTGAGATGAGCCACAATATGATTGGTATCTTCAGAGATAACAAAGTCCAATGGCCAGAGTCAAATCTGTGATGAAGACAGCAACAGTAACGACCAAAGCTTCTGAACACATAAACTTGCCTCAGGTCAAAGAACTAAAATAACAGAGCAAACACCTGAACCTACTGTCTGAGAATTAGAAATGGAACTGAACAGTTAATTAACAGGCACAGCATCAAAAGGAAATTGACAGAGGAATATCTAATGGACATGATGTGAATCAAATTCCAGGATAAGAACACAGAACATTATCACAGGGGTGGTGTCTGGTCGAGCAGTGAAGTGAGTTGAGATGACCACATCCAGTATCAGAGGACTTGAGTTCCTGGGAGCTCCCAAGTCTAGTTTCCTGTTAATAGAGACACTGCGGGGCAGCAGACAATGACTCAAGTTTTTGGGTCCCTGCAACCCTTGTGGGAGACTCACACTGAATTTCCAGGCCTGGCCCTGGCCTGCCCAGCTCCAGCTGTTGAGGATATTTGGGGAATGAGCCAATGATAGGAGCTGTTTGTCTCCCTCTGTCTTTCAAATAAATTCACTTTATGCACATACATTTGCATGGACATAATTCATTACTATTCTTTTTTTTAAATTTTTTTTTTGACAGGCAGAGTTAAGATAGTGAGAGAGAGAGACAGAGAGAAAGGTCTTCCTTCCGTTGGTTCACCCCCCAAATGGCTGCTACAGCTGGTGCACTGCGCCAATCCGAAGCCAGGAGCCAGGTGCTTCTTCCTGGTCTCCCATGCGGGTGCAGGGCCCAAGCACTTGGGCCATCCTCCACTGCCTTCCCGGGCCACAGCAGAGAGCTGGACTGGAAGAGAAGCAACCGGGACAGAACCAGTGCTCCAACCAGGACTAGAATCCGGGGTGCTGGCACCACAGGCAGAGGATTAGCCTAGTGAGCTGCGGTGCTGGCCCATTACTATTCTTAATACAATTAACTTGTTAAGATTGTGTGGAATGAATTTAATGCCATGAAAAATAAAATTTTGGCCAGCTCAATAGGCTAATCCTCCACCTAGCGGCGCCGGCACACTGGGTTCTAGTCCTGGTCGGGGCGCCGGATTCTGTCCCAGTTGCCCTTCTTCCAGGCCAGCTCTCTGCTGTGGCCCGGAAAGGCAGTGGAGGATGGCCCAAGTGCTAGGCCCTGCACCCCATGGGAGACCAGGAGAAGCACCTGGTTCCTGCTTTTGGATCAGCGCGGTGTGCGGGCCGCAGCGCGCCAGCCGTGGCGGACACTGGAGGGCGAACTAACAGCAAAAAGGAAGACCTTTCTCTCTCTCTCTCTCTCTCACTATCCATTCTGCCTGTCAAAAAAAAAAAAAAAAAAAAAAATTTCAACTGTTACAAAATATAATCCCGATGTGTCTTTGATAAAAACTATATGCCTATATATCCATGTGATCATGTGTACTAATCACAAATACATTTAAATGAACTGAAATAAGCTAAGTTGTTTCTCAATAAATTTTTCAATTTCTTTCATGAGTATAGCTGCTGTTTTTTCATCAGTTTCATTGTCAGCACATTTTGGGACAAGGGGCCTGCGTTGTGGCACAGCAGGTTAAACTGTGGCCTGTGATGCCAGCATCCCAAATGAGCGCCAGCTGGAGTCATGTCTGCTCCACTCAGATACAGCTCCCTGCAAACGTGCCTGGGAAAGCAGCAGACTATCGCTCAAATGCTTGGATCCCTGCTACTCACGTGGGAAACCCAGATGGAGTTCCACGCTCCTAACTTTAGTCTGGCCCAGCTCTGGCCATTGCAGCCACTTGGGGAGTGAACCAAAAATGGAAAACCTCTCTTGGGACTGGCACTGTGGCACAGTGGGTAAAGCCACCTGCAGCACTGGCATCTCACGTGTGTGCCTGTTCCAGTCTCAGCTGCTCCACTTCCAATCTTGCTCCCTGTTAATGAGCCTGGGAAAGCAGCAGAAGATGGTCCAAGTAGTGAGGCTTCTGCACCCATGTAGGAGACCTGGAAGAAGCTCCTGTCTCCTGACTGGCCTAGCTCTCGCCATTGCGGTCATTTGGGGAGTGAACTAATGGATGGAAGCTCTCTCTCCGCCTTTCAACTAAATAAATAAATCTTAAAAAAAAAAAAAATACAAGGGCAGGTATTTGATATTTAATGGGCAATCCCTCACTGCCTTTCAAATAAATTAAATTAATAAATGGAACTTTTAAAAAAATTTATTTATTTGAGAGGCAGAGTTACAGAGAGAGGGAGAGACAAAGAGAGAGGTTTTCCACCCATTGGTTCACTCTCCAAATGGATGCAATGGCTGAAGCTAAGCCAAGATGAAGCCAGGAGCCAGGAGCTTCTTCCAGGTCTCCCAGTTGGGTGCAGAGGCCCAAGCATGTGGGCCATCTTCTACTGCTTTCCCAGGCCATTAGCAGAGAGCTGGATGGGAAGTGGAGCAGGTGGCATCCAAATGGATGACAGCACCACAGGTGGAGGCTTAACCTTCTATGCCACAGCTCCAGCCCCTGAATAGAACTTTGAAAAAATAATTACTTTTATCCATAATTCATAAATCCTAATTCATAAATGTAAGCCTTAATAAGAACCAAATAGAGTTTACTACTTATTTGATTCATAATAAAATGGTGACACAAAATTTTAAAAATCATTAGTATTATATATCAATTTAATAGAGAAAAATTACAAAACATGCCCCACAAAAGGAGATAATTGAAGAAGTTATTGGATAATTAAAAATCAGGCCAACAATTACATTTGGGGGAAAAAGCAAACAGATACTAAAGAACACTTCTTTGCACCAGTCTAGAGGAACTGACAGGTTATACAGATGCGGCCTCTTCACAATCCCTGCTGCCCAACGCGCTGACACGGGGAGGCCCTCACCCCGTCTCCAGTCCAGGCCTGGGTGTGAGCCCCTCCCAATGAAGCCTCTGCACAAGTTGCACTGGGCCACTGTGAGAGGAAATCCGGGAGGAGAGGAGAGGGACTGAGGGAAGGCCTGGGGGAGTGTGAGCTCCCGTGTCAGGCAGGGTCAGGGTCAGGGTCAGGAACTCTAAGGCAGCTCGGAAAGGGCCCACACACAGAACAACCGATTGAGAGCGGCTTTACCTGGGGGAGGCTCATCCCTGACGCCTTTCGCTCTGCCCGCCTGGTTTCTAAGTCTTTAGAAGTCGACCCTGAAGGTTGAAAACATGCAGTTTAGTGCATACAATCAACCCAACCCCCTGCTTCACTGTGCCAGGGACCTCATGCCGCGGACAGCCGGCTCTCCACGGCCCTCCACAGCAGGGGCACCGCAGGGCAGAGAGCTCCTACACCGCGACCAGCCACTGAGCCTTCAGAACCGGCTCCCCCAGGGGACGCCCACCCCCATGCTGAGCACTGCCGGGCTGGGCTGGACCAAGCTCCTCCTCTGGGCGCAGACCCAGGCCTGAGCCCACCACGCTCCGGTCGTGGGCTGATCTCAGCCCTCAGACACGGAGCACTCAGGATCATGGGTGCTGGGTGCAGATCAGGATGAACTTCACAAATGACGTGATTATTACTGAGGCAGGGCCCCGACCTATGTGAACGGGACTCTCTGGTTACAAGGGAACAAAAAAGGTGTCTGCAAAGTGCTCCCGCATCACAACGGCGAGTCAGGGCTGCGTCACCCGCCTCCCGCCCCTCTATTTTTTTTTTTTTTTTTGTTCAACTTCTCAAGATTGCTTTCCTCTCAACGTCTCTCTCCGCCCTCGGCTGCCTCCTGGCCTGTTCTTTCTCTTCGGTTTGGCAACCCCCGCGGCCGTGCCCAGCTTCGCCCCTTCTCCACGCCGCGGGGGTTGTCTTCTCAGTCGCTCTCCGACCCGCTTCGCCCGCACGTCCACGACGACGGGGGCGGGACAGCATGTCCGCTGCCCCAGGGGTGCGCACTTCCCCGGGGTGCGGGGTGGGAGTCGGGGTCGCAGCCCCGCGGCCGCCAGGCGAGGAGCCGGCCTGAGGAGCGCGGGACGCGAGGGCCAGGCGCAGGCAGCGAGCGCGGCCTTCCGCGGACGCGGGCGGCCTCTCAGGCCGGCGTCCGGATTTACTTCACGCGGATGGACGGTGCCGGGGTCTGGAGGTCTGAGTGGTGGCCCCCTCCCCCCGATCCCAGAAACAGAACCGCCGGGGGGCCGCGAAGCCGAGCCTGAATCGACAGACAGGGAAACTCACGCACCGCGACGCAACCGTCACTCCGCGACATCTGCTTCCGGGTCTGGAGCGAGCCGCGCATGCCCAGAGAAGAGCCCAGGCTCCCGGAGGCGGGGTCTGGGCGCGGCGGGACGGGCGGGGGCGGGACTTGGGAGAGGCGGGACGGGCTTGGCTTATGGGGCGGGGCTTTGGGAGGCGGGGCCTGCGCTTCCCTTCTCCTAGTTCTCTGTGAACTTGAGGTTTTTTGCACTGGAAAACTGGGTCATTTTCGGGTTCTCTGACCTGCGTTGCTTCTTACCCGGTTTAAGTTAAATCTTCAATTTTGAGGTAAAAACTTAGCAATGTCTGTCCCTCTTATACTGGAAACAAAGATGTTTTCCTCTTAACAAGGTTGAAAATTGTGTAAGTGAAAGAAATTTTATTGTTAATTTATTTTATTTTAAAATCTAATAATTTGTAAAACATTTTATCACATCCATTTCAAATGTTGACATTAAATATAAATACTATTTTTGCTTTTTTATGATTTATTTGAAAGGCAGAAATGCAGAGAGAGAGAAGGAGAGAGATCTTCCATCTGTTGGTTCACTCCTCAAATAGCCACAATGGTCAGGGCTGTGCTAGGCTGAAACCAGGAGCCAGGAGCTTCTGAGTTTCATATGCGGGTGCAGAGGCCCAAGCACGTGGGCCATCTTTCACTGCTTCCCCAGACCATAGCAGAGAGCTGGATCAGAAGTGGTGTAGCTGGGACTCGAACCAGCGACTATATGGGATGCAGGCTCTGCAAACATGGTTAACGCTCCCAAAACCAGCCAGACTATCTGCAAGAAATGTGGCAAGCGCCAGCCCCACCAAGTGACACTATACAAGAAGGTAAAGACTATGCCCAGGGAAAGCTGCGTTATGATGGGAAGCAGAGTGGCTATGGTGGACAGACCAAGCCGATTTTCCAGAAAAAGGCTACAACTACAAAGAAGATTGTGCTGAGGCTTGAGTGTGTGGAGCCTAATGCAGATGCAAGACTATGTTGGCTATTAAGAGATGTAAACACTTCACACTGGGAGGAGAGAAGGATTTGAGGAAGGGCCAAGTGATCCTGTTCCAACCTTCATCTTGTTGTCAGGAAAGAAGAGACAGAGTATGAAGCCACAGCCAGAGCAGGTTTATTCAGAATAATGAAGCCTGGGAGGGGCTCACTCCCAGGTGGACGCGGCCAGCGAACACACAGCAGAGAGAGCCCCTTCCCTATGGTGGTTTATGGAGTGCAAAGCGGTGGGAAGGGGCCTGGGGGCCGGAGCTGAAGCTGGGCTGCTGGGTTAGAGGGGGAAGACTGGGACAGTTCTAAAGGTGCTGCGAGATCACGGTGTGAGCTGGGAGGGGTTCCGGGTGAGACAGAGGCTGGACTCCGGGGCTGAGCTGCTGAGCTGAGGGGAGAGAGCGTGGGAGGAGAGGGAGAGCTCAGGCTGATGGCTGGGTTATTCAAATAATGGGGTGTCCAGCAGTCCAGGCAGGGCAGGGCTGCATTAGCAGCGCAGAGAAACAGGGGCCTGCTCGCTGTTGTGTGGGTGAGAGGTCAACAGGGATTGAAGGCTGTTTGTCTTTGCTCCAACAGTTATGAAGACAATAAAATCTTAAGGTTACTATTTCCTTCATTTTTTTTCTGTGTGTGAGAGTAAACTAGCGCCAGCAATCAAATTCCTCTTGGGAAATTTTCAGCTTCAAAAACTTAAATAGAATAAAATTAGATTATGAGATTTCTAAATAGCCTCATTTTTCTGGCAATACTTTTATGGCGATATCTGTGAGCTAATTCTGATTAGATGTGGCCCACAGCTTTGGTTAAAGTGCTCAGGTTAAATGTACATTAAAAGCCTACTGGGGCCAGAATTATGGTGTAGTGAGTAAAGCCACTGCCTGCAGTGCCTGCATCCCATATGGGCGCCTGTTCGAGTCCCGGCTGCTCCATTTCCAATCCAGCTCTCTGCTATGGCCTGGGAAAGCAGTAGAAGATGGCCCAAGTCCTTGGGCCCCTACCTCCATGTGGGAGACCCAGAAGAAGCTCCTGGCTTCTGGCTTCCACCCAGTTCCAGCTGTTGTGGCCAACTGGGGAGTGAACCAGCGGATGGAAGACCTCTCTCTCTCACACACACACACATCTCTCTCTCTCTCTCTGCCTCTCCTTGTCTCTGTGTGTAACCCTGACTTTCAAATAAATAAATAAATAACTCTTTAAAAAGAAACGGCCTACTTTTATTTTGACCAAATGTTTTGAACCTGACAATACTTTAGATTTAGAATTATAAACTGAGTCTTCCACCTTTAGGGCTTCTAGTTGGATCTCTGGAACTTTCAGAGTGAGAGGCTCAACCTGCTGAGGTCATAGTTGTTGGAGTCAAATTATGAAAGGTGCATTGTAAGGTTACAAAATGTTGGCAAATTTCTGTTGTGCTTCTATAAAAGTGCATTCTTTTTATGCACTGGGGTTAGTCACTGTTAATAGGATAGAATCTCAGATGTGATCTCATGCCTCACATGTGCTCAGGATTCTTGTCTTTGCACAAGAATGAATTCAGAGGTGAGACAGAGAGTAGTGGTACGCATGCTGGCAAAGTTAAATAATGAAGAGGACACCTGATGGACTGAGAGCCCAGTCTGCATTCAGAGTGGAGTTTTTATCGATATTGGGGGTGGGGCTTCTCTCTGCTCCCCATACACCCTTTCTGGAATATTGCTGGGTGGAGGGCTTTCTGAATGTGGAATCCCTCTCAGAACTTCATTACAGTCTGCTTGGAAAGGGGCAGAGGAGTTTTCTCAAAACTGCCCCTATGGGCAGTGCTGTGGCATAATAGGTTGGGCCCCAACCTGTGGCACTGGTATCCCATATGGGCGCCAGTTTGAGTCCCTGCAACTCTACTTCTGATCTAGCTCCCTGCTGATGTGTTGGGGAAAGCAGTGGAAGATGACCCAAGTGTTTGGGCCCCTGAACACATGTGGGAGACTCAGAGGAAGCTCCTGGTTCCTGGCTTTGGATCAGCCCAGCGCCAGCTGTTGCCACTGTTTGGGTAGCGAACAAGCGGATGGAACACCTCTCTCTCACTGGGCTCTGCCTCTCAAATAAATAAATAAATCTTAAAAAAAAAGGTCAATTGAGTGTACCAATGTGGACAGGATGAATAATGAAATTAATTATTAGAATATAGCATTGGCAGCTGGCACTGTGGCACAATGGGTTAAGCCACCACCTGCAATGTTGGCATCCAATATCAGATTGCTGGTCGGCTTCTGATCCAGCTGATAAATCTAACAGCAGAAGATGACCCGAATCTTTGGATCCTTGCCACCCATGTGGGAGTTCATGATGGAGTTCTGGGTCCCTGACCTCCCCTGGCTCAGTTCCTTATGGGGAGTGTGCCACTGGATGGAAGATCTCTCTGTCCCTTGTCTCTCCCTCTCTCTCTGTCATTCTGTCTTACAAATAAATAAAAAAGAATCTTAAAGAAAAAAATACAGCATTTGTTCCAAGAAACAAAAAGTGACATTTTAACCAATACCCACAAATTACTCTTAGAAAATTGAAAACATACTAATGAAAATGCAATGCATCTGAAGTAAGCAAATTTAATATTTCTGGGGTTAAGTTGCCAATTTAATAATATATCTGAGATATAAAAAATGCTTATTTACATGTTATAGTAAATTAACAAAAGTGTAATCAAAGGTACTAAGTATGGAAAAATGAAAGTAAAAGGCGTAATTACGGCTATCTTTAAAAAGATTTGGAGCTGTGTAGGTGTTACATTAACTCCTTTTGTAGCATTCTCTGTTCACTAAAGGAAATCTGCAATATATAAATCAATTGATAGTTACCCCCTGATACAGTACTTCCACCTGTTACAGATATGAAAAAAAACACAGAGTATCATAAAAATACAGAACTGGTGAAAAACTGCACCTCTGGGGTTGGCAGATCATGACTCCCCAGCGACGGTCTCCCCGCAAAAATAGCCATTTTCACAACTCTGGGCACAAAACTAGCAACTTCTTCCGCAGCACTAGGGAAGCCAGGTGAGAGAGCCCAGTGCGCGACTGTAGCGGAGTCAGAAAAGTGCAGGTGAGGGAGTGGAGTTGCCTGTGGCATCCCTCCCCACCCCGGGCAGCAGGGCCCGGGCCCTCGCCTGCGAACGGAGCCTCTGGATCTCAGGCGCACCAGCACTGGTGAGATCAGTTGTCTCAGCCTCACTACCCTCCTGTCTACAGCAGCCTCGTGCCACGAAGAAACCTCAAGGGCAGGCGGGCTCGGTTTCAGGGGTTTGGTCCCGGGGCCCGGCTGTGGGCTTCAATCTGACCGGACTCAGCCTCCACCTTTTTAGCTGATAGAAGGACTCCACCGTCTTTCCCCAGACTTCAGGAAGTACCGAGCTTCAGGGAAGAAGAGGGAACTAAACGAGGACCTGGCCTCGGGACTCAGTGCTGGGAAGAAGCCAGCAGCCCGGGACCCACGGCCAGCGCCCGAGACGGTGCCCAGGATGGAGAACTACGCTCAAGTCCAGCCACGCTGGCCCTCGCAGCTGCAGTCCTGTGGCATGGCTGGGCTTAGGCTGCCATCTAGTGCTGAAACAGGGCCATGGACGGAGGAGCACAAATAAACGCAGCCTGTGAGACCGGAATAAACCACCCAGTCTCATTGTGCAGACGCCTCTTACGTTTCTGTCATTTTTGTCTTTGAAACTTGCTTTTGAGATAAAGATTCCTAGGGTTTGAAGTTTCTTCTGTGACAAGTCACCTTTAAGTTCTGGTGGACTCTCGCAGACTGGGTTTACTTGGTGATTGGAAATTCCTTATGACAACATTAGCATGCTACAATATCCTGCTGCTGTGTGCAAAATTGCCACTTGAACTCATGGAGTAAAGTGTCAGGATGACCAAGATGCCACAAGAGGTGATTGGTGTTTCCAGTTATCTTCCTGGTTGCTGAGGGTTTCAAAGATGTGCTTCTCAGCGACATTGTGACAATGCTGATCATTCCCGTTGAGTCAGCAGTAAATGGTGTGGTCACTCATCCCAGAGACAACACTGTCCAAGTTGACAACCTCTTATCTCTGAGGCTGTTGACCACACTGTTTATCCCATGTGTGCCAATGCTCATGCTCCTTCAACAAAAACAATCTTGAGATAGCTTATGAAGCTGATGATGTCTACCTCTTATTTGAAAGAGAGAGAGAGAGAGAGAGAGAGAGAGGAGGCAGAGAGACACAGAGAGATCTCCCCACTGGTTTACTTACCAAATGCCCACAATAGCCAGGTCTGGGCCAGCTGAAGCCAGGAGGGAGAATTCAATCTGATTTTTCCATGTTGGTGGCAGGGGAACCCACCTAACTGAGCCACCACCTTCCAGAGTATGCATTAGCAGGAAGATGGAATCAGGAGCAGAGTTGGAAGTCAAACCTAGGCACTTCAGTATGGAATATTGCCATCCCAAGTAGTTCTGTTTGTTTAAATTGGATTTTAGTGTCTTTTTAATGTTTGCAATGTGTAGGGTGTTGCATTGGGGAATGAATTTTTTTAAAGAGATTTATTTATTTATTTGTGTTGCAGAGTTACAGAGAGAAGGAAAGACACAGAGAGTCAAGACTCGAACCAGTGCCCACATGGGACGATGGTACCACAGGCAGAAGCTCAACCCACCACACCACAGTGCCAGCCCCCTGAATATTGCTTTTTTTTTTTTTAAATTTGACAGGCAGAGTTATAGACAGTGAGAGAGAGACAGAGACAAAGGTCTTCCTTTCATTGGTTCACTCCCCAAATGGACACCACAGCCGGCGCTGTGCCAACTGGAAGCCAGGAGCCAGGAGCTTCTTCTGGGTCTCCCACGTGAGTGCAGGGGCCCAAGTACTTGGCCATCCTCTACTGCTTTCCCAGGCCATAGCAGAGAGCTGGATCAGAAGTGGAGCAGCCAGGACAAGAATCGGCACCCATATGGGATGCGGGCTGGGGCTTTAACCCGCTTCACCACAGCACCAGCCCTGACTTGCCATAATTTATTAAGGCACATTACTTCAGCTATACAAAAGAATGAAATCCCACCATTTGCAGCAAAATGGAAGGAGCCAGAGGACATCCTGTTGAGAAATAACCCAGACACAGAAAGACAAACATTCCAAGTTCTCCCTTACACGTGGGAGCTAAAATTAAAGAAATGAAAATTAAAAACTAAAAAACCCTCAATCTGAACATAGCATGTTGAGAACTAGATGCTAGAAGAGGGATAAGGGGAATTTTGAGTAAGAAATAGGGGAAATTGGATGTGGTTTGATATTTGTAACAGATATACTAATGTGAAATATTAATGGAGAAATGAAGTAAGGGTATATGGGAATGTGTTGTAGTATGACCTCACAATTGTTTTGTATTTCGTGGATAATTACAGTGCTGCATAGACATGGAGTAGCTCTAGTGACAGGCTGCTATATAAATGCAGATACAAAATCATAATTTCTGACTTCTACAATTCTGATTTTTTTTACAGTGTTACATATTTGCCTGATCTGGAATTTCAAAAGTGATCTGAAAATATTTTCCAGTTGTCATTTTGTGTGCTTCCCTTATAATAGAAGTTCTTTTAATTCTCGGGGAGAGATTGTTTAGAATTCTACAGAGTGCAATTTTGTGTAACTGTGTTTTCTCAGCCACATCTTGGTTTCATCATGGATAAATTCTGATAGAAAATTTGTGGAAACTTTCTGCTCAGTGGGTGCCAAAACTGTGGCATCCAGGTCAGATGCAGATGAGAGCAAAATTTTCAATTAAAAGTTTTACAGTTTGTATTTTACTCCTCAAATGACATACAACTGGGGTTGTGTCAGGCCAAAGCCAGTAAACCTGAACTCCATCTGTGTCTCTGTGTGGGTGGCAGGGACCAAGGTACTTGTTGAATCATTTGCTGCCTCCAAGGGTGCATGTTAGCAGGAAGCTGGATCTGAAGCAGCATAGCTGGGACTTGAACCAGGCACTCTAATATGGGATGCAAGTGTCCCAAGAGGTGATTTAAACTGCTGCACCAAATGCCTTCCCCTCAATGGAGATGTGAAACAAGTGGGCTCAGGTACTAGTAGGATCCCAAAGGCAAAGCACAAAGTAGTGGCTCCTAAGAGGTGGGAGTGGCCCATTCAAAGCAACAGCGGACCGGCTGTGAGTAAAGTCATCGCAAGAGCTCTTTGGGATGCTCAAGATATTTTGGAGGATCGAAAAAATGATAACACCTGTTTATTTTGAGAGTGCTTTAGAAAGTTAACCAAAGCTTTAGCAGCAAAATGCATGGGGAAATTCCCCCTGAAAGTCTTCCACCATGACCATGGTGGTACTCTTACCTCTCACCAAGCAGGGGAAATCATCAATCATCTTACATCATCACCTTACAGTCCTGATTTGATTCGTTCTTTTTTTTTTGGCAGGCAGAGTTAGACAGTGAGAGAGAGAGAGAGAGAGAGAGAGAGAGAGAGAGAAAAGGTCTTCCTTCCATTGGTTCACCCCCACAAATGGCTATGCCGATCTGAAGCCAGGAGCCAGGTGCTTCCTCCTGGTCTCCTATGAGGATGCAGGGCCCAACTACTTGGGCCATCCTCCACTGCCTTCCTGGGGCACAGCAGAGAGCTGGATTGGAAGAGGAGCAACCAGGACAGAATCCAGCGCCCTGACCAGGACTAGAACCTGGGGTGCCGGCGCCGCAGGTGGAGTATTAGCCTAGTGAGCCATGGCGCCAGCTGATTTGATTCCTTCTATTTTGCTGTTTACTAATCTTAGAAAACCTTTAAAGATCATTCACTTTGCTTCTGTTAATAACATTAAGACTGCATGGGGCTGGCACTGTGGCATAGCAGGTAAAGCTGCTGCCTGCAGTGCCAGCATCCCATATGGGCACTGGTTCAAGTGCCAGCTGCTCCACTTCCAATCCAACTCTGCTGTGGCCTGGGAAAGCAGTAGAAGATGGCCCAAGCCTTGGGTCCTTGCACCTGCATGGGAGACCTGGAAGAAGCTCCTGGTTCCTGGCTTTGAATTGGGTAGCTCCAGCTGTTGCAGCCAATTGGGAAGTGAACCAGAGGATGGAAGACCTCTCTCTCTGTGTAACTCCAACTTTAAATAAATAAATAAATCTTAAAAAAAAAAGACTGCATGAACATGGTTAAATTCCCAGTTCCCAGGACCCTCAGTTCTTTATGGATGGACTAATGAATGGGCTCATTACTTACACAAGTGCCTTGAATTTGATGGGACTTTTGTTGAGAAATTCAGCATTTTTGCCTTTTAGTTTGCGTTTCCATGAATTTTTGAAGTCCCCTCATACTTGCACAATCATAATCCATGCTCTGCCATAGGATATTTATGTAGCTACTATAGCAGTGTAGTTTCAGACTCTGATACCCCAAAACCTACTTCACCATTCATGAGTAGGCATAGTATGATTGTATCTCTACATGACTTTTATTCTGCTAATATAAGACCACAGTTGGTAATTTTATTTATATGCAGTGAAAATACAAAGACAGCAGGCATATGAAAAATATTTTGGAAGAAAAGAACATTCAGGTCTAAGGATAAACATAATCTTTTCTTTGGTGCTTGGAGCACTTGGTGAAATAATTTGAGATCAGTGTTCATGAATTTCCTCTTAAGAATGAACTTAGGGCCGGCACCGTGACTCACTAGGCTAATCCTCTGCCTTGCGGCGCCGGCACACCAGGTTCTAGTCCCGGTCAGGGTACCAGATTCTGTCCCAGTTGCCCCTCTTCCAGGCCAGCTCTCTGCTGTGGCCAGGGAGTGCAGTGGAGGATGGCCCAAGTACTTGGGCCCTGCACCCCACGGGAGACCAGGATAAGTACCTGGCTCCTGCCATCAGATCAGCGCAGTGCGCTGGTTGCAGTACACCGGCCACGGTGGCCATTGGAGGGTGAACCAATGGCAAAGGAAGACCTTTCTCTCTGTCTCTCTCTCACTGTCCACTCTGCCTGTAAAAAAAAAAAATGAACTTAGGGGCTGGTGTCATGGTGTTAAGCTGCTGCCCACAACACCCACATGGGTGCCAGTTCAAGTGCTGGCTGCTCCACTTCCCATCCAGCTCCCTGCTAATGAGCTTGGAAAAGCTGAAGCTGGCTCAGGTACTTGGGTTCCTGCACCCATGTGGGAGACCTGGATGAGGCTCCTGGCTCCATTGTGGCCACTTGGGGGTGAGCCAGAGGATGGAAATCTCTTTCTCTCTAATCTAAGTCTTTAAAAATAAATCTTAAAAAAACAAACACAATGCCTTTTTTTTTTTTTTTTTGTATTTCACTGTTGAACCATTTTTGTTAATTTGTAAGTTGTGGTTACTCCATTGAGACAGGAAGGAACTCCACCCAAAATGTGGTTTGGATACTGGAACCGACGAGATCATCATGCTCTATAAAAACAAGTCTTCCAGAGGAAAGCAAGGTAGCCTTCTGAAGATGTTCAAAAAAAGCTAGGGAGCAGGGATGGGGATTGGCTTGGAGTGTTATGATGGTTACTGGTGGGGCTTGGGTGAAGGTACCACAAGGAATAGAACTTCTAGGTGAGGTAAAAAAAAGGGAACACTCCAGAGACAGCTGGACAAAACAAGAGGACATAGTGAGGCTCAAAAGGTAGCTATGACAAACATCAAAATATGCAGCCAGTCTCTTGTGTACAACCCTAAATGTTTACTCTTGGAACTGTTTGTTGGTAAAGACCAGTTCTTACCCTGCCAATAACCTAGCACATTTCTTTTTATGCTGTATGCTCAGGTTCTATTGCATATCACTGTGGAAAATATTTATAAAATACTATTTAGATACATTGCCTAAGATACTTTCACACCAGTGAAAAACACAGTGTTGAAAGATTAGATATTATAATTGGACACTTTTACTTGGAGCAATTCTAAAAAGATTAAAAAATACCAATTTCAACTTATTTGGCAACATTTTTTGTGAGTCATTATCAAGTGTAGTCAAATTCCTTTTTAAAAAAAGTATAAACTTTCCTTGTCATTATTTTCTTTCTCACACATATTGTAACCCAGATTATACTAATATACTTTGTTTCTATTATATTCCAGGATATTCATAAATCAGTGGGGTTGTTCTGAGACTTTCATGACAAAAATGCACATAAGGCAATTATGGGTACAAAGTAGAAATGTGAAAGTTTCTTTATTTCTAGTCCAATGAATGAACTGGAATGATAAGAGATGGTGAGATGAAATCTCCTAATGTAGAAGTTGGCTATGGTCAGGTTTCAAAAATTAAGTATGGGGATGTTAATCAGCATCCAGAAAAGTAAATGAAAATATAATAAGGAAGTCCCCAATATTTCACCTGAGATTTGTGACAAGGAGATAATTTCCCCAGTCCAGTGCCTGGGTCACAGCCATTTCCCATTGACTGCTATTCACAGCCGGAGCCTGAAGATCTTCCAGGAAAACATGAAAGTTTGTACTTTTACTGTGGCAACAGTAAAAAGGGGGGGGGGAGGGAGGGAGGGAGGGAGGGAGAGAGGGAGAGAGAGAGGGAGGGAACACACAATTATACTTCTGTCTGCTGGTTCTCTTCCCAAATGCATACAATAGTTGAGTCTGGGCCAGGCTGAAGCTGGGAACCTGAACTCCCACATGGGTGGCAGGGTCCCAGAAATTTGGATAATTATCTGCTGCCTTTCCAAGGACATTAACAGGAAGTTGGACCAGAAGCAGAGGAACTGAACTCCCAGATATGGGATGCACTCATAGCTTAACCTGCTGTGCCACAATGCATATATGAGGGGGCATCAGAAAGTTAATGGAAAATGTGATTATGAAAACTGCATGAATCTCAAATTTTTTTGCACAAAATAAACTTGCTTTTAAATTCCACTTTCATTAATTTTTGAAGTTCCATTATCTATTATCCTTTAAATCACATTTCAAGAGTCCCTATAATTAGTGCTTTATGTGTAATAACAGAGTGACTCTTAACCATGAAGTACTGATGTTATTCAAATTTCACAAATGAGGAAACTTAGGACAAACACAGTTTAAAGACTCACCCCATTACATCCCAGTAAGTGGCTCAATGAGGATTCACGCTGCTTGGCTGCAAATACGCATCTCTTACTATGGTACAGACTTATCAGACAGGTTATTTCTATCATCCAGGTACCACATGTCTATTTAATTATTAGTAGCACATTTTAAAATGGTCTATCTTCATACATAACTGTGGTTGTGGTTTCTGCTTACAATTTTGTTTCACAGTGCAAGTTTTTATCAATAAGATGTAGATATACTAATAACCAAATAATCCTATAAGAAAGATTGAAGTTGGAAGTTATGGTTATGGAGGTAGAAGACAGATTTTCCTTGAGTCAAGAAAAAGAGTAGGGGCCCACGCTGCGGCCTAGTAGGCGAAGCCTCCACCTGCTGCACCAGCATCCCACATGGGCACCAGTTCGAGTTCTGGCTGCTTTTTCTGATCCAGCTCTCTGCTAGGGCCTGGGAAAGCAGCAGCAGATGACCTGGGTGCTTGGGCCCCTGCACCCACATGGGAGACCTGCAAGAAGCTCCTGACTTTGGATTGGTTCACCTACAGCTATTGCAGCCACTTGGGGAATGAACCAGCAAATGGAAGACCTTTCTCTCTGTCTCTCCCTATCTGTAACTCTACCTTTCAAATAAATAAAGGAAAGTCTTTTTTTTATTTTTATTTTAAAGAATGGTCACTGTAGGGGCCAGTGCTGTGGCACAATGTGGAGTTAAGCCCTGGCCTGAAGCATCGGCATCCCATATGGGTGCTGGCTCTAGTCCTGGCTGCTCCTCTTCCAATCCAGCTCACTGCTACAGCCTGGGATAGCAGTAGAGGATGGCCCAAGTCCTTGGGCCCCTGCACCCAAGTGGGAGACCTGGAGGAAGCTCCTGGCTCCTGACTTTGGATCAGTGCAGCTCCAGCCATTGTGGCCATTTGGGGAGTGAACCAGCAGAGGGAAGGTCTCTCTCTCTCTGTCTGTCTCTACCTCTTTAATTCTTTCAAATAAATAAAATAAATCTTAAAAAATGGTCACTGTAAATATAAAATGGTAAAATTCATGTAAAAAATTAACATAAAAATGGAAAAAGTGAAATGATACCAATTATTGAAATACTTACACAATATTGTGGTAAACCAGCTATAGTACTCCAACATGAGTGATAAAACATTTCAGAGATTATGTTAGTATTGATCATAGGTGGTATATTAACAAAAACTTTTTAGTATTAATTGAATAATTATTAAAGTAGACTCAAAAGACATAAATGTAAAATAGCATCTTGAAGGTATGGAACCGTGTTCATTAAACAGACTGAAATAAATTCCATCTAGATGATATGGAAATGAATGTATTAAAAATTTAAGTGATAGATTTGTTGTAAGTCTAGATTTGACATTTGAATAAAAAAAAGGTTTGTTGAGATATAATTTTCTTATCATTAAATCTGGTTTTCACTCCTGTTTCTGGCTGTACCAGGGTATCTAAGCAGAAGGAAGCAGAAGCCAAGGTGGGCAACACCACCACTACTGGTGGTTAAGTCAGTCCAGCCTCACTGCCACACGAAGAATTTGTCAATGAATCACACGCAGGGCAGGTGTCTCAAGTATCCATGTTCTCAGAGGCCTAAGCAGTGGGCCTGTCTTCAAACAGTCACCCACAGATCATTTCTGGGCATGATTCTGCCAAGAAAACTAAGACAGCATGGGCCAACGACTCCTGGTCATGCATCAGAGACTTGGTGGGAGGTATTCACGTTTAAACATCAATGGAGGGGCCAGTGCAGTGGCTCACTTGGTTAATCCTCTGCCTGTGGCGCCAGCATCCCATATGGGCACTGGTTCTAGTCCTGGTTGCTCCTCTTTCAGTCCAGCTCTCTGCTGTGGCCTGGGAAGGCAGTGGAGGATGGCCCAAGTGCTTGAGCCCCTGCACCCGTATGGGAGACCAGGCAGAAGCAAGTGGCTCTTGGCTTCAGATTGGCACAGCTATGGCAGCCATTTGGGGAGTGAACCAATGGAAGGAAGACCTTTCTCTCTGTCTATAACTCTGTCAAATAAATAAATAGAGAAAAAAAAAAAAAACTTCAATGGAAGCTCTAAGGACCTTTGTTCCTTCCAGTCCTCTTTCCTGCTGTAAGAATTATATGTCCTGTATACAGAATGAAATGTTACCCTGACTCCCAGAACCAAATTGTAGAATTGGGCAAGAGGTAAAGAAAAACAGGTAACATATGGAGAAGTCAATGTTTTACATATTGTGACTTCTTATTTTTAAATTTATTTGAAAGGGGGTGAGAGAATCTTCCACTGCTGGTTCACAACTTAATGGCCACAACAGCCTAGGCTGGGCCAAGCTGAAGTCAGGAGCCATTAACTGCATCCAGGTCTTACATATGGGTGGCAGAGGCCCAAGTACTGGGCTGTCTCCCACTGCTTTCCCAGGTTTTTAGGATTATTTAAGTTTTGTTTCCAGATTCCACAGGACATGCCATTCCTTACAGGACTTGACAAAGCAGAACCTGTACAGCTTGCTTTAGCTGTAGACCTGTATAGTGGGAGAGGGTAAGGGCAATAAAATTGGTCTTCCTATGTCATTTGGTCCTCAATGCTGCTATAAATCACAGTGCCACAGTTCCATGGCCAATCTGTTTATAGATATTCACAGTATGCCCTTTGTTCATGTTACTTTGTGTGTGTGTGTGCGCACAAATAGGAACAGAATTTATTCAACAGTAAGGGAATACACACACATTGATGTCTGTGTGGCCCACCACACAAACACCCAATGTGAGTGGGTCAGAGTGGCCCATACATGAGAGAATAAAACTGAAAATGCTACCTCTGAGGAGAGGTCCATCTGAGACCAGTCTGAGCCATGGAAAGAGATGAGGGTGGGATGTCAGCATATTCCCCGGTATAAAGAAAACAAGAGCAGTGCCTTTAAGCAGGGTCCATGGAGGAAGAAAGAGCTATCGTTGTCACTCTATTTAAATACATTCGGGACAGACTGAGACACACACACAGAGGGAGAGGGGAGAGCAAGCTTCCTTCTACTGGTTCATTCCCCAAAACCACCCTTAACTGCTGGGGCCCGGCCAGGTCAAAGCTATGAGCTGGCAACTCAATCCAGGTCTCCCATGGTGGGGAAGGAATCCAACTGCTTGAGTCATCACTTAATTTGGTGTCTCCAGGGTGTGCATTAACAGGAAGCTGGAATTGGGAACAGAGCTGGGACTCAAACTCAGGCACTGTGATATGGGATAGTCACCCTGACCACAGACTTAACCCCTAGGCCACACACCTACCTCCTTACCAGTTTTCTTAAAGAAACAGTAATACTACAGTTATCCAGTATAACTGAATGAGTACACTAGGTGCCTACTTAAATTCCCAGTGTTAAAAAACATCTCCTATTTTAAGGCAAATGTCTCTGTTACTTTCCTGAACCTCACCAGCTCTCATCCATGTGCCTTCACCACCACTGCACTCCAGTTCTAGGACCTGCTTTCCTAAAGATCCTTTGCTGCACTATTCAGGTTAGTTGGCCTATCAGAAAAACCTTGAATGGAACTTGGAAGGCACAAATAAAGAAGGCATAAATTTCAGAACTAGTGAGCAGAAGCACACTTCCTAGGCTTGCTCACTAATCCTCACCCCAAACAGCGAGAAGCAGTTACTTCTTAGACATCACCATGAGGTGTTTCCTCAACAATCCTCAGGCTTTATTATTGCCACAATTATTTCCCTGATATTCTCTAGGGGTATTCTACACATTTCACTGTGTAAGCACCTTCAAAATTTGTCTTAACCTGAAAATTCTTAATTATCTTACAGTAATCAACCCTTATATATGAGGGATATATCCCAAGACCTGCAGTGAATGCCTGAAATCATGGATGGTATCAAACCCATGTATACTATTCTCCCTATATATCACAACTATGAGGTGGCTTAATTTATAAAATAGACATAGCATGTTAATATTTAAACTAAGAGAAAAATATAAGTAAGTTATGCAAAGATGGTTTCTTTCTAATCTTATTTCACTGTAGTTTTCTTACACATATCACAAATGCTTCTGTGATACGTTGGAAAAAGGGATGCCTCTCATCCTGGGCAGGACAGCATGAGATTTCAGAGAAACACCCAATTTAAAATGTATGAATTATTTCTGGAATTTTCCACTTAATACTCAGAATATGACTGCAGGTAACTGAAAGCGCAAAAATAAAACTGTGGGTTAACAGGGGGCTACTGTGCTTTCTTGAACAAATGCAAACTAACACAATGTAGAATGTTACTTCCATGTCTTCAAAGTTTAATCATCACAATCACCATTGATCCTGGCCCAATGGGTTATCCTATCATTTAATTTCAATGAGTTATTTTAATAACATTCTAACAGTCTGCATCTAATTAATGAGCTCTGATGCTTAAAAACATTTAATAGCATGGACAAATGAAAATCCACATGCAAGAGAATGAAGCTGCACAGCTCCACACCTTAAATAAAATTTGACTCAAAATGGATCAAATACTGAAATTTAAAAACTAAACCTGGCTGGTGCCGTGGCTCAATAGGCTAATCCTCTGCCTGCGGTGCTGGCACACTGGGTTCTAGTCCCAGTCCGGGCACCAGAGTCTGTCCTGGTTGCTCCTCTGCCAGTCCAGCTCCCTGCTGTGGCCCGGGAGTGCAGTGGAGGATGGCCAAGTGCTTGGGCCCTGCACCCCATGGGAGACCAGGAGAAGCACCTGGCTCCTGGCTTCGGATCAGTGCGGTGCGCCGGCCACAGCGGCCACTGGAGGGAGAACCAACGGAAAAGGAAGACCCTTCTGTCTGTCTTTCTCTCTCACTGTCCATTCTGCCTGTCCAAAACAAACAAACAAACAAACCAAAAAAAAACCAAACAACAAAAAAACAACAACTAAACCTATAAAACAGAATAAATTGAACTTTCATGACATTGGGTTAGGCCATGGTTTTTACACAGGGCACCAAAAACACAGGAAGCCAAAAGTACACAAAATTTCACTTCATCAAAATTAAGATTGCTATTGAGAAGGTAGAAAAAGAATATACAGAAGTGGGGAAATTATTCATAAATTAAATATGTCATAAAGGTTCAGCAACCTAAATATAACACAAACAACTCAACTTAGAAAATTGGTGGATTTGAATGGAAATTTTCCAAAGCTGATACAAATGACCAATAAACACTTGAACAAATGTGCAACATTATTAGACATGAAGACATGCAAATCCAACCACAATGAAATATCATTTCAAAGTGACTATAAGGCTATACTATCACTAATATTAATAATTACACAGCAACAATCAATAAGAGTTGATGAGAAAAGTGCAGGAATTGTAATATAAAATGGTTCAGCTCCTTTGGAATAGTGGCAGTTCCATAAAGATAATCATAGAATTACCATATGTCCCAGAAACTCCACTTAAAAACATACCCAAGAGAAGTAAAAACATATATTGGCAAAAACATTTTGTAAAAAGTTCTTCATAGCAGCATCTCTCATAATTTTAAAAAGTGGGAAAACTCAAAGCTCCAACAATTGATGAATGGAAAAATAAACCAAGGAATATTAATCAGCAACGAAGCTAACAAGGTACTAACATTACAATACATTCTATTGTACACTTCAAAGATTTTACTGTCAGTTCTATCTATTTTGGCACCAGCTGGAAATTCAAACCATAGAAGTACTCTCATTCCAGTCCTGCCAGGTAACCATCTTAACATCCAAGACAGTTTTCTTTTCCACACTCTATATCCACTTTTGAAGGAGCTTGAAAAGTCTGCCTTGTTTTCCCAAGAAAGCTCCAAGTAGTAAAACATTCTGATAACATTTAAAGTGTATGACATCATCAATCTTCAAATCTAAACCTTGTGTGAGGTCCCATTCTGTCCCAGTGAAACGGCCACAAGTGAAAACTAACAAAAATGTTTTGGTGGTAAGCATATCAAGCATTTAGCTTCCAAAAATCCCATGTTTTTTTGTTAAGAGGAAACTCATGACACTGGTCTTTCCAGATTATTTCACTCATTGCTTCAAGTACAAATATAACATTGTGCTCTTTATTCCTGAAATTTTCTTTTGTTAATAAACTTCATATGCTTACAATCACTTTTTCACTACATTTAAAATAATATGCAAGCCATTCTTACAAAAAGGCATGTAGAAATACAATCATCTGGTAAATATTCACTAATGAGGCAGGTTTTAGGGGCTCAGCTTTTGCACTACCATAGTATTTTAATCATGGGAGCAATCTGAATCAGAGTACAGAATGACTGAAGTGCAAATTGTGAACAGTACCAAAATTGCATACTGTATGAATATAATGTGGACATTATCATGCGACACTAAACCTTAGAGTGTAATGATATATCATAACTCATTATGAAGTGTCCCAAGTAAGTGGGATATGCTTAGGTTGATAAAATGAACATGGCTCATTCAGCATTAAAAGTTACATCTTACTGTGACATGAGAATTATGACATATTCTAAATGGTATCAAAATACAATTTCAGTGGCCACATGTGAATCCTCTACAAGTATGTTCTGGTTGATTAAATTGTCCTCCATACTTTTGTTCACTTTCCAAAATCAGGACCTATTTTCCATATTTAACACCTATTACCTTTTAAAGGGGAAGGTGACTGTCACCCTCCTCCCATACATACTTACCAGATAAGCAGTTCCTAGTCTTCTGTTATTTTATTCCTATGAGAATTTCATTCTATCAATGCTCTAGCCTCTTTTTTGTTTCCTGATCATCTTGTAATATTATCTTTCCTATAATCAATAGAGGTCCTTAGACTTTTCAACAAATCTAGGAAGGGGTCTTGGTCATATAAAGTACAACAATGTATTCAAGTTTTACCCTGTCACCCTTCAGACTCAAAAATATATGTTGTAGTATCTTAAAAATAGCATCCTGGGTTTTTTCAGGTTACAGTATGCTAAGGATATAGCCCCTTCTATTTCTCCAATTCTGTCCTTAAGACAATCAGGGTGATTAGGAAAAAAAAAAAAAAAAAAAAAAAAGCATGTAATGAAGGTACAACATCAACAGATTTCAAACTTCAAGTTCTAATTCTTCAATAAAGAATCATTTTCAAGAAACCTCAAATAATTTCTGAAATATTTTTATAAACCTTAGATCTTTTCACTGGTGTTTCCACTGCTTTAAGCTAACTGATTTTAACTTTTCAATTATCTGTAGAATCAACAACTGAGGTCAGTTAATCTTCAAGAATGGAGACTTAGTTCTCCCTAGTTATCAATTTCCTTATGTGTAGTTGAGAGAACTGTTTGGATTCTCTGCAGTCTGAATTCTTTGGTGTACCCTGATGTCAGACCACTGGTTAAAGGTTTTCCTATGTTCAGCACATTTGTAGTGTCCATCTTTTAAGAATTTTCTTACGACCACAAAGGTATATATATTTTTTAGTAAGTTCATAACATTCATTACATTAGCAAGCCTTTTTCTTCTAGTAAACATTTTATGCTATTCCGCAAGCCTTGAACTTTGGATATGCTTTGCCAAATTATTTGTGTGGTATTCTGAAGGTGTATTCCTATCAAGTGAGGCACAAAACCCTGGTTAGGAGCTTCACAACATACTTTTACACCATTTCTCTTCATAACAAGTCTCTGTCATTGAGCGGGACTTGAATGCTTCCCTTATGTTTGTCTCTGTGAATTCCCTGACAATCCCCAAGTTTTGAGCTTTGAACAAAAACACTGCCACATACATTATGTTTACAATGTTTTTCAGTATGTATCTTTTGATGTCTATTAAGATTGGCAAATTGGGTGAAAGCTTTCCCACACTCATTACATTTATAAGGTTTCTCTCCAGTATGGATTTTCTTATGTTGAGTAAGGTTTGAACGCTCAGCAAAGGCTTTGCCACATTCATCACATTTGTGTGGCTTCTCTCCGGTATGAGTTCGTTGATGACCCCAAAGGTGTGAACGCTTGATAAAAGCTTTATCACATCTGTCACATTTGTAAGGTTTTTCTCCTGTGTGAATTCTCTGATGCTCCACGAGGCTTGAATTTTGAATAAAAGCCTTGCCACACACATTACATTTGTGTGGTTTCTCTCCAGGATGTACATTCTGATGTCTAGTGAGGTGTGAACACTGCTTAAAAGCTTTGCCACACTCATTACACACGTAAGGCTTCTCTCCAGTATGGATTCTCTTATGTTGAATGAGGCTCGAACGCTCAGCAAAGGCTCTGCCACATTCGTGACATTTGTAAGGCTTCTCTCCAGTATGAATTCTCTCATGACCCCAAAGGTGTGAGCGCTGGATAAAACCCTTACCACATTCCTGACATTTGTAAGGCTTCTCTCCAGTATGCATTCTCTGATGACTGGCAAGGTTTGAATTCTGGCTATAGACCTTACCACATATGTTACATTTATATGGCTTCTCTCCTGTATGGACTCTTCGATGCCTACTGAGGTTTGAACACTGATTAAAGGCTTTGCCACATTCATTACATTTGTAAGGTTTCTGTCCAGAATGAATTCTCCGATGATTAGTGAGGTTTGAACTTTTGCTAAACACCTTTTCACAGTCATGACACTTGTAAGATTTTTCTCTGGTGTGTGTTACCCCATATTGTGGTAATAAAGGGTATTTTAAAATCCTCCTATGCTTATTACAGATGTTTTTGACATTAGGACAAAGTCTTTGACATAGTGAAACTGAAGAACCATTGTTGACAGCCTTTTGAACCTGATGACATTCGTAAGTTTTCTCATTTTGAAACCTAGGTACTTCAATCTGATGTGCCTGCAAGCTTAATCCCATCCTATTTTCAAAACACTTCACATACTTGTCTCTGGTATAACTGAAGTTACTTTTCAGTTTTAGCACATTCCTCATACATGGCTTGTCATGTAAGAAATACTGGTATGCACAGTCCCTTATGGAAACACTATGCTTTAGTGGAAAATTAATGGAGGATTTACTATGCTGTTGATCTTTTCTATGACTGAGATTTTTGCTATAAGTCAAAGGCACTGCTCTGTGATTTCTTTCATCATGTTCACACTGGCTGTCACACTCCTGCATATTTTTCCAGGAATCCTTGAGATCAAGAGTTTTGATGCTATGACTTTCATTTCCTTCCAAGACCACCGGATGGTATAATTTCCCTTTATTCATAGCTTCTTTCAGTGATAATCTCTTGTTTGCGAATTCAGAAGAAATATCTGAAACACAGGAAGAACCAGAGGCTCCCCATTAAATAAGGTTGAAAAATACATATTTTATATTAAAATACATGTTACCAGACAAATATTTATAATGAACAGTGCTATGAACTTTTCCAAGCATGGTCTTCAAATGTTAGGAATACAAACAGAATAGGAGTCCTCAATAAAGTAATGAAATACGTAATTCAAACTTATTTTAGGGAGGGTATAATGCAAACTTCTTGTCAGCCAAATAGTCATCCTACACAAATTCACTTAAACCCTGGAAGAAGGAATATTTTTCTACTGCTGCCACAAAGAACACAGCAACTGGCATAAGTACATCTGTATCATATTTAAAGAGAAAAAAAATAATGTATTTAGTGCATAATTATTACATAAAAGTAAAAACTAAAGCATGGTCCAGATTTATCAAATAAAAATATTTTAAAAAAGTAAATTTGTAATTTAAAGAAAAATCGTGCAGGGGGACATCAGGAAGAACTGAAAAAACACCCTGTTTTTTACAACACTGTAAATCTGAACACTTATGAAACTACATGAATGCACATAGAACGAACACTTTGTGACATTTTTGTATGGCAAGTACTGCACAATATGTACTGAGAAAATCACCTATAAAGGATACAGAAAATACTCAATGACCTATGGAAATCTACTATGCAAGTTAGTAAGTAATCATAATCTCATAAAACTATCACTGTGGAATTCGAAAGAATTCCTGCTGAAGAACTAATGAAAGAACTTGTATTGCAGAGGAGTTGAAAAATCACTGAATTTTATCAGTTTCAGGTAAATACAGATTATTATATAGATTGAGAATTATGGAAGGCAGTTTGAAATAATGTTAAGCCTATATTATATGACAATAAGTAAATATGCAAGTTCCTAACTATGGCCAAATATATATTATATTTATGTATGGTCAAAGAAGATTTATATGGAACAAATTACAAAATAAAACATGACATATAATTCAGCTAAAGGACACTCTCATAAGAAACACGACAGAAAGCTGACTCACTTTATTAACTGAAGATAACTTTTTAATCCATACTACATGCCATGCAATGTATGAAGCCCTCTGACTGGATTAACTTTTTTAGACATTCTTGAGGTACATCACAATTTTTCATATAAAAATAAAAAGCTCATGAGGTTTCTTCATAACTCAGATAAAGAAAATCTGAAAACTAGATTTGGGGACCAGCACTGTGGCATACTGGTTATGGTGCCAGCATTCTCTATGGGTGCTGGTTTAAGTCCTGGCTGCTCCCCTTCCAATCCAGCTCCCTGCTCATGGTCTGGGAACACAGTGTAAGATGGCCCAAGTACTTGGGCCCCTGCATCCATGTGGGAGACCAGGAAGAAGTTCTTGGCTTGTGGCTTCAGACCAGCCCAGCTTGGGCTATGTGGCCATTTGGGAAGTGAACCACTGGATGGAAGATCTCTCTCTCTCTCTCTCCTACTCTCTCTGTAACTCTGCTTTTCAAATAAACAAATAAATTTTATTTGAACCTAGATGTGAAAGCTCAGCTGCCATGTTCATAGCATTAATTATGCAATACTGTCCTTCAGTAGGTTAAAAAATTCCAAAAGAAATAGCAGGAACCCAGGGAGACACATTTCAAGGGAGACAGAGGACCTCCGCTGTGTCACTTACAGTGCAATGGTGCCATGTCCCCCAGACTACAGGATCTGAGTCACCCTATCTTGCACATGTTGATGTAGACCGTGAGCAGATCATGTTTCTATCCTGAGTGAGCTGTCCTATGTAGGAGGAAGGTCTTTACCACAGTGTGTGCAGTGCAGAGAGGTCCAAGTCTGGTGTAAACAGGGTTCCTGAGATGTTCAAACTCATATACTAGGAACTACCAGCATAGTCCAACTAGATCAGTGAGAAATCTGTGGGAAGACCAGTGCTGGGATTTCGAAGAGCAGAAGTGAAGGCAAAGAGTAAGCAGCTATAGGAGCAGAGTTCATGCTCGCTGATTTATAGGAATAGGACTGTGCTAAGGCAGTTAAAACTCTTAATCTTGGGAAACCAGAGAAACTGAGTTAGCAAGTTTTTTTTTTTTTTTTTTTGGACAGGCAGAGTGGACAGTGAGAGAGAGAGACAGAGAGAAAGGTCTTCCTTTACCGTTGGTTCACCCTCCAATGGCTGCTGTGGCCGGCGCACCGAGCTGATCCGAAGTCAGAAGCCAGTGCTTCTCCTGGTCTCCCATGCGGCTGCAGGGCCCAAGGACTTGGCCATCCTCCACTGCACTCCCGGGCCACAGCAGAGAGCTGGACTGGAAGAGGGGCAACCGGGACAGAATCCGGCACCTGGACCAGGACTAGAATCCGGGGTGCTGGCGCCGCAGGCAGAGGATTAGCCTAGTGAGCCATGGCGCCGGTCAGCAAGTGATTTAACACCCATTCTGTGAACTACAATCTCAACAGTGAGTAAAAGTAGAAGACATTAAAAATAGAGGGGATGCAATACGTTAGGAAGACTGCAAGCTTATATCTATTATGTGGTCGTTTCACCCTTACCCAGTGACTGTCTCAGAACCTCCATTTTGAGGCACATCCTCAAGTGAGGCATAAACTATGTGTGTGAGTGTATGTTCCATTAACACACAAGGATGTTCTTGGGGCTGGTGCTGTGGTGCAGTGGAGTGGGCCATGGCCAGCAGTGCCAGCATCCCATATGGGCATCGGTTCAGGTCTTGGGTGCTCCACTTCTGATCCAGCTCCCTGCTAATGTGCGTGGGAAATCAGAAGACTGCCCATGACCATGGGTTGCTGCCACTCATGTGAGATCTGGAAGATGCCCCTGGCTCCTGGCCTCAGCCTGGCACAGTCACCGTTGTTGCAGCCATTTGGGGTGCGAACCAGTAGATGGAAGACCTCTCTCTCAGTGTCTCCTTCTTTGTAACTCTGCCTTTCAAATAAATAAATTTTTTTAAAAGAATGTCTTTAGCAGGACCCCAAAACAAAAACCTGGAAATGTCTATCATTCTCTCATTCTCCTATGTTGGGAAAGGCTTGAAGGATAATGGATGAATTCACTCTATGGACACATTCAGATAAAATGAAACCTTATCAAGGGTCTAGCAATGGAGAGTGAACATGAGTCTAAGATGCTGATCTCTCCAGGGGACAGAGAGGTTGTACAGCAGACAACAAAGTAAGTAGGAGGCTTTTTCCAAGATCTAAACTGTCTGAGGATATGATAAATTTGGTAAATAAAAAAAAAAAAATCAAAGCCTTCCAAGCTAGAAAAAACAAAAACATTACAAGCTAAATCACGTATTTTTAAATCAGAAATGGGAATGTTAACTTTCTTTTTCACTCTAGGTGTCCTTGTTTGTTATACAAAAACAGCAGAACCTCTTTTTCTGGTCTTCTTTAATATTTGAAATCTATCTTTAGATCTTTTGCATCAAAATCCCAGCTACATAAGAGCTAGGAAGAGAGGAATGCTCTTATTATATGTGTTAGTTGATACGTAATTTTTTAAAAGACATGTATTTGAAAGGCAGAGCTACAGAGAGGCAGAGGCAGAAAGACAAAGAGGTCTTCCATCCGCAGGTTCACTCTCCAAATGGCTGCAATGGCAAGAGCTGAGCAGATCTGAAGCGAGGAGCCAGGAGCTTCCTCCAGGTCTCCCACGTGGGTGCAGGGCCCAAGGACTTGGGCCATCCTCTACTGCTTTTTCATGTCATAGCAGAGCTGGATCTGAAGTGAAGCAGCTGGGGCTTGAATTGGTACCCACATGGGATGTTGGCACTGCAGGCAGCAGCCTTACCCACTATGCCACAGCGCCAGTCCCTAATATGTAGATATTATGACTCAATGGAAATTAATGTACACTTTTCTAAAAGTCATGAATTTTGACTTTGCAATGACCATCAGAAAACAGAACCATTAAAAGGGCATGGGGTCAGCGCTGTGGCGCAGCAAGTTAAAGCCCCGGCCTGAAGTGCTGGCATCCCATATGGATGCCAGTTCTAGTCCCGGCTGCTCCTCTTCTGCTCCAGCTCTCTGCTATGGCCTGGGAAAGCAGAAGATGGCCCAAGTCCTTGGGCCCCTGCACCTATGTAGGAGACCCAGCAGAAGCTCCTGGCTCCTGGCTTCGGATCGGCGCAGCTCTGGCTGTTGTGGCCATTTGGAGAGTGAACCAGTGGATGGAAGACCTCTCTCTCTCTCTACCTTTCTCTGTAACTCTTTCAAATAAATAAAATAAATCTTTTTTTAAAAAAAGGATATTACTCAATGTCACAGAGCACTGAAAGGCTTGTATGACACAGCATGGTGCAGTAGGCTAAGACCCTGCCTGTGACACTGGCATCCCATCTGGGAGCCAGTTCATGTCCTGGCTCGTCCACTTCCGATCCAGCTCTCTGTGTATGGCCTGGGGAAAACAGTGGAAGATGGCCCAAATGCTTGGGCCCCTGCAACCAAGTGGCAGACCTGGAAGAAGCTCCCCTGGCTTTAGATTCCCTCAGCTCTAGCTATTGCGACCATCTGGGGAGGGAGTCAGTGGATGGAAGACCTCTCTGTCTCTCCATCCCTCTGTCTGTAATTCTACGTCTCATAAAAAAATAATTTTTTTAAAAAGTGTATTTTCAAGGTATCAAAAATTCCCTACTTAAAGAATTCAACAGGTCTAATCCAGAGATGCCTTTGAATAATAAAATAGTAACAGTGAGTGACTGCCCCAGTGTGTGTGTATAGAGGAGCTTTCTTGAAACCTCACAAGAAATGAAGTTTTGTTTTGCTACGAATGTTTCCTATTTGAGTAGCTTCTCAAACAATATTTAATGAGGCAACTTCCTCTATATCTGAGCTCATAATTATGTCCCCATCTACCTGGATTTTTCACTATTTTCATCTTGTTCGCTATAGTCCAGGCCTCTTTTCCTTGCTCCACAATGGGAGCTAATATTCAGCTGTGGAAAGATTTCAACTGACGAAAAAAAAAAAAAAAAAAAAAAAAAAAGAACGTGATACACTCTGCTATTCCAGAAAATGTTCCCAGGCCTTTTTTTTTGGCTAAGAAGAGGGCACAGTCTGCTATGGCCTGGAAAAGCAGCAGAAGATGACCCAGGTGCTTGGGCCCCTGCACCTGCGTGGGAAGACCTGGAAGAACCTCCTGGCTCCTGGCTTCAAATCGGCACAGCTCCGGCCATTGCGGCCATTTGGGCAGCGAACCAGCGGACGGAAGACCTTTCTCTCTGTCTCTCCCTCTCACTGTCTAATTCTACCTCTCAAAAAAATAAATAAAATCTTAAAAAAAAAAAAAAAAAAACTGTGAAAATAAAAAAAAGAAAGTACAGATGGGTCTAGAAAACGATTTCATAAATTAGTCAACTGACATTTATCCTCTGAATGCCTAGTGATTATTTTGAATATGCAAATAACTAGCTGTTTTTCAAGAAACTACTGAATCAATAGTACAAGAGGAAAGCCACAGGCTCAGATGTTAAGGTTGCCAAAAGGTTTTAGGACTTCTAATGTTCTAGAAACATCACTAATCAAACTTAAGATGCGCAGAATTTCTAAGAGCAGGGAAGTTTAAAGTGTAGAGTCCACATTATGAAGCCTTTCCATTATGAAATGTAAACTTAGACACACAAGCTACGAGTTCCCAAGACTCACAAGGGAGAAAATGCCAAGATACACATGGGCAGTTACCGACTTCCGGAGGGAAGTTGTTCTCATCCAAGAAGAGCAGGTTCTTGTAGTTCTCCAACATCACATCCCTATACAAATTCCGCTGAGCAGGGCCCAGGCATTCCCACTCCTCCTGAGAGAATTCAATGGCCACATCCTTGAAAGTAAATAGTTCCTGAAATGAAAACATATCTCACCAAATGGATATGACAGAATTCTTATTTTTACTCAGAATCAGAGAAGTATAAAATAATCTTATGGCTGGCTCTGTGGCTCAGTAGGTTAATCCTCCGCCTGTGGCACTGGCATCCCATATGGGCACCAATTCTAGCCCCAACTGCTTCTCTTCTGATCCAGTTCTCTGCTATGGCCTGGGAAAGCAGAAGATGGCCCACATGTTTGGGCCCCTGCACCCACATGGGAGATCCGGAAGAAGCTCCTGATCAGCCCAGCTCCTGCTGTTGTGGTCATTTGGGGAATGAACCAGTGGATAGAAGTCTTTTCTGTCTCTCCTCCTCACTATCTGTAACTCTATCTCTCAAATAAATAAATAAAATCTTTAAAAAAATAATCCAAGCATTTACATAGTCGTTTTTCTTAAACTGAGGTGGAATTAACATAAAATTTGCCATTTCAAGAGGTACAAGTCAGTAGGTTTTAGAAAATTCACAATATTGACAATATCATCTCTGTCTAGTCCAAAAGTTATTTTACCACTTCTAAAACAAATTCTGTACTCATGAGCAGTCACTTGCCCATTCTTTCTACCCTGTCTCTGGAAACCATTAATCCTTGTCTCTGCATATGAAATACGTGACATTTTGTGTCTGGCTTCTTTCACTGTTTCTGAGATTTATCCATGAAGTGTATCAGTACTATATTCCTTTTTGAAGCTGAATAATATTCCATTGTATGGCTGTATCAGATTTTATTTGTTCATTCACTGATGGAGATTTGGTTTGTTTCTACCTTTTGGCTATTGTGTATAGTGATATGAACAATCTTGTACAAGTATTTTTTTTTAAAAAAACCATTTATTTATTTATTTTAAAGGCAGAGTTACAGAGTGAGAAGAGAGAGATCTTCCATTTGCTGGTTCATTCCTCAAATGACCAGGAACCAGGAGTTTCATCCGCGTTTCCCATGTGAGTGGCAGGAGCCCAAGAACTTAGGCCACCTTCCACTGTTTCCTGGGCACATTAGTGGGGAGCTGGATCAGAAGTGGAGGAGTCCATGCTTGAACTGGCACCCAGAGGGATGCTGGCATCACAGGTGGTTGCTGAACCCATTAAGCTACAATGTAGGCTTAGCCTACTACACCACAGTGCCAGCCTCATGTATTTAATAACAATTTTCTATTCTTTTGGTTACATACCCCATACGGGAAGTGCTGGGCCATGTGGTATAACTTTTTGAGGATCTACCAACTTGTATCCTACAGTGGCTATACCATTTTACAAGTACAATATATCTGGGGCCGCTGCCTGCAGCATCCTATATGGGTGCCGGTTCGAGACCCGGCTATTCCACTTCTGGTCCAGTTCTCTGCTATGGCCTGGGAAAGCAGCAGAAGATGTCCCAAGTCCTTGGGCCCCTGCAGCCATGTGCGAGACCTGGAAGAAGCTCCTGGGTCCTGGCTTTGGATTGGCCCAGCTCTGGCCATTGCAGCTGATTAGGGGTGTGAACCAGTGGATGGAAGACATCTCTCTTTTCTTTGCCTCTCCTTCTCTAAAAAAGTACAGTGAGTCAAGATTCCAATTTTACCATATCTTTACTAGTACTACTTATTTTCTCTTTTATTATAGCTATCCCAGAGGGTATGAAGTGATATCTTTTTCATTTTTGCATTTCACTAATGATGCATATCACTGAATAATTTAATAAAATGTTGGCTACTTGCATAACAATGGATGAATGTCTATTAAGGCTCTCTAACCATTTTTAAACTAGCTTATATATATATACACACACTTTTTTTTAATGAAAGATTTATCTGAAAGGCAGAGTTACAGAGAGAGAGAGAAGGGGAGGGAGGGAGGGATAGAGAGAGACATCATCCATCTGCTGGTTCACTCCCCAGAGGGCCACAATGGCCAGGGATGGGCCAGGTCACAGCTAGAAGCCTGGAGCTTTTTTGGGGATTCCCATGTGGGTGGCAGGGACCCAACAACTTGGGGCCATCCTTTGCTGCTTTCCCAGGCACATTAGCAGCGAGCTGGATTGGAAGTGGAGCAGCCAGGACTTGAACCAGTGTCCATATGGGATGTCAGCACTGTAGGCCATGGCTTAACCTGATGCACCAAAGCATTGGCCCCCATATTCTTCTTAATTAATTGTAAACATTCCTTCTTATATTCTGGACATTTGGCCTTATCAGACATGAGATTTGTAATAATGTCTCCCACTTGGCAAACTATATATTCACTTTTGTGATTGTGACCAATGCACAAAGCTTTTAATTTTTGATTTAGAGAAATATATGTTTTGCCTCTTCTCTTTTTGCTTAGGGAGTCATACTTAAATACCTACTGACAAATTCAAGGTCTGGAAGATTTAGCCCTATGTTTTCACCTACAGTTTAGTAGTTTTAGCTCTTACATTTAGGTCTTGATCCATTTTGAATTTATTTCTATGATGAGAGGTAAGATCCAATTTCATTCTTTTATACTTTCAAGTGCATATCCATTTGTTTCAGTCCACTTGTTGGTGACTGTTCTTTTCCCACTGAATGTTTCTGGCACCTTTGTAGACCAAAAATGTATGTATGGTCTACTTTTTGTATTCTTGGTCCTATACTATTGATCTATATTTTAACTTTGAAGCATAACCACAGTATTGATAACTATGAGTAAAAATTTAGATATTAGGAACTCTAAGTCTACCTATGATGGAACAATGACGTAAGCCTCAGCCAATCTCCCTCATTGCCCAAAAGGGATAAACTTTGGAATGTACTCCTTGCTCTTGAAATTCAACTGGGTTTCAAACCCTACTGCCTTCACACCCCACCTCTTACAGCCACCTGAAAGACCAGTTCCAGGAATTCCCCTCTGTCTGCTGTCCCCACCCTACCCCTCTCCCCAACCCTAACCCTCTTAATATATAAAGGCCCAGGCCTTGGAATTGGGGCCTTCTGGATGTGTTCCATTATGGGCACACGGGCACTTGGTCAGCCATCTCTATAGATTTTTTTTTTGACAGAGTGGATAGTGAGAGAGAGACAGAGAGAAAGGTCTTCCTTTGCCGTTGGTTCACCCTCCAATGGCTGCCACGGCTGGCGTGCTGCGGCCGGCGCACTGCACTGATCCGAAGGCAGGAGCCAGGTGCTTCTCCTGGTCTCCCATGGGGTGCAGGGCCCAAGCACTTGGGCCATCCTCCACTGCACTCCCTGGCCACAGCAGAGAGCTGGCCTGGAAGAGGGGTAACTGGGACAGAATCCGGTGCCCCGACCAGGACTAGAACCCGGTGTGCTGGCGCCGCTAGGTGGAGGATTAGCCTATTGAGCCACGGCACCGGCGATTTATTTTCTATGAATAAATTTGGTCTGGCAGTAAATTCGCACACTGCCTCCTTTCTACTCTGCACTGCTTTTCCTAACATTTTGGCGTCCTGTGAGAGAAGGCACCAATCTGCAACTCTTTTCCTAACAGTGTACTTTGTTCCTTTTCCAAGACTGACTTGTTTATTTGGGGTACTTGCAAATTCAGGGCAAATTTTAAGACTTGCTTTTTTTTATTTGTGCATAAAGGCTATTTAGACTTTGAAAGGGACTGCACTGAATCTTTCTGTCACATTAGGAAATACTACCATTTTAACAATACTAAGTCTTCTGATCCAGAAACATAGGATGTCTTGACATTTATTTAGACTCAGCAATGCCTCATCATTTCATTCTTTTCAATTCCAATGTAAATGGATTATTTACGCAATTTCCTCCATTTATTTATTACTAGTATTCATACTAGATTCTACAACTATACTTAATTTATTACCTCAGTTTCTGAGAACTCTAGGTATTTCTAGATATAAGACCATGTTTTCTGTATATATAGTTTTGCTTTTCTTTTTTTAAAAAAGTTTTAAGAATTTATATATATATATATATATATATATATATATATGATTTATTGGAAGGGCAGAGAGAGAGAGAGAGAGAGAGAGAGATATCTTCCATCTGCCGGCTCACTCTCCAAATGGCTGCAACAACCGCAACTAGGCTGATCTAAAGCCAGGAGCCAGGAGGTTCTTCAAAGTCTCCCATGTGAGTACAGGAGCCCAAGCACTTGGGTATTCCTTTGCTGCTTTCCCAGGCCATCAGCAGGGAGCTGGATCATAAGTGGAGCAGCCAGGACTCAAATCAGTGCCCATATGGGATGCTGGTGCTGGTGGTGGCAGCTTTACTGGCTATATATCAATGCCAACCCCTAAAATTTATATTTGAAAGAGGGGAAATATACAGATAGGTATCTTCCATCCACTGGTTCACTCTCTAAATGCCTGTAATAGCCAGGGCTGAGATGGGTCAAAGCCAAGTGGCCAGAGCTCAATCTCCTATGTGGGTGGCAGGGACCCAAGTATTAAGCAATTATCTGCCTCCCAGAGTGCACATTAGCAGGAAGATGGATCAGAAGTAGGGGCGCCAGGACTTCAGTCAGGTACTGATATGGCATGTGGGCATCTTCAGTGGCAACTTAACCCCTGCAAACACATGCCTGCCCCACCCTCATTAGTCTTCTTTCCCCCCTAGATTCATTTATTTACTTGAGAGGTAGAGACAGAGAGGAAGTCTTCCATCTGCTGGTTCACTTCCCAAATGGCTGCAATGGCCAGAGCTGGACCAATGCAAAGTCAGGAGCCAGGAGCTTCTTCTTGGTCTCCCACATGGGTGCAGGGGTCCAAGATTTTGGGCCATCTTCTGCTGCTTTTCCAGGCCATCAACAGGGAGCTGGGTCAGAAGTGGAGCAGCCGGGTTTCAAACTGGCGCCCATAAGGGATGCTGGCATCCCAGGTGCCTGCTTAATCTACAGCACCACAGCACTGGCCCTATCTTTTTTTTTTTATTTTAAAGATTTATGTATTTGAGAGGCAGAGGAGGGAGAGAGGGAGGAAGGGAGGTAGAGGGAGAGGTAGAGAGAGAGGGAGAGGGAGAGGGAGAGAGAGGGGGAGCGAGGGGGAGAGAGAGAGAAAGGTCTTTCATCCATTGGTTCACTCCCCAATTGGCTGCAATAGCCAGAGCTGCACTGATTCGAAGCCAGGAGCCAGAAGCTTCTTCCAAGTCTCCCACATTGGTGCAGGGGCCCAAGGGGTTGGGGCCATCTTCTACTGCTTTCCCAAGCCACAGCAGAGAGAGCTGGATGGGAAGTAGAGCAGCCTGGACTTGAACACCGCCGGGCAGGCGGTGGCTTTATCCGTTCTGCTGCAGCGCCACTCCCCCATCTTTATTCTTAATAGTCAAATTATTACATGTCCACTGAAGGATGAATGGATAGAGAAAACATGGTACATACACGCAATGGACTATTATCCAGCTTTGAAGAGAAAACCCTACCATTTGTAACAATTTGGACGAAACTGGCATACATTACATAAGTGAAATAAGCCATAACACAGTACAGCAAATACTACATGCTATCATCTTAACGAGGAATCTAAAAAGCCAAATTGATAGCAGCAGAGCAGAATGGTGGTTTGTTGGGTGCTGAAGGGTGGGGAAATGGCAAAGTATTGACCAAAGTTTCAGAAATCCAAGATGACTAAGAACCTAGAGGGTATGGCATAGTGCTTATAGTTTTCAACACTGTATTGTACACTTAAAAATTTTGCAAGGAGGGTAGTTTGTATGTTAAATGTGCCTATAAAAAAAGAAGTAACAAAGAACACAGGAAGGGACTTTTTGAAGTGGTGGATATTTTTATGACAGAGCTTGTGGTGACGATTTTAAGGGTATAGATTCATTTCTAGACTCATCAAATTGTATACATTAAATATGTACATCATGTTACATGTCAATCATACTTCAATAGAGTGATTTTAAAATGACAAAAGTGTGTCAATTTCCACATTCTTGTGAGTTTTTCCGACTGTAAGTGATTTCTTCTTTCATTCCACTGTGGTCTAAGAATATGGTTTACATTTCCATCTTTTTAAATTTATCGAAACTTGTTCAGTGGCCTAATATATGGTCAATCCTGCAGAATGTCTCATGTACACATGAGAAGACTGTTTCTGTTGAGTGCAGGGCTATGTATGTGTTGGCTGCGTGCAGTTGGTTTACAGGGTTGTTTGAGTCCTTTATTAATATTTTGTCTGGTTGTTCTGTCCATTATTTAAAAGGGAGTATTGAGGTCTACAACTTCATAGTATTAACTACCTTAAATTTTTGCTCCAAAAAATCGAGAGCTCCTTTGACAACTCTGCATTTTTTACAGATGTTAGATTTTTCTCAATGGGCTAACCCCTTTGCTAATATATATGGTCCTTCACTATCTCTTGTAACAATTTTGACTTAATATCTATTTGGTCTCATATTTATATGGATACAGTCAGGTTTCTTTACTGTTTACATGGACTATCTTTTTACATCTGTTCACTTTCAACCTACTTGTTTTCTGTTTCTAAAGTGAGCCTTATGTAGACGCATCTACTGGAATTAAGTGTCCTTTTAAATATTCATTCTGCTAGTCTTTGCATTTTAATGTGGAATTTAATCCATTTATATTTAAAATGATGCTGATGAAGAATTACTTCTGTCACCTCTTTTCTTTTACTATTTTTTGTTTCATAATTCCTCCATTCCTTCTTTGTGTGTTTTTGTGTGTACAGTGTTTTGATTCCCTTACTTCCTTTTCTGCATATCATTTGGTTATTTTCTTAATGTTTACGCTAAAGATTTATATCTTAAACTGATAATATTTAAGTTTCATTTATTCTAACCTAGCTTCAATCATATATTTCTGCTTCTATACTGCTGACTCCCTCCCTATATATTGTCAAACATCATTTCTTTTTATATTTTATATCTAGTTACAGGTTTATAACTATTGTTTTGTACAGTCCTTTAAAATCATATAGGAAAAAGCATGAGTTAAAAATTATAAAAATGTGGTAACAATGGCTTTTTATTCACCTATATAGATAATGTATCCAATGTTCTTTATTTACTCTATATTTAATGGTGCTGCTAAGATTTTCATTTCAGCCTGAAGAATTCTGTTCAGCATTTCATACAGGATAACAGGATAAGTGTACTACTGCAAATTCCCTCAGATCTTGTTGATCTCATCATTCAATTAGAAGGATTTTTTGCCTGATAGTGAAATCTTTTTTTTTCCCCCTAGTGAATTCTTTTTGCCTTTCAAGCTTTAACTATGCTATCTCCTTAATTTCCGGTCACTGTAATTGCTAATTTCTGTATTCCATTTTTGTAAAATTGACTGCTAATCTTATTGAAGATCCCTGCACATGAAAAATCATTCATTCCTGCCTTGCTTTTTTCATGATTCCCTTGTCTTCAGTTTGATTATGTATTTTGCTATAGATCTATGAATTCATCAAAACTGAAGTTCACTGAGCTTCTGACATTTACATATTCACCTTCTTTATAAATCTGACATTTCAGCTCTTATTTTTTGAACAGTTTTGTATCCTTTATCTTTTCAAAAATAGTTTATTTTAGTTTATTTTAGAGATAAGAGTTATATATAGAAAAAGGCAGAAACAGAGAGAAAGGTCTTCCATCCACTGGTGCATTCCACACACAGCTGCAATGGCCGGAGCTGGATTGATCCGAAGCCAGGAGCCAGGAGCTTCTTCCAGGTTTCCTTTGTGGGTGCAGGGGCCCAAGGACTTGCGCCATCTTTTACTGCTTTCCCAGGCCATAGCTGAGGGCTGGATTAGAAGAGGAGCAGCTGGGACTAGAACCAGCACTCATATGGGATGCTGGCACTGCAGGTGGAAGCTTAGCTTGCTAGGTCACAGAGCCAGCCCCTACCCTTTACCTTCTTTTTTCAAGACTCTTATTGTATGTTCATTCATATGCTTGATGATGACCCAAAGCTTTCTTAGTCATTTTTAATTTTTCTTCATTTGTTCCCTGTCTGCTCAGACCAGCAGGTAATTTCTTTTTTCTTTCTTTTTCTTTTCTTTTCTTTTTTTTTGACAGGCAGAGTGGACAGTGAGAGAGAGAAACAGAGAGAAAGGTCTTCCTTTTTGCCGTTGGTTCACCCTCCAATGGCCACCGCGGCTGGCACGCTGTGGCCGGCGCACTGCGCTGATCTGAAGGCAGGAGCCAGGTGCTTCTCCTGGTCTCCCATGGGGTGCAGGGCCCAAGCACTTGGGCCATCCTCCACTGCACTCCCTGGCCACAGCAGAGAGCTGGCCTGGAAGAGGGGTAACTGGGACAGAATCCGGTGCCCCGACCGGGACTAGAACCCGGTGTGCTGGCGCCGCAAGGCGGAGGATTAGCCTAGTGAGCCACGGCACCAGCCTAGGTAATTTCAATTAGTTTATATTTAAATTTTCTAATTCTTTATTGTCAAGTTGCTGTTGAAATTCAACAGAAAATTTTTGTTAGTTTACTTTTCAGCTCTAAAAGTTTTTATTTTCCATTAAAAAAAAAAAAAGATTTATTTATGTGAAAGACAGTTCCAGAGAGAGGAAGAGAGAGGGAGTGAGTGATCACTTTCCATCTATTTGCTGGTTCACTACACAAATGGCCACAATGCCCAGGGCTGTGTTAAGCTGAAGCTGGGAGTCCAGGACTCCATCTGGGTCTCCCATGTAGGTGGCAGTGGCCCAAGGAATTAGGCCATTTTCTGCTGCTTTCCCAGGTGTATTAGCAGGGAGCTGGATCAGAAGTGGAGCAGCCGGGAGTTGAACCAGCACTCACATGAGATGCCGGTGTTGCATATGGCAGCTGAACCCAGCGTTGCATAGGGCACCATAACACTGGCCCTATTTCCCACCTTACAGTCTGTTGAAAATTACTATCATGCTTTCCTTTACTTCCTTGTCCATGGTTCCTTTTCCTTTCTGGACATCTTTAAGATAGCAGACTTAAACTATTTTTAGTAAAGACACTGTCTATATTTCTTCCTAAACATCATCCTTAAACAAGTAGTCATACTTCAAGTTGCCTAATATGGAGACTTTCTAAGACAGCTGTAGTGCTTCTGCCTTACTCAGAAGGAGCCAGTGTGACACTCTTTGTAACAGTAAAAAAATGGTAAAGGACTCACGTCTTAAAAAAGATGATGTTCCAAAGAGGACCCAAAAAACTCAAGTTATCTTTATATTTGCTAATATAAAAACAACTCCAAGACACATACTATGCTAATATTTAAACATGTAGAATAAAATATCACAATGCATTAATTAAAGAATATTTTACAAAATCACATAATATATAAAATAATTTTTTAAAAGATTATTTATTTAAAGTCAGAGTTACACAGAGAGAGGAGAGAGAGGTCTTCCATCTGCTGGTTCACTCTCCAATTGGCTGCAATAACCAGAGCTGTGCTGATCCAAAGCCAGGAGCCAGCAGCCAGGAGCTTCCTCCTGGTCTTCCTACATGGGTGCAGGGGCCCAAGGACTTGGGCCATCTTCTACTGCTTTCCCAAGCCATAGCAGAGAGCAGGATCAGAAGTGGAGCTAGCCAGGACTTGAACTGGTGCCCATATGGGATGCTGGCACTACAGGCAGTGGCTTTACCCACTACGCCACAGTGCTGGCCCCTAAAATCATTTTTATTAAGATTTACACTAAAAAGAATTACAGTAGTTCTTGATGGATATAGTGAGTGGCAGACAATGTGAGAGGGATAAAGGTATTCTACTTCTTAGTCTCTAAGTAGCAGCATTGTATGGAGTTTTATTACAATTATGTTTATATCATGATATTTAATACAAACTAAATATAACATCTAACAATAAATAGGATAATCAGAATTTGGCTTCAGCCTCTCTGAGGACAGAAGTTTTGCTTCCAGGTCTTACCAAAATGTAACCACTTATTTAAAACACCAGTTAGATAGTTTCTAAATAGTAGGTCTTCATGAGACAGCTACACTTTCAATAATTTAAAGAACACACTACTAATTAGGTTGATTCCATATTTTAAAACCAATTATTAAAAAATCTTCACTCCATGGGCTGGTCCTCTGGTGTAGTGGGCTAGGCCTCCGCCTGCAGCACCAGCATCCCATACGGGTGCCAGTTCGTGTCCTGGCTGCTCCTCTTCCAATCCAGCTCTCTGCTGTGGCCTGGGAAAGTAGCAGAAGATGGCCCAAGTCCTTGGGCTCCCAGACCTGCATGGGAGACCCAGAAGAAGCTCGTGGCTCCTGGCTTTGAATCAGCACAGCTCCAGCTGTTGCGGCCATTTGGGGAGCGAACCAGCAGGTGGAAGACCTCTCTCTGTAATTCTACCTCTCAAATAATAAAATCTTAAAAAAAAAAAAAAAAAAGCCTTTCACTTAAAAAAAAAAAAAACCACTTTAATGTCTGTTCCTAGATTTCCCATTCCACTCCAAATTACTATTATTTTGGAGCCAGAAACACACTGCTTCAATTATTTCACTTCAAATGCATTACAAAATTAAGTTGAGCAAGTTTCTCCATCAGTCTTCCTTTCTAAGGTTTTTCAGGTATTTATGCCCGTTCACCACTTACATAAGCGATTTCTTTAATTGTGGGTTACAAAGGACTAACTGAAAGGGCATCTAGATGGAGTCTCTAAACAATTCCTACTGTCCAATGTCACTGACATTATGGAACCTGCCATTAATCTTCAATACACTGCTGGGCACAGAATCCTTCTGAAGATGAACCTCTTGCCGACTTCCCTGTCACTGGTCACTACGTGAAGATGAGAGAGGAGTCATGAGAGACTCTGGGTGTGAATACATGCTAGGTAGGACACTTCAAGTCTAAAAACTGGCTTTTCAGGAAGAAGACATAACAACCAAATAATATGATTTTTACCTGGGAAAGAGCCATTCTCTTTTTTTCCTCTTCCTTTGGGCTTCTTTCTCAGGAAAGATTTGCCTGTGTGTTAAAAATATGCTGTTTAGTGTTTAGAATCAGCATGCTCCCTTCTTCTACCACAAGTACACATCACATACAGAGAACCTTGTATTTATTTGAAAGAGTTAGAGAGATAACAGAAGAGAGAAGGATGGGGCGGGGGTGGGAGGGAGGAGAGAGGGAGAGAGGGGCTGCCTTCCCATTAGCAGGGAGCTGGATAGGAAGTGGAGCAGCCAGGACTCAAACCAGTGCCCATATGGGATGCTGGCATTGCAGGCAGTGTCTTAAAATGGCCACAATGCCTACCCCAACAAAGAATCTTCAAACATGGAAGAGATGATCTTTTGATGTCCACTTCAGTGGGAGGGGTTGTGGGACTGACTGTAAGCTCCTTTACAGAGCCGGGTGGTAGTACTGGAAACCATTTCCCCAGAAAGCCCCTTCCTCCTGCTGCAGTCCACATCCTACTTCATCCTCATTGTCCTCTGTCCACTTGGCACTCAGTCAAAAGGAAACTGCTTCATCCAACTTCATGGCCTCTCCCTAGGTAGTGAGCATCCAATGACTGGTCAACACAGATATGAAAAACCACCCCTCTCTCAATTTGTACCAACTCTGAAGATCATGTTAGTCCCAGAGCTCCCTGCTGTGGCCATAGTGAGAAGTTTAAATTTTTGTCTGATAGAGAGGAGAAACCACAAACAAGGTTTAATGCCAAGAGATGACACAATCAAACCTAAGACTTACTCCTTATTCAGAGATGAAGAAACAGAGGTGAGGGAAAAGCTCAGAGAGAGGCGTCTCTCTTATCTCTGAGCCTTCGTTCAATTTGTTTCCTAATGTTTTTCAGCATTTTTGGAGGGCTGAGATTCACTTAAAATTCTATGGATAATGTGGGTACCTCCTTTCAAAAACTGCCACCTACAGACACATCTAATTCTGAGACATTTTGGCTGGCATTCCCATTTGCTCAGACTCAGAATTCCTGTTCTACTCCAGGATATAGATGCATACACTGAGACTTTGATGGCGGGTTGGGGTCACTTTGCCAAGCTACCTGAAAAAGTCCGAGTTGAGTGGGCAGAACTCGGTGTAAGTGAATTCTGAAACGGGTTGTAGACAGCAGTGGGAAGGGTTTGTTCTTATTCCAGACTACCTTTCACACTCCTGAACAAGAAGATTCTACTAGTACCACAGGTTTCATCAAGGTCAAGCATTTATCTCCTCTTTTCCAAGAAAGTTTAAAAAGATATGAAATTAAAAATAGTTATGACTTCTGGAAAACATGAGAGGGGGTCAGTTGTGGAGAGAAACTGAGCAAATTCTTCATAGATGTAGGGAAAAAAACTCCACATGAATTCAGCCCGTCCTTAAATACTGCAGAGAGGGGTCCAAGGAGACTTGAGGGGAACAGTGTACTTAGCTGGAGACTTCAGGTTAGAGCAGGCGAATTCAAAGATCACATATAACTGATTAAACTAGGTTCTGAATGTTAAATGATAATCAATATCCTTGTTAGATGCGCAGTAAAACACTGTAAAATCAGTGACCAGACACCAAACAAAATAGTTCCAATACCCAACTAAAGAGCAGAAAGCAATTGAATCTCATAATCTTAACTATAATCTCAGGAAGGAGAGTAACTAGGAACATAATACAAATCCAATTAATTCTGGGATGAAATTTTACAAGTTTTGAGTATATGTCAAATTTAGGCAAAGAATGACATGAGCCCCCAAAGAGGCGGGCGAGGACAACACTGTGAACGTCTGTTTTTAATAAAGCACCGTGGAGTCCGCTCCCATTTCTTGCGCTCTCCTTTCCCGACCCGCGGAGCTGATTCTGCCCCCTGGTTAAACAGGGTTCTTATCTCTTCGTGCAACTCTGTGACGAGAAAAGTGCAGAAGCACCACGTTCTGGATTTTGCAATTCTCCCCTTCCTCCTGCTTTCAGCAATCTGAATTAATCCGAGAGTAACCAGTGACCGCCAATCCCAGGGCTTCCCACTCCGTCCGCGAACGTGGCTGCTTCTTCCCCTCTGTTCCCCTCCTCTGCGCTTCCTCCTCCATCGCGTCTGGCCCCGCTCTGCGGGTCGCTCCCCAACCTTCCCCCTTCCCCTCCTGCTCTCCGGAGCGGAGAACGGCGCGCGGCCAGCAGTCGGGAGTCAGAGCCGCGTGCCGAGGAGGAAAGCATCCGGGCCTCACAACGCCTTTAATCGAAAATGGACGCGGAGCTCGCGGACCCGCACGGAGCGACAAGACTCGGAACGCCAGACGGCGACGCAACGAGGGGGCCGAGCTCACGGCGGAGAGGTCTTAACTTACAAGGCTACCCCGGAGCCCCGGCTCTGCAGCACAGGCGCCACGGACCCGCAGACCGGGCGTCTGAACCAGAAAAACGGAGACTCACTCACCAGAGCGCGCCGGCGGCCTCGCGCTATCCACTTCCGGGTCTGCCACCGGAAGTGGCTCGGGCGCGCGTGCGCGCTGGGGCGGGGCGCGGGCAGTATCTGCGCCGGAAGAGGCAGGGTTTGGAGCAGCCTAGGTTGGCAGCGGACATGTTCGTGTGTGCCTGGGATGCGGCGCGCCCTCGGGCTGCGGCGGGAGGAGCAGTGATTGCACAGTTGTCTGCGTGGGAAACCGTGCGGTTGTGGACGGTGCAGCTTCACCATAGCGCCCACCACGAGGTGATTGGTTTCTGCTCGCTGCCCGCCAGGGAGGCGGAGATCCGCCTTCACTCTTCAGGCCAAGGCCCTGCTTTACCGGAACAAAAATCTCTGCTTGTATCGATTTAAATTCAGTTTCCTTTCGTCAACTCTGTATTCCACTCCACACGTCCTGCGGTGAATTAAAATACCTTTGAGATGTTCCGGAAACATACTGTATTTTGCTTGTCATTGATTGCTGCGGCTAATTTCAGTTCCTAAAGTCCTTACTCTCAATTATTTGGAAGTAGTGTTGTCCTTTTTTATTCTTATTACATTTTATTTGAGGCATACAAGTTTCGTGTATTTCATATATACAGATTCAGGAACACAGTGGTACTTCCCACCCACTCCTCCCTCCTGCCCACGCTCCAACTCTTATTCTTCCTCCCTCTCATTCCCACTCCTAATTTTTACAAAGATCTACTTTCAGTTTACTTCTTTATCGTGAGGTTAATCCTACACTAAGAGTTCAACAAACAGTATGAAGAAAGAAAAAAGACAAGAGCTCATCTAATTTCAAAATGTCCATTTCACTCCAATACAATACATTTTAGGTATTCTATTAGTTACCTTGTATCAGGGAAAACATATGGTATCTGTCTTTTGGGAATTGCTTATTTCACTAAGTATAATGGTTTCCAGTTGCATCTATTTTGTTGTAAAAGACAGGATTTCATTTATTTTTATTTTTTTATGGCTGAGTAGTACTCCATAGTGTATATACACCATAATTGCTTTATCTAGTCTTCAGTTGATGGACATCTGGATTGATTCCATATCTTAGCTATTGGGCATTGTGCTGCAATGAACACGAGGGTACAGATAACTCTTTCATATGATGATTAGCTCAGGGAACTGGATTGAAAGTAGAGCAGCTGGGACCCAAACCGGTGCCCATGTGGGATGCCTGCTGGCCCCTTAAATTATTAATTTTGAAAGTATTCTTGGAAACATTCAATAAGGATGTCTATGTGAACAATAAAAGTAAATAGTAAACTAATTTTTCAAGTTTGCAATAACATGATTTACACCTGTAATGGTTTTTAATCTGAGAGTTCACAGTTCCTTTTCTGTTTGTGGAAATTCTGAAGGTGATACAAGCTGGAATTTGGCTCACCACTGTACATGCTGCAGAATTTTCCTTAAGATTATTTCCTATAAAGGGTATGGGCATACCTCTGTTTTCCCCAGAACTAGTATCAGTTTCTCAAACTTTGAAGTTTTTTCCCCCTAGTGTTTTACCAAGGTTTTATATTTTTATTTTTTAAACATTTATTTATTTTGAAAGGCAAGGTTATAGAGAGAGGGAAGTGAGAGGGAGTGAAAGGGGGAGAGGGAGGGGAGAAGAGGAGGTGGAGAGCGAGGAGAGGGAGTGAAAGGGGGAGGTGGAGGGATGGAGGTGGAGGTGCAGGTGGAGGTAATCTTGCATCTTTTGGTTCACTCCCCAGATGATCCTATTGGTCTGGGATGGCCCAGGGCAAAGCCAAGAACTGGGAACTCCACTCAGGTCTTCCATGTGGCTGGTAGGGACACAAGTACTTGGGCCATCATCAGCTGCCTTCTCAGACGCATTATTAGCAGGGAGTTGGATCAAAAGTGGAACATGTTGGGGCTTGAACCTGTGCTCCTATAGGATGCCAGTATTACAGGCAGTGGCTTAACCTGCAGTGTCACAACATTGGATCCCGAGGTCTTTTTTTCCTTAAATAAATTTCTGGAATCAAATGAACTTAGATTTTAATTGATTCTTTTATTTATTTATTTAAAAATGTATTTTATTTATTTGAAAGAGTTACAGAGAGAGGTAGAGACAGAGAGAGAGGTCTTCCATCTCCCCAGATGGCTGGGGAGCTGTGCTGGGGAGCTGCACTGATCTGAAGCCAGGATCCAGGAGCTTCTTTCAGGTCTCCCAGATGGGTGCAGTGGCCCAAGGACTTGGGATATCTTCTACTACTTTCCCAGGCCATAGCAGAGAGCTGGATCGGAAGAGGAGCAGCTGGGACTAGAACCGGCACCCATATGGGATGCTGGCGCTTCAGGCCAGGGCTTTAACCCATTGTGCCACAGCGCCGGCCCCAATTCTTTTATTTGAAAGTCAGAGTTACAGAGAGAGAGGGAGATCTTCTATCAGCTAGTTCACTCCTGAGATGGCCATAATGGCCAGAACTGGGCCAGGCTGATGCCAGGAGACAGGAGATTCATCCAGATCTCTCACATGGTGGCAGAGGCCCAAACATTTTCCATTGCTTTTCCAGGCCATTAGCTGGAAGCTGGATTGGAAGCGGAGCAGCCTTGACATGCACCAGTGCCCATACTGGATGCCGGCATCTGATGGTGGCCTCATCCAGTAAACCACAATGGCTGCCCCAGCATTTAAATTGGAAAATATATTTCTCTCCGATGAGGAAACAGAAACAACCCTTCCTCCTGTTTCTTTCTCCAAGCTCCCAGCACTGAGCTCACCCTATGTACTCAAAACTCATTTGAAGCTAGGACTGTATGCCTTTGGGGCCAAGAGGTGCTGATATTTGAACTCCTTGCTTTTATTTTCAGCCCCCTCTCTCTTAAAATGAGATCACCTATACCCGTGTTTTTCATTGAATATCTTATCCTTGTATATGGTATACGAGGTTATATGTGATAATATGGTAAATCTGACCAACTGAACTGACTTCTCTAAATTCAGGAAAATAGATTTTAGCTTTAAAAATTTTACCATAGGAGCATCCCATATGAGCAATGGTTTGATCCCCAGTTGCTCTGCTTTTGATCCAGCTCCCTACAAATGTGCCTTAGAAAGCAGTGGAAAATGGTCCAAATAATTGGGCCCTTGTCATCCATGTGGGAGATCCGGATGGAGTTTCTGGCTTGGGTCTTGTCTAGCTCCAACCATTTCAGCCATTTGGTGATTGAAACAGTGCATCTCTCTCTATCTCTACCTCTTTTTCTGTCGTTGTATTTCAAATAAATAAATATCTTAAATATTATTGTATATTGAAAAACTGTAATTGTATATATTCATAGGGTACAAGGTGATGTTATGATATATGTATAAAATGTGGAAGGATTAAAGCAAGCTAATTAACCTATTCATCACCTCAAATACTTATTTCTATGTGGGGCAAACATTTGAAACTGTTAGCAATTTTGCAATACGTTGTAGTCACAATGCTGTGTAACAGATCTTAAGAAACATATTCCTTGTGTCTCACTGAAACTTGGTACTCTTTGACCAACATTTTCCCATTCCACCCAACCCCAGTCTCCAGTAACCACCATTCTTTCTCTTCTGTGAGTTCTACTGTTTTAGATTCCACCAGAAGTTAACACACAGTATTTGTCTTTGTGGGTGCAGCTGATTTCACTTAGTATCATGCCCAACAGGTTTATCCATGTTGTTGCAACAGAGTTCCCTTCTTTTTACAGGCTGAGTAGTGTTCCATTGTCAGTGTGTACACACACCACCTCTTCTTTATCCATTCATCTGATGATGGACACCTTGGCTGACTCCATATGTTGGCTATTGTGAACAGTGCTGCTATAAACCTTAGGATATTTTTAGTCATTCTCCATTAGTAATATGAAGACTTTGTCTTGTAAAGTTATGAAAAAGTCATCAATTCCTAATTTTGAATATTTTAATTTAACATCAATATATTACATTCTTCCAAATAGATATTTTTTGTAACTATTAGTAGGCTCTTTTGATTTCTCTTTATCTCAATAAATATTATGGATTTCTCAATATTAGATCACTTCTGAATTCCAGATATAAACTTCACCTGCTCATCATATATATTTGTTTATTCGTTTTCAGATTTTTGATATATTTCATTTTAGATATTTCCATCTTAATCAGAAGTGAGGTCATTCTGCAGTATTGTTTTTGGTACAACCTTAAGATGTTTTAGTATCAGTATTTTTGATATACAATCTTTTAGAAATTTTACTTCCTCTTCAGTATCTTTGAATTGAGTAAGTGGCATTGGCTTATCTAACATTTAAAAGAATGGAAGAATCTGCCTGCTTATTATATTTTGGTGTTCGTATTTGTGAGGGACTCATAAACTTCTCCCTTTCTAATATGGTTTTCTTCTGTTTAGATTCCTGATCTCAAAACTAGTACAGCATATTTTCCCAGAAAATGTTCATTTCTTCTAGATTGTCTAATTAGTTTGTAATGAGTTGGGAGAAGGGGGACATATTTTCTAATTATTTTTTTCAACATAACTTTTTTTCATAAGATTTATGATTAAAGCACTGTCACAGTGTTGCATGGTCATTGTCACTATCCATCTCCAGAACTTTTCCATCACCCAAACAGAAACTGGGTAGCTATTAAGCAATAGCTCCTCTTTCCCCCTCCATCCAGCCCTTAGTGACCCTTGTTCTACTTTATTTCTGCATGAATTTGACTACACTAGGCATCTCGTCTAAGAGGAATTATATAATAGTTGTCCTTTCCTATTTGGTTTATTTCACTTGGCATACTGTTTACAAGGTTCATCCATGCTGTAGAATGTATCATAACTTCATTCTTTAAAAAAGTTGAATAACATTTTATAATATGGATATATCATTTTTGATTGATTTACTCATCTATTAGTGGACATTTGGGTTGCATCTACCTTTTGGCTATCACGAATAATACTTCTATGTTTATTGTCATACAAATATCTGTTCCAATCTTTGCTTGGAAGTAAATCACTGAATCATAAGCACTATTTTAATTTTTCAAGGAACCATCATATACACTGCCATTTATGAAGACTGAATCACTTGACATTGGCCTCCTCAATGTTTAAGGGTTGCAGTTTCTCCACATCCTCACTATGATTCATTGCTTTTTCTTTTTTTGGATAATAGATATCTTTGTTGCTATGGGATTCAGCACTTTAAATATTTAATTTTTAAATAAACTTTTTATTTTAGAATAGTTTTAAATTAAAAAAAACAGAAATTGTGAAGTAATACAAAGAGTTCCCATATACTCTACACCCAGTTTCCCCTAATATCAACATGTCACATTAGTATAATATATTAATCACAATTAGCCACACCCAGATTCCTCTATATTTTAAAAAAGCTTTTATTATTTATTTTATATAAATTACCAGAGTTACAGAGAGAAAGAGGGAGAGATCTTCCATCCACTTCACTCCCCAAAATGGCCACAACAGCTGGAGCTGGGCCAAGTCAAAGCCAGGAGCCAGGAGCTTATTCTGGGTCTCCCATGTGGGTGCAGGGCCCAAGCTCCTTCTGCTGCTTTCCCACACACATTAGCAGGGACCTGGATCAGAATGGAGCTACCAGGAATCTAACTGGCATCCACTCTGGATGCTAGCACGGCAGGTGGCAGCTTAACCTGCTATGCTACAGTGCCAGGCCCCTCTACCTTATTTTTTTAATGTAAACTTCCTCTATCCAGCCCACTCTTCCCATTTTCTAGTAATCACTATTTGTGCTCAGATTTAGGTTTTTTTTTTTTCCTTACATGATCAGGGAGAACATGTAGTATTTGTGTTTGTGTGGCTGGCTCATTTCACTTAACATGATATTTTTCAATTCCATCCATTTTTGCTGCAAATGATAGGAGTTCATTATTTATGGATGCATGTTATTACATTGTGTATATATACCACATTTTCTTTATCCATTCATTTGATGATGGATACCCTGGTTGATTTCAAATCTTGGCTATTGTGAACAGTCCTGCTATAAAATGTTGGATCAGGTGTCTCTTTAATACCATATTTTCAGGTCTTTTGGATATATAACCAGTAGTGGATTGGTAAATCAAATGGCAGTTCTACTTTTTAAAGACATTTCTAAATTGTTTTCCATAGTGGTTGTATTGATCTATGTTCCCACCAACAGTATACAAGAGTTCTCCTTTCTCTACATCCTCATCAGCATTTGTGACTTTCTTTTTGATAATAGCTTTTCTAACAGGGGTGAGGTAACAGCTCATTATGATTTTTATTTCCATTTCCTTGAGGGCTAGTAAAGCACTTTTCTTGTAATTTTTGGCCATTTGTATTTCTTCTTTTGAGAAATGTCTGTTCAGGTGCTTTGCACATTTCTTAACTTGACTGGTTGTTTTTTGTTAAGTTTTTTGAGTTACTGATATTCTGGATATTAGTCCTTTAGATAAGTAGCTTGCAGATATGTTCTCCCATCTTTTTGGATATCTCTTCACTCTATTGATTATCTCTTTTGCTGTCAGAACCTTCTGAGTTTGAAATAATTCCATTTGTCTAGTTTTGGTTTTGTTGCCTGCACCTTTGGGGTCTTATCCTAGACATCATTGCTTGCACCAGTATCTTCAAGTGTTTCCCTAGGTTTTATTCAAGTGATTCCATGTTGACATCAAATGTTTTACTTTGTACTTACCAAGTTAAAAATCCTTGAGTAGTTTGTGTGATTCTGTGTTTTCTGCACCCAAATGCAATAATGATAGCATTCCAGGGTCTAACAATTAACAATGAATTAGACTGAGGGTAGAAGGAATTCTCATGGAAGCAGAGATCCAATGAGATAGGTGGTCTTCTGTCAGGCCTTCCTGGCTCAGTCCTCAGCATTTCCTGTTCATTCCATGGGAGACCCTGTCTGCCCATGGGAACAAGGGAGAAAGGAAGAGTCTTTCTCAAACACTCCAGTGGTCTCTTTGGATATGCTCATGAGAATCTTCCAATAGATTGCGGGAATTAAAAAGTTTTCAGAACTACTGTCAGCTCCCTGAGTGTGAGCTGGCACTGTGGCTACAAGTGAAATGGTAATTGTGGTTCTGTGGGGAGATGAGGTCACAGAATGACATACCCTCTTCTCAGGCTCTGCCTTACTCCCTCGCATGCAGCCTTAGGTTGTTAAAAGTATCACACTGAGCTCACAGAAGGAGGAGTCTAGCATTTTTCTTTCAGTCTTAGAGACACAGTCTGCAAGGAAAGGAGGTATATCAGACGTTTGGGTAGGTGTGCATGTGTGGCAAATAAATTCTGTCAGAGTAGAAACTGTTCCATTGGCAAAACTACACATGAAGGATGAGTAATTTCTGAGACATGAGCTGAGCTTGTGGAGGGAGACTGGGAGTCTGGGACCCTAGATCACACATGACTCTTGCTAATGTAATTTAATGAAATTCTTATTGAAGGGATTCTTGGTGTTTGAGCTAAGTGTTATCTAAGTCTGAAGTTTTATGTGCTTCAATATTGTAATTTCCAAATTAATCTGTTGAATATGATATGCAAAATATCACAGATCACAGAGATATTTCCAGGAGTAGCATAGTTATGTCTGTAAAAGATGTGTGCAAAGAATGATGAATGTGATGGAACTAGCTGAATGATTTATTCTCAGCAGAAACAGTGTGACTCAATAGCAATCGCTGAAACACAGTTATTTTTCTGTAACTTAGGTGTGATATGCCTAATGGAGACAGTCAATTTTTTTCTCTACTGAAAATTACTATGGTCTGTTAATCATGGAGGAATATTCTGCTTTCTGAAAGTAGGGAAGATCTATCCTGAAATTAAGAAAATTTAACATCATGATAGAGGGTTTCAGATGGCAAACAATCAAGGACTTTAAAGTATACTTTAATTTTAAAGAAAAAATTAATTTTAAATATCATCCCAGAAAAAAGTTTTAAGGCTTACATGTTCCTCATTATATTTTCTCTGGTTAAAATATTTCAGTGTTACTCTCAAGCTATCACTTTCTCTTTTCAATTGATTAAATGCACAAGGTTCCATGCCTCTAAATTACATTTTGCAGATTTTTGCTGCATTTAAATAGCTTTTCCAAATAAAATGTTAGTTCAAATTTCGATTAATTTCTCCAAAATAGTGAACATATAGTAACATAATCTGCAAAGATGATTAATTTATTTTCTACTCTAAAATACTTTGTAGGTTATTTATGTTTCTTGTGTCAGATCCTAGGGCACAAACTAATTGTGCACTTTAATATCTGTGATGGATGCTATTATATTTTTTGTTTGGGCAAAAAATGAAATGAATATTTCTATTGCCTCTTAACTTTTATCCACATTAAATAAATCAAGTTTGGTCACAAAAATTATTCAGTAAATATTCATTCATAACTTACAATGATATGAAGAATACATACACAAAAATAGGAAATTATCAAGCAAAATTTATAAAGAAAAATAAATTTGAAGTATGATCAGATCAGTATATACCTATATGTATGTTCATGTGTATATATACACACACAGACATGGAAGTCCTTCAAAGAGTTCATTAAAAGACAAAATTAAAAGATAAAAATGGAAAGCATAAGTTTTATTTCTCAACAGATGCCCAATCAAGTGCAAGACACTTTTCGTATAGCAATGCACTAAATATTATTGTCATTGCTGTCAAGCTACTCAGACTGAAATCCTTATTCTACTGATATTCATATGAGTCATTTAATCTTCTTGTGGTTTAATTTTCCTAGATGCTGAAAAGAGGATGATATTAGATGAACTCAAAGAGTTGTGAATATTACATATTAGAGTAGGTAAATCAGCAACAATAAGGGTTGACACTATCGTAAGTGGTATCCTAATGAGCAACACATGAAACTTGGAAAATCTACTAACAACAAAATGTATTTTAGCTATTAATATTCGGGGCAGGAATGCTAAGTGTCCACTTTATTTTCTATGCAAATATATTCCTCAATTCATGTTTCCATGCAGAATCCTGTGCTTAAGAATTTGAATACTGCATCCTGGAAAATGGCAGAATGACCTCTGTGGATTTAAAAGTAGGAATGTTCTTTCTATTCCCGATGGTTATTGGAATACTGGGGAATTTCTCACTTCTGTGTCATTATATGTCCCTTTATTTCAGCGGATGCAGGCTGAGACCCCTGGATTTGATTCTCAGGCACCTGACTCTAGCCAACTCCTTGGTCATTCTCTCCAGAGGAATCCCAGAGACCATGGCAGCTATAGGCTTAAAACATTTCACCAGTAGTTATGGGTGCAAAGTTCTTTTATATGTTCACAGAGTAGCCAGGGGTGTGTCCATTGCTACCACCAGCCTCTCGAGTGTCTTCCAGGTTATCATAATCAACCCTAGGAACTCCAGTTGGGCCATGATTAAAACAAAAGCCACAAGGTACATTGGATCCTCTAATATCCTATGCTGGGTCTTCCACATGCTGGTGAATATCACTTTTCCTATTTATATGACTGACAAACAGACCAGTGAAAACATCACACAGAACAAATATTCAGCATATTGTCGTGCTCCACTTCATGACAACGTCATAGGCTCAGTATATGCAGCACTGACATCTTCCCATGATGTTTTGTGTTTGGGACTTATGACCTGGGCCAGCGGCTCCATGGTTTTCATCCTGTACAGGCACAAGCAGCGGGTCCAACACATACATGGGATCCATTTCTCCCCTAGATCCTCCCCTGAGGCCAGAGCTACCCAAAGCATCCTTGTCTTGGTGAGTACCTTTGTATTATTTTACGCCCTTTCTTCTATCATTTATATTTACTTAGCTGTTTTTGGTTATTCCAATGGGTGGCTGGTGAACATCGCTGCACTAATCACTGCAGGTTTTCCAACGATTAGCCCCTTTGTTCTCATGTGTCGTGAGCCCGGCTCATCCAGGCTCTGCTTTGCCTGCCGTGGAAGAAACATGTAAGTTCCTCATTTCATCAGAAAAATACAAGTTGTCGAGCCTGCGCCGTGGCTCAATAGGCTAATCCTCCACCTTGCGGCGCCGGCACACCGGGTTCTAGTCCCGGTTGGGGTGCCGGATTCTGTCCCGGTTGCCCCTCTTCCAGGCCAGCTCTCTGCTATGGCCAGGGAGTGCAGTGGAGGATGGCCCAGGTGCTTGGGCCCTGCACCCCATGGGAGACCAGGAAAAGCACCTGGCTCCTGGCTCCTGCCAGGATCAGCGCGGTGCGCCGGCTGCAGCGGCGGCCATTGGAGGGTGAAGCAGCGGCAAAGGAAGACCTTTCTCTCTCTGTCTCTCTCTCTCACTGTCCACTCTGCCTGTCAAAAAAAAAAAAAAAAAAAAAAAAAAAGAAAAATACAAGTTGTCTATCTTGCATCATGTTCAGCTATTGATGACTCAGATTGTCGCTCCCCCTCTTGGTGGAGGAATGACACAGGACCCTGCGCTGTTCTTTTGTCTGCTCGGCCCTCCCCGGGTTTGCTGCTGGTTCCTCCCGGGTTGGCTACCGACCCTTCCACCTCCGTGGAAGGGCGGTTCCCCCTGCCACTTTCCCCACTTCCGTGGGGGAGCACAACACCGCTGGCCAGCTCTCTCGGGGGCTGCTCAGGTGTTCCTCTTAGATGTTCCCTGTGCGTGTTGTCTCTCTCCTCCTTTATAGTCCTCTTCCACCAATCCCAACTCTGCTACCCATACGCCGAGTACACTGCTCTCCTCCAATCAGGAGCAGGATCAGCTCCTGCAGGTCATCACTCAAGTTGGCAAGAGGCAGCTGTGTAGAAGTTGTTACTCCCTTCTCAGAGCCATATTGTGGGAAAGCAGATGCATAGAATAAGTCTTACCTCCAGTAGCTTAGTCTAGTCCGAGTTGTTCCCCACACAGATAAGTAAATTTCATTTCAGAGTGAGTGATGAACAAGACAAACTGAGACTGGCTCAATATAAAATAGCAAATGATCCTAGCCATAGTCAATGAAATTTGATGTAATTAAAATGTAAGGACTTATACAGTCATATTTGTATGACTTACATCCTGAAGTACTATAAGGATACTGGAAATATCTTTGAATGTGCAACTTTAAATCTAACATGTTAAAATTTCCTAAGATGAACCTGAACTTGGAATTGAAAGGACAGCTGCATAACAAGGGTTTAGCTTCATCAAGCATGGAGCAGTAGATGAGTCTCAACTTGGAGCCAAAATACATGATCCTGTTTTGATCATGAGAAATTTTGTTGATTTTAAGATACCAGAAGAGCAAAATGGGCAACTTCAAAGGTAAAAAAGTTTTTAACTCAAACTTACAAAATAGATTAAAAATTGTTTTTGAAATTTTTCAAAAATATTTCAAAAATTGGAACAGAGAGTTCAAAAATATCTCTCATTTGGTATCTATAATGTTAACATCATGTCATGGCACAAGTGTCAAGACTAGAGAGCCAATATTGGTACACTATTATTCAAAAACTCCAGATTTTATTTACAATTTGCCTGTTTTAATAGTTTTTTCTCTATCAGGATCCAGGCCAAAATACCACATTGCATTTAGTCATCTTGTCTCCCCAGTATGTACTGCACTGTGTTTTTGCTGTTTTTTCATGACCTTGATAGGTCTGAGGAGTCCTAGTTTACTACTTATTAGAATGTTCCTAAAATTGAATTTGGTGCTTTTCTCATGGGTATAATGGTTTTATGGGTTTTGGGGAATAATGTACATTTTCTGACAACATATATCATCAAAAGTTTTGTGCAATCAGTATGAGTTATCTATCATGGTGATAATCTTGATCAGTTAAGGCAGCCTTTTTCAGGTTTAGCCGCTGTGAAGTTACTGTTTTCCCTCTTACACTTATTCTTGGAAGGGATTTTCCTGTGTGTGTGTGTGTGTGTGTGTGTGTGTGTATGTGTGTAGGGGAGCATCTGAATTAAGCTATACTTACCATAGGGCTAGGTATTCACATATATTATTTGCTATTCTTCTATAGGGTGGACTGGTCTTTCTTCCCCTCATTTATTTGTCTATTCAATTATGTATTCGTATCAGCATAAATTCATTTATAGTTACTCTGTACTTTGTGTTATAATTCAACATTATACAATCTGTTTTGTTACTTAAATTGTTACAGCTTTGGTCAGTGTGAGCTTTGGTATAATAAAAATACGTATCTGGTCTTTGTTTCTGGTTCTGTCAAAAAGCCTCAAAACCCACTGGAATTGCCTAAGTGATAATAACTTTTATACCAATGAGACACCCCATGGCACTAGCGGTGAGCGTTCCTTATATAGCTGTAGGATGGAAGCTGGTCAACAGAAAGACTCACGGTATAATTAGAGGGTTGGAACATTCGGACTCCAAAAACTCTGGGGAGGGCAGGGAGGTTGAAGGTTACTTTAAATCACTCAGTCATTGATTCAATCAGTAATTCCTTGGTACTAGAACTCGCTAGGACCTTTCCAGACCTTGCCTTATGTACTTCTTGATCTAGCTGCTTCTTGATATCATATGTAATGAAATGGTGATCATTAGCATAGCACTTTCCTGAGTTCAATGAGCCATTCTAGCGAATTACTGAACCACAGGGGGCTGTGGAAGCCCTGAATGTATAGTTGGCCTGGTAGGAGTGAGATTGCCCTGGGGATGCCTATAACTTGCAACTGGCATCTGAAGTGAAGGAGTTTGCCCTGAACTTGTGCAGTCAATGTTGGTACCAGGTAGTGTCAGACTTGTTATACATATGGTCCACATAGATATTTTCTTGGTTTAATTTTTATGTGTAAACAGTTAAGATATTCTGAAAAGCATATACTTTGTAGATTAAATTTACTCTTTTTTTAAAGATTTATTTTATTTATTTGAAAGACAGAGTTACAGAGAGAGGTAGAGACAGAGAGAGAGGTCTGGTTTACTTCCCAGATGGCTGCAACTGCTGGAGCTTGGCCGATCAAAGGCAGGAGCCAGGTGCTTCTTCCTGGTCTCCCACAGGGGCGCAGGGGCTCAATGACTTGGGCCATCCTCTACTGCTTTCCCAGGCCATAGCAGAGAGCTGTATGGGAAGTGGAGCAGCTGGGACTAGAATTGGCGTCCATATGGGATGCTGGCGTTTCAGAGCAGGGCTTTAACCCGCTGAGCCACAGCGCTGGCCCCTTAAATTTACTCTTTAGATTGAAATTTTAGATTCCATCTGAAATAAGTTCACAATTTTAGAAATTTTTTTAAAATTTACACAAAATGAAAAAGGGGTGGCTAATGATATATCATAAAACCCCATAATTCTCATGAAAAAATCACATCAATAAGCACCTGCCAAGACAAGAGAATGGTGATGCAGGGCACCCAGCTGCTATTAGAGAACAAGTGACAGAATGTAGCCAGCCTTTCAGGTTGTTCCCTGTGTCCATTTGATGTGAGCCCAATGTTCTTTTTCGTAACATTTCCCTGTTGATTTTTGCCACTGTCAGATCCCTCAGACTCATGTTTCTCTACCCCTTCCTTGCAATCAGTCACTTCTCCAAGCAGCCTTTTATGACAGGGGGGCATCATAAATCAAGATGGGTGTGATGGTATTCTTGTTGCCGTTAGAGTATCATCGCAAGTAGACCCTTGCTGCAGATACACCTATGAAATACTTGCTTACATGCACATCTACATTTTTTTGTATCCAACTAGTATCCAATGTATAGTTGAATTTCAGTGTGAACTCACACTGATGCCCCTGGCTTTCATCCAGTACCACAGGGTGATTTTTCTGTACTTTCCTGTAGTTTTTCAAATATTATTGCGTTGTAGACCTTTAAGGGGTCTCGCAAACTCATCAAAGTTGTTCTAATCAAACTTCAGAGGGATTGTTAACTACTGAAATTGCTAAGCAGCTAGTCATCTTTGTACCTTATATTGGACACGGAGTATTTAGAAATACCTTGAGAAATCAAATTGATTTTTCACTTTCATTTTTTAAAAATCACTTTTCAGCATTAAAACCTATGCAGAACAGTATGAATTCCTGGATTTACTAAAAAATACACACAGTATCTCGTATGTCTATGCCCTATATTTGCATTACCCCTACCCACAAGGTGAGCTATGTGATGAAAATAACAAAACCTGGCCGGCGCTGTGGCTCACTTGGCTAATCCTTTGCCTGTGGCACTGGCACCCCGGGTTCTAGTCACGGTTGGGGTGCTGGATTCTGTCCCAGTTGCTCCTCTTCCAGTCTAGCTCTCTGCTGTAACCCGGGAAGGCAGTGGAGGATGGCCTAAGTTCTTGGGCCCTGCACCCGAATGGGAGACCAGGAGGAAGCACCTGGCTCCTGGCTTCAGATTTGCCCAGCGTGCTGGCCGTAGCAGCCATTTGGGGGGTAAACCAATGAAAAAGGAAGACCTTTCTCTCTGTCTCTTTCTTTCACTGTCTAACTCTGCCTGTCAAAAAAAAAAAAAATGGCCCAAGTGCTTGGGCTTTAAAAAAAAAAGAAAATAACAAAACCCACCACCTCTTTTTCTCTTCTGCATTCATCCACGAGTGGAATGCTGCTGGAAGCGGCTCTGTCAGCTGAATGGAACGTCCTCAGGGTTGAGGACAGAGAAGGGGGACAGTGAGCTCACAGGAAGCAGTTTCAGTGGCATCGCTCTTCTCTTCTTTAGGCAGGAGTTTACATCTACAACTTCCTCTCATGAGAACTTCGGGGTTTGTTATGTATCAGTCACCCTAACATTTTGTTTTGTGAATATTTTAATGAGTTTTGTGAAACTCTGTGCCCTAAACTTTTTTAAAGAGCATATTTATTTAATTTTTTCAAAATATTTTATTTATTTATTTGAAAGGTAGAGTTACAGACAGTGAGAGGGAGAGTTAGAGAGAAAGGTCTTGAGTTGCCAAGGCTATGGAAGCCTGTTGAATTCACCAACTTTGATCTTATTCCGACAGGGTCATAGTCAAAGTGGAAGTTCTCTCCTCCCTTCAGAGAAAGGTACCTCCTTCTTTGATGGCCCCGTACTTTCCACTGGGATCTCACTCGCAGAGATCTTTCATTTAGGTCTTTTTTTTCTTTTTCCAGAGTGTCTTGGCTTTCCATGCCTAAAATACTCTCATGGGCTCTTCAGCCATATCCGAATGCCTTAAGGGCTGATTCTGAGGCCAGAGTGCTATTTAGGACATCTGCCATTCTATGAGTCTGCTGTGTATCCTGCTTCCCATGATGGATCATTCTCTTCCTTTTTGATTCTATCAGTTAGTATTAGCAGACACTAGTCTTGTTTGTGTGATCCCTTTGACTCTTAGACCTATCAGTGTGATCAGTTGTGAACTGAAATTGATCACTTGGACTAGTGAGATGGCATTGGTACATGCCACCTTGATGGGATTGCAGTGGAATCCCCTGGCATGATTCTATCTCCACCATTTGGGGCAAGTCCGATTGAGCATGTCCCAAATTGTACATCTCTCTCTCTCTTATTCCCACTCTTATATTTCCCAGGGATCACTTTTCAGTCTAGGGAGATAATTGACGCCATAAATAAGAGCATCAAATTGTTAAGTCAACAACAGGAGTCACTATGTACTTACTTCTCATGTGGGATCTGTCCTTAATGTGTTGTCCAATGTGAAGTAATGCTATAACTAGTACTGAAACAGTATTTTACACTTTGTGTTTCTGTGTGGGTGCAAACTGATGAAATCTTTACTTAATACATACTAAATCAATCTTCTGTATATAAAGATAATTGAAAATGAATCTTGATGTGAATGGAATGGGAGAGGGAGCAGGAGATGGGATGGGTGTGAATGGGTGGGAAATTATGGGGGGGGAAGCCATTGTATTCCATAAACTGTACTTTGTCAATTTATATTTACTAAATAAAAAAAGACAAAAAAGAAAAATTTGAACTCCAAAAGAAAAAAAAGAGAGAGAGAGAAAGGCCTTACTTTCGTTGTTCACTCCCCAAATGGCTGCAACAGCCAGAGCAGTGCCGAACAAAAGCCAGGAGCCAGGTGCTTCTTCCTGGTGTCCCATGTGGGTGCAGGGGCCCAAGCACTTGGGCCATCTTCTACTGCTTTCCCAGGCCACAGCAGAAAGCTTGATTGGAAGAGGAGCAGCTGGGACAATGCCCATATGAAATGTCAATGCCGCGGGTGGAGGATTAATCTACTGCGCCATGGCACTGGGCCCCAAGAGTAAATTCAAACAGCATTTCATAGCATATACTTTTCTGAATATCTTAAATGTTTACACATAAAAACTTCACCAATAAAAGATGTATGGCATTATGGTATAATCTCCAAAGCTGGAAATAACTCAATTGTTCAGCAGCTGGTGGCTGGATAAGCAAACTCTGGTACATGGACATGAGGAACTAATACACAGCAATAAAAATGAATGAGTTATTGATATAAGCAATAATATGGATATCCAAGTGTAATCTCTGAAAGAAACCAGTCTCAAAGCATGTACTCACACCCACATACACAGCGGTATTATTCACAATAGCCAAACTGTGGAAACACTCCAAATGTCCATTGATGAAGGAATGGATACATAACATGTTCTCTGTACACACAATGGGACATTTTTCCACCTCAGAAAGGAAAGAGGTTCTGACACATGCTGCACTATGATATGGTCAATTTTGTTGTGTGTAGCTTTTTAAAATTACCAGTAAATGGGGCTGGCATTGTGGTGCAATGGGCTAAAGCCCCAGTCTGCAGTGCCGGCATCCTGTATGGACACCGGTTCAAGTCCTGGCTGCTTCACTTCTGATCCCTCTCTCTGCTGTGGCCTGGGAAGTAGAAGATGGCCCAAGTGCTTGAGCCCCTGTACCCATGTGGGAGACCTGGAAGAAACTCCTAGCTCCTGGCTTTGGATCGGCACAGCTCTGGAAGTTGTGGCCATCTGGGGAGTGAACCAGAAGATGAAAGACCTCTCCCCCCCCACCTCTCTCTCTCTCTCTCTCTCTCTCTCTATATATATATATATATATATATATAAATAAATCTTTTTTAAAAATTTAAAAATGAACTCTGCATCTTGTAATTCCCTTTACATGACAGTATACTCAAAGAACTGAACAAAAGGTATGAATTTTGCTTTCTATAAATTATAGCCCAAGAAAACATACTTAAACAAAACTTGATTTGTCATGTAATAAATATACGTAACACTTCTATAATAAATATAATCCATAGAATTAGTGACATAGAACCAGGATAACTATGGTTTTCCACAACTAAAGTAAACAAGCTCTTCTTTAATGGACATTTGCACATCCCAGTTCATCACATTTAAAATACTATTATTTATTTATTTTTAACTTTTATTTAATGAGTATAAATTTCCAAAGTACAGCTGGCTCCCCCCCAATAACTTCCCTCCCACCCAAAACGCTCCCCTTTCCCTCTCCCTCCCCCCTTCCATTCACATCAAGATTCATTTTTGATTCTCTTTATATACAGAAGATCAGTTTAGCATATATTAAGTAAAGATTTCAACAGTTTGCACCCACATAGAAACACAAAGTGAAAAATACTGTTTGAGTACTAGTTATAGCCTTAAATCACAATGTACAGCACATTAAGGACAGAGATCCTACATGAGGAGTAAGTGCACAGTGACTCCTGTTGTTGACTTAACAAATTGACACTCTTGTTTATGGCATCAGTAATCACCCTAGGCTCTTGTCATGAGTCACCAAGGCTATGGAAGCCTTTTGAGTTCACCAACTCTGATCATATTTAGACAAGGTCGTAGTCAAAGTGGAAGTTCTCTCCTCCCTTCAGAGAAAGGTACCTCCTTCTTTGATGATTTGTTCTTTTCACTGGTATCTCACTCATGGAGATCTTTCATGTAGGGTTTTTTTTTTTTTGACAGAGTGTTTTGCCTTTCCATGCCTATAATACTCTCATGGGCTTTTTTTAATACTATTGTTTATAAGACATATTTTATGTTTCCCTCTGTCACTCAAGATCCAGTGAGGGAAATGAAATACACTCTGGGTGTCATTCAAAGGGAAAGTTAAGGCAAGAAGAGATTGATTAGGCTGGAAGCTGTTCTCAGCCCCAGGGCTGGAAGATGGTAGGGCAGGCAGTGTTGTCCCTGGAGCCCATAGCCAGGGTCACAGGCAGGAGTTAAGAGAGAGCCCTGGCCGGTGCTGTGCCTCACTAGGCTAATCCTCCGCCTTGCAGCACCAGCACACGGGGTTCTAGTCCCGTTCGGGGCGCCGGATTCTGTCCTGGTTGCCCCTCTTCTAGGCCAGCTCTCTGCTGTGGCCAGGGAGTGCAGTGAAGGATGGCCCAAGTGCTTGGGCCCTGCACCCCATGAGAGACCAGGAAAAGCACCTGGCTCCTGGCTCCTGCCATCGGATCAGCACGGTGTGCCGGCCACAGTGCGCAGGCCGCGGCGGCCATTGGAGGGTGAACCAACGGCAAAGGAGGGCCTTTCTCTCTGTCTCTCTCTCACTGTCAAAAAAAGAAAAAAGAGAGAGAGCCCCACAGAGAGGGCACCTGAGGCCCAGCAGCAGAGGGACAGCATCCTGGCCTTTTATCTGCCCTTGTTATCTCTGTCAGTGCCTCCCAGTGCTTGAACCTATGCAGAGGCCAGCAGGCTGGGAGACTGAAGGATACCCAAACCTGTGTTCCCAGCACAGCAGCTAACAGGCAGTGATGGGCCTGCCAGCTCTCAGGCAAATGAAGGCCACAGAGTCTAAGTGGAAAAACCTGCTGTCAATGGAAGCATCCAGATGGACAGTTTTCATTTTCTAGTAAATGAAAATAATCAATTTTTAATAAATCACAAGGATGCGGTGTAGTGATGTCGCTCATCGGAGTAAAAAGATGAAAATTTCTCAACACAGAGTCCTCGAGGGACGATGCATGGGAGTGTGAAGAGCTCCTGTCTTTTCAGACTCGAAGGGAAAGGATATAAATATATGTAAATTTGACTGTGCCTTAGAGTAAGACACACGTGTGAGCAATTCAAACCCAGTATTCTGATCTTGAAGAAATACACGGCTGTCACCAGACATTCAAAAGACTTCAAAGGTCTGACTTAGAATTTAGTATTTGCTTATAATCTTAATGTTATTCCTCAAGGAAATCCACAGTTCACCACTCTGAGTATATTTTCAACGGTCTTTTTTCTGTGATTTTCCCAGATTCTGTGATTTTTTTTAAGCACAAGGTTTTTGAAATCTACACAGCTCCTCTGAAAGAATCTGGGTAATGGTGTGAAGTTATTCCACTCCAACAGCTGTGTCCTCTCCTGAGTAGGGTCCAGGCACCCTGGTTTAGCATCATCCTAACCCAAGCATGCTCTAACTATCTCCCTTCTGGAGAAGGTACTTCCTTTCCACGGATGAGGAGGTCTTGTTCATCTTGGTCTGGGTGCTGGGAACTGGGTAGTGGGGTTGGGAGGAGTTAGCCTTTAGCAGGGAAGACATGCCTGCTTGTGTGGCCATGGGTAGAAGGTCTGCACTGCAGGGCACAGAGATCTCAGAGCTGTGCTAGTGTCAACAGCTGCTCCCAGTCAGAGGGAACGTGCCTGCTCACTCCATACCTGGGCCAGGTCCTGAGAAAAGGCCTTGGACTAAGTATGCAGGGAGGGTGTGGACTTTTCCAAAGGGGCAGTGGCTGCCTCTTAGGAACTCCAACTGGGGCACCTGCTGCCCTCAGTAGCAACCTTGGGGCCCCTCTGGAAGTCACTTTCCTTTCTCCTTTCCTCACTTCCCACCACACTACGTACCATCAGGAGTACCTACAAAAGGAACCTGTGGATGAAAGACTGTCCTGACCACTTCCAATGGGCCCCACATTCCCTAGATCCCACCCAATGCCTTCTTCTGAAGCCCACCTGTCTGCCCCTCCTTTCTGTCTGCCTCACTCTCCGGCATAAGGTCCTGCTCTGGGTCACCAAATAGTACCTGGATTCTGGCATGTCCAAATCCCTCTCTGCCACTGAGCACCTCCTTTCCTACCTCCACCTTGTAAGAAACTCCTGCTTACCTGCCTAGCCCCTTTAACATGGCAGATCATACCTGCTGAACTGCAGCAGCTGACCTGGGACTGACTTCTGTCTTCCTAGAGCTGGGGTCTGATTCTGTAAAAGAAGGCAATGTTGAAGTGGGTCAGAATCTCCAAGGCCCTGGCTACCACTGAGCTCCTAGCTCCTGGTGAGGGGAGATGGAGCTGCCCTATCTACTGTCCTTCCTCATGGCAGAAAATCAAAGTCTTCCCCAACCTGGGGATGCAGGTGTTCTCATTTCTGATCTTAGTCACCTTAAATTTCTCCTCATGTGAGCTCTGCTCCTACCTTGTGGATAAGCAATTTGGGTAGCCCCTCCTACTAAGAGGGACCCTAGTCTATTCCACATATCCCAGGAGCCAAGGTTGCCCTCAAATCTAGGTGCCCAGCTGCTCCCCTAAACCCAAGAGCTACAGATCTTTGGGTGCCAATGAACTCCCTCTTCCCTGTCCAGGGCTGAGTTACCTAAGAGCACATCCTTTCTATTGCACAAGAATAAAGACACCTGGTTTACAGACACCCCTGCCTCTGGTTCTGACCCTGTGGATAAAGACAGAATTTAGGTGACTTGTCCACCCCTGCCCCATATTTGAAGGCCACTCTCTCAACAGAAGCAGGTCTGCCAATTCCAGGCTGAATGGGAGGAATCAAACAGGTAGCTACCTTTTTAAGCGCCTTTAATAACCTCCCTGAGGACTTTAAGCTGCTTTCCTGTTTTTTTTTTCTTCTATTTTTAAAGATTTATTTATTTGAAAGGTAGAGTTACAGAGAGAGGTAGAGACAGAGGGCTTCCATCCACGTTTTCACTCCCCAAATGGGTGCAACCACCGTGGTTGGGCCTGGTTGAAACCATGAGCCTGAAACTCCATCCAAGTATTCCACATGGGTACAGGGGCCCAAGCACTTGGGCCATCCTCTGCTGCTTTCCCAGACACATTAGGCGGGAGCTGGATGGTCAGTGGAGCAGCCGGGACCCGACTAGCACCCATAAGGGATGCTGGCACTGCAGGCAGCGGCTTTACCTGCTATGCGACAGCGCCACCCTTGAAACCATTTCTTTAAGGATGTGGCACTTTGACTAGAACCTGGGGTGGTGCTGGTGTAGTGGGAAGCACGCCCATTTTTGGGTCTGACTGTGAGAGCAGGGTGGGTCGTGCTGGCGACCTGTGCACATACCTGCTGTGGCTGAAGGCACAGTGGACGGGAGGGCTTGTCAATCAGGGCTTATCTCCTGGGAAGCCTCCACATCCCCTGTGCCCCACCTGGGGATGATGCAAACAGGCTCTGTGAAAGTGAAAAGTGGAGGTATGTGAGCACACAATCGGTGGGATACTACAGTTCGCAGGTATTCGCAAGATGTGTTCATTACTCACCCATAGGAACAATGTGCAACCAAAATGGTGCAGAAATCCAAGCTCCAAGGTAATCCACGTGTGCTCAGTGAGCATGACTGATGATTCACACTCCATGATGTGCATGATAACCAGGCAGATACACTCAGTTCTGGTATTGAACAGGAGTGGTTCTGTAGAAATGGTACACTCAAAATCACTATGCAACATCCTGATGCTGCATGGACTGCCAAGACATACATCTACTAGTGTTGAAAACTTCTCCAAAAACCACTATTTGAGGGGAAATCCATTTTACTGAGCAGTAATAAAGATATTAAAATATTTATGGAGATATTGAACCAAGAACAGAGTATGTATAATCTATTGTTTAAATATTTCATTACTAAATTGGTTTCTGTTTCTTTGTTTTCTATGTCTGTCTTGAAATAGGTAAAGCATGTCCCATCTTTCAGACAACCAGTGGTCAGGAGTTACTACTGATCTTCCACACATAACAGCATTGTCAAGGTGCATATATGGGTTCTGATTATGAATACAATTTTTATGAATGGGATTAGGCATGTGCTAGTATGTGTGACTACATTTAATAGTGAGTGTGTTTAAATATGAGTGTGTGATTGTACTTGGTGAGGAGATGAGTGTGATTTAAGTATAGAAATGTGTGTGCAATTAAGTAAGTTCATATGTTTGTATTTGAGTGCATGCTGTGCACACATTTGCATTGTAGTATAAATATGTGTATTTGTATGTGTGTAGTAAAGTGTATCTATTCACCATCATGTCTCTAATCACTGACTTGGATATGGGATGCACAAGTTAGTAGGGAAGGATCAAGCTGCATATTATTTTATAGGGAAAAAGATTAATTTGAACTGAATTTTTATGTATCTTGATTAGTTACAAAAGAAGTCAGTCCTCATTACTGAAAACTCAGCAAAAGTTAGGTGTAGAAAAATGACTATTCAGCTACCTTGGCCTGAGGAAGTAACTGGTTTATCTGATGGTTAAAGGAATTCTAGAAACTGCTGGTTTATCTGTGCCTGGTGACTTTATTTGTAAAGGGCTTATATAGCTTCCCTCTCGTGGATATTGTTCTCTTTAGATTCCTGTTGCTCAATATTGAGAAAGTATATTTTCTTAATAATTTTACACATCATCTAGACCTCCAAATCCTTTAGCATTGAATGGAGCAAAAGAGTCCCATGGTTCCTATGTAAATTATTGTCATCGAGATCTTCTCCTTAATTGTACCCTGTGGAAAGTCCTTGTCAAGGGTGTTGATACTCATAACTTAAATGATGGGTTATCTCAGTGGTCTGAAAATTGGAAGGAACTGGGGAGAACTTCTCAGGAGATCAGAGAACCCAGTGAGCCTCAGGTGCTCCACCAGCAGCTGCTGATCTGCCAGGTAACAGGACATGCCGCCTTCTGTGTCAGCCCCGGTCTCCCACCAGGGATCCAGGAAGAAACAGTCCCATCCCAAACACTCAAGCGGTCTCTTGAGAGATACTCACTTGGAATTCATGATTGTTTCTGGTAACTAGCAACGAAGAAAACATTGTTGATGAATATTCTCTGCATCCCACACTTGCATTCTCATTGCTGCTATAGGAGAAATGATAATTGCAAATCTGAGGGGAAGGTGAGGTCATAGAATCACAGGAACATATCTTGGGGCCTGATTGCCTCTCTCCCACATGAAGCTGGCTGTTGTGACCACCACACTCGGCGACTGTCCTCCCACTGAGGAGTCAGGTCAGTTTTCTGTTTCTGTCTGTGAGGAAGGAAAACCGATTAACAGTGTGGGTAAATGATCACAAGGAGCAAAAATTCTTCTGGGCTTGATTATAAAGTAAATTGAAGTGTGTCATAAAAATTAAAACAGGAAAGGAAGGAAGAGGGAGGTACAGTGGAAAGTATCACTATACTTTTTTCTTTTAAAGATTTATTTATTTATTTGAAAGGCAGAGTTACAGGGAGGCAGAGAGAGACAGAGAGAAAGGTCTTGCATCCACTGGTTCATTCCCCAAATGACCACAACAGCCTGAACTGCACCGATCTGAAGACAGGAGCCAGGGTGCTTCTTCTGTGTCTCCCAGGCAGGTGCAGAGACCCAAGCACTTGGGCCATCTTCCACTGCTTTCCAAGGCCATAGCAGGGAGCTGAATCGGAAGTGGAGCAGGGGGAACTTGAATCGGTGCCCACGTGGGAAAACAGAACTTTATAACAATGGGTGTGAGGACAACAGCTGTTAGGCTCAAATGTATCCTGTGATATTTCCCCTACTTTAAAATATTCTAATATTGATCTCAGACTCTATAATTTCAACTTATAAAGTATTCACTAGTTCTGTTGTGCATGTGTCTATATTTTAATATATTTCACAAGTGTTTCCCAATGGCTACTAGTTTACTTAATTGAGGTGTTCATGGATAAGTATAGATTCGAAAATTAGAAGTAACAATTTTTATCCTACAACATTTTATCCCACATTAATGTTTAATGTCCCACAGTTAATATCCAATAATTTCTGTAATATATGCTATTTTATTCTTGGAATAAAAAAACTGAGTTCTTCTATAGCCATTCTTTTCTGTTTGTTTCATTGGGGTTATTGATCATATTTCCAGAACTCATTATATAAAGCTTTCAAAATAACAAGATACTACAAGAATAGTTTATAAATTAGCTCTGGATGCACAAATACTTGACACAGGAAACCATTTTATAAATACATAAGTTTTCTTATGAGAATAATAAAGAAAATAAGTCTCTGTGTCTTACAGCCAATTTCATGCCATTTTTGGTTTTCTACTACAGCGTGTCTGCCACATTCAATAAAGCAAAAGACAATCCACTGCCACTTCTCCAACTCTACTGAGATGCACACTGGTGAGGTTTTAAGATTGCTTTTATCGTCTTTCCTGGCTTGAAAGAATTCACATATTCAGGGCTAGAAGAGGTAATTTAAGCTTTCCTTCTTTACAGAACCTGTATCAGGTTAATGCCTGTGTTAGGTGAAAGGCAGGGTGGACGAGCTAACACTTTTGGCCCTGCAGTATCATGCAGCCATTCTAATATTGGATGAAATATGCATTCACGTGAGTCCAGCTTCTCCTGTAGCACATTCATGCATTCATCTGTATTTTACTAAGAGCTCTAATGCTTTCTTCAGAATTGATAATGGTCTAAAAATACATTAAAAATAGCTACAACTATGATCATAAAACAAAATGACCCCAATCTCAAAAAAAGACAATGTATGAAAATAACTAAATAAATGTAAAATGAGTTAGAAAGCAGCTAACTAGCTTTGTTCTATAGCATGATATTTAAATGCATGCCATTTTTTCAGTTGTACTTCCAGGTTCAAGTCCTTACTTTACCCTGAAACATGGTGTGAACATTAACTCTTCTCTGCCTCAGTGCTTCTCCCCTTTGAATGAATATTACGGTAGTACCAAACTCACAGGATAATGAAGAATAATGGAATAGCTACAGGTGTATCCTCAGTGATTTGTACATTATAAGTATTCTTTAAAGTCTACCCATATGTTCAATTCTTGGAAGCCCACTAATGAAAAAAAAAACACATTATTTCTAAGTGGGAACTAGTGTACATGGAGAATAATGAATTTAAGTTGACATGATACATGTAGCCTATGCCTCGTTTTTCTATACAAGGTCCTCTGGCTTTGAAAAAAAAATTCCAGTCACTCAAACTTACAGAATGTTCTCCAGAGATTTTATAGTAGGAATGGTCTACTTATTACAGACTGCTGTTGGAATTCTGGGAAATTTCTATCTTCTCTACCATTATCTCTTCCTTTACCTCACTGGGTATAGGGTAAGGTCCACGGGTGTAATTTTCAGACACCTGACAATAGCCAACTCCTTGGTCATCCTCTCTAAAGGAGTACTCCAAACGATGGCAGCTTTTGGGACGAATTTTTCCCTCAGTGATGTTGAGTGCAAACTTGTTTTCTATGTCCACAGAGTGGGCAGGGGTGTCTCCATCAACACCACCTCCCTTTTGAGTGTCTTCCAGGTGATCATAATCAATCCCAGGAACTCCAGGTATGCAGAGTTTAAAGCAAAAGCTCTGAAGTACATGGACCACTCCAATATCCTCTGCTGGATCCTGCACATGATGCTAAATATTATGGTGCCGATGAAAATGACTGGTCAATGGAGCAATAAAAATATCACAAGGAGAGATTATGGATTCTGTTATGCTGAAGATCATAGCAATGTCATAGAATACTTACTGTATACAATTTTGTTATTATTTCCTGATGTTTTCTGCCTGATGCTTATGTTGTGGGCCAGTAGCTCCATGATATTTATCTTGCACAGGCACAGACAGCAGGTCCAACACATTCACAGGACCAGTGTTTCTTGCAAATCAGCTCCTGAGACCAGAGCCACTCAAAACACCCTCGTTCTGGTGAGCACTTTTGTGTCTTCTTACACTCTTTCCTCCGTCTTTCATGGGTGTTTTGCTTTCTTAAATAAGCCAAATTTTTGGCTGGTGAATGCCTCTACACTCATTGCTGCATGTTTCCCAATGGTCAGCCCCTTTATCCTCATGAGCCGGGTCTCCAGTGCATCTAGGTTCTCCCTTGCCTGGATCAAGAATATAAAATTACCCAAACTTAAGAGAAATACTTAAATTGTGCGTATCTGCGTATTCTCACGTGTTATTCATACATGCTCCTCCTAAGCTCATTTATGAAACAGTCACAATACCACTGAGTGGTGAGAAAGGCTCTGCTCTCCAATAAACAATCAAATGGTGATTGTAAATGGCATCCTAAGGAAATCTTTGGAACTTAAATGTTATTAATGCCCTCAGTAGAGAAATGTGGAGTCTATATAATAATAAAACAAGATGTGTTAAAGCAATCTGCAGATGTTGAGAAGATTCACTTGATAAGACATTGAGTTACATGCTGGGGGCTGACACTGTGGCATAGCAGGTTGAACTGCCACCTGTAGGGCACCAGTTCAAGTCCTGGCTCCGTGATGTAGCAGGTTAAGCCATTGCCTTGAGCGCAGGCATCCCTTATGGGTTCTGGTCTGAGCTCCTACCACTCCACTTCTGATTCAGCTCCCTGCTAATGCACCTGGGAAGGCAACAGATGGTCCAAGTGCTTGGGCCCCTGTACCCATGTGGGAGACCCAGATGAAGCTTCTGGCTCCTGGTTTGAGCCTGGCCAAGCCCTGGCCATTTTGGCCATTGGGGAGCGAACCAGTGGATGGAAGACCTCTCTCTGCCTCTCCCTCTCCCTCTCTGTAACTCTGCCTTTCAAATAATCAATCAATCTTGAAAAAATTACATTCCCTCCTTCTCTTCCCCTCACACCTTTCTTCTTTCTCCCTTTCTTTTTAGTTTTTGAAATATTTTAAAATAAAATTACAGTAAAAAGGCTTAATTCACAGAATAAGTTTAACAAGTTTAGTTTAACAAGAATAAGTTTAACTAGCTTAGTGGGAATACCGACAATGGCTATAAACAACAATTGAATGGAAAAATGATCATTTCACCCATATGCAGTAAATTTTTTTGTGAGAGGTAAAGTTACAGAAAGAGAAAGGAAGAGAGAGAGAGAGAGAGGTCTTTTATCCATTTCCAAAATGGCTGCAATGGCTGGATCTGGGTTGATCCAAAGCCAGGACCCAGGAAATTCTTCTGGGTCTTCCATGTAGGTGCAGGGGCCCACTTACCTGGGCCATCTTCCACTGCTTTCCCAGGCATATTAGCAGGGAGCTGGATTGGAAGTGGAGCAGCCAGGACTCCAATCTATAGAAGTCCAAGCACAGGTTAAACAGCTCTAACATGTTCAATAGTCCCAGATCTGGAGTCTGACCACTGAACAGAGCAATCCTGTCTGCTCTCAGTTCTGGGTCGCTGAGACCAAGGTAAGGCTTCCAGACCAGCCTAGTTTTAACTATTAGGATACAGTTTAGCTGAACCATCAGTGAACCAAGGACATGAATTCTGGGGACTCTTGGAGAATTGAGGGCTTCATATAGCTGGCAGCTTTGCTTCATACAGCATAATGGACCAACAAAGTCACAACCAACAGAGAAGAGTTTTAACTTACTCTTGCTGAGCCAAGATTTGCTTCAGCTAGCCAGCATTCATTCTTAAATATGTGATTTCTACTTGGCAAACAAAACTTTTGGGGCCCTTTGTTTCTTGCTAGCTGTGGAGCCCAGGGTGACCATATCAGAATGGGAAAGTCAGACTGGACAGTCCCCAGGCCTGTATGGGTCACACATCATTTTCGACAGTACCTCAGTACCCAGCTAATCCACACTTTTAAAAAGCAATTTACATGGTAGCTGTGTCCAACACAAGCCAAATCCCAAAGGGGTTTCAGGAAGAGGCCAATAGCCCTTTGACTCCAAATGGAAAAAGTCAATCAAAGGGACTTGTATCATCATCAAAACCTTTGGAGCCCAGTAAGGGCCTTGGGCTTCCTCTTTGGCAACTGAGAGTGAGAGAAACAGGAATTTTTTTTTGCTGTTAGATGGATCTTTGAGCATTGTACACAACCCCAATGAACCTTCAGTGGAAAACAGACTTTAAATTGTTTTAGGTTTTATCTGCCACCTTTACTTACACTGAGATGATTGCATCTCAGGGCTTCTGAGGCTGAGGTTTCCAGCTCACCAACTAATGGAGTGTTAAGCTAAAAAAAAAAGAAGCTAATAAAAACAGCTAAAAATCAGCCGAGGGGATGTTAATACATAGTGAAAACTTAGAAAACCTAGAAGTTGGTGGGACTTATGCTAACTCCCACCCTGCTATCTAGTTGCAAGTGGCAGTGGAGTTTGTCTACCTAACATTTATCAAGCTAGACTTTGGGATAATTCCCTCTGGTACTTATTGAATGGAGAAGCATAAGAGTATAAGACATTAATCAGTATATACCATGTTGTAAGAATTCTAGCAAGTTGGTGAATCCATTAAGAATCATGAAACACCCCCCCACACACACACATACACATGGTCACATTAGCTTTCCTTTACCCAATGCTATCAGTTGTCATGTATCTGTCAGCATCACAACAGTCACCAAGGTTTCCCTGCAATGTGAGGCACTGTAGATTTTACCCCATTTCCCAAGTCAACAAGTCTGCCTGTCTGTTTCATGTGTGGGGGCTGAGAAAGATGTTCTTTGTGGCATGATCAACTCAAGAGCTTCATGGGCACATCTGCTTCCCTTGCTCCACCAAGTTCCATGGAAGTGATGCAAAGAGGCCCCAGCAGATGATGCACATGGTAGATTTGGATCATGGCTGAAAAGCGTGGAGCCTAAGAAACTCATAGTCTTCAATAGTGGGTTGTAATTAGACCTGCACAGTCTTAGTCTCAGAGGAGGCATTCTCTTTCTTACACTGGTCAGGTCATTAATATGCCCATTGCTTTGGTGAGCAGATCTATTATATCTTCCAAATCTCTTGTTATTGAAACAAGCAAACAGCTTGAAAAGGTAGCCTGGAAGAGAAGTTTATACAGGGTGTTGGGGGAAAAAAAGCTTGAGAAAACTATGGAGGGTTTTCTCCTAGCACCGTGGTGTTACTCCCTTTGAAATATGGGCATAAGTGATCCCAGGATCAGAAAGGCCCACTGGGGGCCGGGGTTCTGACATAGTGGGTTAAGCTGCTGTCTGCAATGCCAGCATCCCATATGGGCCCTGGTTTGAGTCCTGGCTGCTCCACTTCCAATCCAGGTCCCTGCTAATGGCCTGGGAAATTAGCAGAGAGTGGCCCAAGTGCTTGGGCCTCTGCACCCATCTGGGAGACCTGGGAGAAGCTCCTGGCTCCTGGCTTCAGCCTCCACCAGCCCTGGACTTTGCAGTCATTTGGGGAGTGAATCAGTGGATGGAAGATTCTCTCTGTCTCTCACACTCTCTCTCTGCAACTCTGCCCTTCAATCAATCAATAAATCTGAATAAAGGTCCATAGAAATTAATACTGATATTGGTGTGTGGAACATGATTGCTTAAGCGTGAGGGAGGCAGGAATTAGCACAGGGAATGGCTAGAGACTTTGTGGAAAAATCAACTCCAGAAATGAGATGTTGATAACGTGGGTGAGGCAGGAGTCGCTGAGAGAAACTGAGAGATAGTATAACATAACACCTCCAGCATCAGTGGAAGTTTCTTAGCTTGATGGAAAAGGTAGGAACCACAACCCACGGAAAAATTGTCTCTGAATGTAGTGATAATAAAATGTAACTGGTAATGATGTTTAGCAACAAGGGATGATAGTATTTCTTTGGCTTTAGGATAGGAAAAGATTTCTTAGAGACATCAAAAATCATGGGCTGTGAAGGCACACATGAAAAAAATTAAGATTGCATTAAAAGTAAAAATTCTTGAGAGAGGGACAGAACAAAAAAGGTTTCATATTCTGCATAGAGAATTCAAAAAGAAACAGCCCACAGACAGCCCACGTGAGAGGAAATAAAGTTGGCATCATGGACTAATGGCTACTTAAAAAAAAAAGGTCTTATCAAATGCATTTGTCAGCTTTTTATTGCCATAGCAAAATAACTGAGAAAGCCACACTCATAAGCAAAGATGTTTATTTAGCTCACAGTTTTGGAGGCTGAAACCCCAAACAGAAAAGCACAGGTTTGGTGAGGGCTGTCCCTTGGCTGCAACGCCCCATGAAGCAAGGCAATGGCAGGAGTGTGTGCAGAACTGAGCACCTCACATCCCAGTGCAGGAGGCAGAAAGAGGGAGAGGGAGCAGGCATATTTCTTTTATGGATGCCCACCCATGAGAACTACAAAGGGGTCACATGAGAACTACCTCAAGCCTTCAATGACTTAAGGGTCTCCCACTAAGCCTCACCTCTTAAATCTTTCATTGTACCTGTCAACACCACCATGCTGAGGACCACACTTCCAATGAGAATGGACACCCATGTCACATCCAAAACACAGCACCCAATGTCTACTAAACAAGGGAAAGGATACACAACTTCCTTAGTAATCAGAGAAATACAAGCAAAACAACTAACCAGTATCAGCACCCACTACCCAGAAGGCTAAAATGAAAATGATGGACTATACCAAGTGTTGACAAAGATGCGAATAAACCAATGATCTAACGCATGGCTGAGGCTTGTAAAAATCGCACAAACCCTTTGGAAACTGTTTTATATTTTAAAAGAATTCTTCACCAACATAAACCTATGTCCAAACTATTCCCCTACTCTACACACACATGCACACACACATACAAATTCATACTTGTATCACTAAAACATAGGTCTAGAATTTACATACCAGTACTGTTCATAATAGCCCCAAGCTGAAAACTACTCACATGGACATCAAGAATGGACTTATTACCATATATTTATAAAATGGAATACTATACAGCATTGCTAATGACCCACAGTGACGTGTAATACTGCAGATACATTCACAAACATATAGAAAAGGAAAGCAGAAGAGTTCATGTTGTATGGTTGCTTTTATATAAAGTGCAAAACCGATGACAGTGATTTATGCTGTTCGTTGTCTGAATAACAGAGACTGGGAGCAGGCACATGGATGGAAGCATCGAACAGTAGTCTGCTTTTTATCTAAAAGCTGTTGTCAGAGGTATGTTGAGTTTGTGAAATTCCATAGAGAGTGCATGTGTATGCATCTTGAAAATATTCTGAAATCCATGTCATCAATTAAAAAACAGAAAGATCAATGGATTAGTAGTGTTGTGATATTCTTGTATCCTCAAGATAAAAGTTAAAGGTATTCAGCACCTTTGTACTGTCATTAGCTTAAAAAGTAATTTTAAGGTGAAAAGTCGAGATGGTGTGTATGAAACTGTGAAAATAAAAATGCAGACATTTAAAAATATCTTAAGAGTGTATGAGAAGATAGAATCAGAAAAATAGGGAGATGTAAAGACAATCACATAATACACTGGCAAATTGAATCCCAATTACATACATTTTTATACTAGTCATAATTAGACTAATCATTTCTGTTTCAGTAATATTGTCTGATTATATTTAATGTTTAGGATATATGCATATGGCTAAAATATTAGGAATAATGTTTTATAATGAAAAACACATTGAGATTTAATGCTATAACTAGTACTCAAACAGTATTTTTCACTTTATGTTTCTGTGTGGGAGCAAACTGTTCAAATCTTTACTTAATGTATGCTAAACTGATCTTCTGTATATAAAGAGAATCAAAGATGAATCTTGATGTGAATGGAAGGGGAGAGGGAGTGGATAAGGGGAGGGTTGCCGGTTGGAGGGACGTTATTGGGGGGAAGCCATTGTAATCAATATTCTGTACTTTGGAAATTTATATTCATTAAATAAAAGTTAAAAAAAAACAAAAACTAAAAAAAAAGAAAAACACATTCTAGGTAATTTTAACCAATTGCATAGCCAGCATTGTTATATAAATATGATAGACTTTAAAATAGTTTGCTATGACTGTAATAAGTATTATTTTTGTATTTCCAAATGTAAAAACTTCTAATATTGCTTGATAGCAAATATAATGTCACTGATTAAAATATTTTTCATCTTGCTTTGTGATCTAATATCTGATTAATATTTCTTAGTGCCTTTTATCAACTAAAATATGTTATTTTTATGTATAAATTATTTTAATTGTATAAATTTATGGGGTGCCTTGTAATAATTTGATGTCTACATTCCATGGGTAATGATCAAATAAGGTGAGTGTTTCTATCTCATTAAAATGTGTAAAGATACTTTTTGACTAGCACTTATAAATTGTACATACTTATGGGGTACTGTGTTTATTTTAATAAATGTGTATAATGAGTAGTAAGTAAATCAGGGTAATTTACACTTTTTTCAACTCTTATATTCTTCATATGCCCATTGTGTCAAACTAATTCTTTTGTTTTTTGAAAAAATATAGAAACTATAATAAGTATAATATGTAGAAACTATAATAACTATAGCAAAATGTTGCATCAGCTTTAATGCAAATACAGGCATAATGTATGAAAATGTCATCTAAAACTGGAAAATAATCATTTTGCTTCTTTGGAAATCTATCTGTCATCATCTCCAGATAAAGAGAATGAATTAATAACTCTTCACCTCCAAATGGCTATTTCTCCACCATTTCAAGTAAATTTCATAAAAGTGAAGTTTTCTCTGTTTTCTCAAATGGTCATCTCATATATGGTTACTGTCTCCTTTTCAACAATTCCAAGCTGAGTTCATTTCTGCATATTGCAAACTTTCATTTCAATATTCCATATTGAAAACTATGCAAAAATTCCACTATAATCTACAGGATGGAATTTTTTTATTGGATAGAATTCAAACTACAGTACTACAGGCATTCATGAAGTTGCAATGATATATACATTTACATAATAATTACCATCATAGTTTATTTACAACTGCTCTTATGAGTTATTGATTATTGGGACAAAGTTCACTTTGTCTTGTTCGTCACTCGCCCATACTATGATTGTTGCATATTGAGCCTTTCAGCACTGTAGGAATGTGTCCATTGATGACCGAACAAAAATGGGCAAAAATAGACAATTTACATATTCATGATTAATTTAGGAAATTCTGAAATCCTTGTTCAGACAGGGCAAAAGCCGAGTACATAGGAGTCACAGTCATGTGAACAACGGGGCAGGCAGCTGGGAAACAGGCACTGAGTAAGTGTGAAGTGTTCATCAGCAAACTCCTGGGATTATCAAGAAGAGTAATCCAAACTTGAAAAATGCAGGATTTGGTGTAAGGATGTTGTGGGAAGCTCTGGAAACAGGGAAGGATTTAGGGGAGAGACTCCTATGGATATGTTGGACTCACCACTTGTGCTTGTACAGAATGAAAACCATGAAGCCGCTGGCCCAGAGCATGAGACCCAAACACAGAACATCAGAAAGTGACAGCAAGGCTGCATGGAGAAACACTGCCTACCCTAGAACAGTACTGCATGTCCTGTGCCATTGTGATATTTGTGTTTGGCCATCTGCCAGTACACACGTAGGAAAAATGACTTTTACCAGTATATAGAGTCCAGCAGAAGAGAACAGCGAAACCAGTTTACTTGGGACTGGCATTTTAAGCTTTGTCCAGCTGGAGCTTATGGGGCTGATGGAGATTGCCTGGAAGATACTTAAGAGGTGGGTTGTACCAATGGACACACCCTGGCCTGACCTGTGAATGTGGAAAATAAATTTGCATCCAGCATCACTGAGGAAAGGCCTCAACCCCAAAGCCGTCATTGTCTGGAGGATTCCTTCAGAGTTGCCTACTGTCAGGTGGTTTGCGATGGCAGCTTCCCATATCAGGGTGCTGGTTTGAGTCCCAGCTGCTCTGCTTCCAATCCAGCTCCCTACTAAATGCACCTGGGAAAGCAACAGACTTGGATCTCTGCACCCATGTGGGAGACACAGAGTTCCTTGCTGCTGGTTTGAGCTGATCCAGTCCTGGTGGTGCAGCCACTTGGGGAGTGAACCAGTGTATAGGATTTCAATCTCTCGTTCTCTTTTCCTCTATCTCCCTCACTTTTACTTTCCCTCATCCATGTTGCTCTTTCAAATAAATAAATCTCTCACAAAAGAAAGAAAGTCTCCCCAGCTCACCCTGTTGGAGGACGATGGGCTCAGGATGAAGGTTCCCGCAGGCAGCATCATGGGGAGGGTGAGAGCCAGACGCCAGGATCCCAAATTTGGGTCGATTGCTTCCCTCCCCTCGGAGCCACCATCATCATATCACCAACAGAGGTCAGGACCATGTCACTCTGGGGAGCTGAGACCTCTTTTTTTCCAAATCTTTTTTTTTTTTTTTGCTAATTACCAAGAATGACGAAAAGCTTGTAGCTATGTCACTTAAGAGAATTCAGTGGTGGGCCAGTGCTGGCTGCTCCACTGTGATCCAGCTCTCTGCAGAAGCCTTGGGAAAGCAGCAGAATATGGTCCAAGTCATTGAACCCCTGCAGCCATGTGGGAGACCATCAAGAAGCTCCCGGCTCCTGGCTTTGGTTTGGCTTAGCTGCGGCCATTGCAGCCACCTGGGGAGAGAACCATTGGATGGAAGATCTCTCTCTCTCTGTCTCTCTGCTTCTCCTTCTCTCCCTTTAACTCTTTCAAATAAATAAAAAATCTTTACAAAAGAAAGAGACTGCAGAGTGTTTTGCAGAGGCTCTTTCTTTTCATTGACCCTGGAGACAAACAGGGCTCACACAGAGGGGAGCAGAAAATGCCCAGCCTGTTATGAGGGGCTGACAAGGAGGCCATGTGTCTGCTGGATGCTAGGCTGTGCTGGCAGCTCATATCAAGATAGAGAGATCTCTCCTAGTCCTCTTCCCACTGAGCTGCACCACATTAACTAGGTGTGCATGAGGGGGATTTCCAAAAGATACAAGTGAAAGCACAGTAGTGAAGCCAGGCACCCAATGCCAGTGTTTCCGAGATGCTGTGCATCAGATGCCTGGCAGGTCTATCCTCCACCTGTCTAGAGAATCAGACCCTGCCTTCTGCATTTGAGAACCCTGGAGGGTCCCCACAGCCCTCTATTTTTTCCTGAGTTTTTAGTAATAAGCCCTGTTGCCTTTATATTCACTTAAGAAATATAAGTTCAGATTAATTATTTAAGTTTCCCAACAGACTAATCTACACAATATTTTGTCCTGCTATTCAAAGCTCCTACATTTCTTTTTAAAAATATTTAATTGAAAGACTGTTTTTCTGTGTGTGCATACTCGTTACAAACACACACACACACACACACAGACACACACACAGAGAAACTTTTGTCTGCTGGTTTATTTCCCTGAGAGCTGCAACAGGCAGATCTGGACCAGGCTGAAAGCAGGAGCCAGGAACTCCATCCTGGTCTCCCACAAGGGTGGCAGCAAACCAACCACTTGAGCCATCTTTTGCTGCTTTCCCAGGCTCATTATCAGGGAGCTGAATCAGAAGTGGAGCAGCAAGGACTCGAATCACTACTTTAAGGTGGGGTGTTGGTGTCTCAAGCAGTGGCCTAACCCACGACACCAAGAGGCTGGCCCCTACTTCTCAATTTCCAAGGGATTAAAGTGATCTCTTTGGGTCATACTTGCAGTGCCAAGGAGCTGAAAGACTGAGGAAATAATTATTGCCAGATTTTCTTAGAGAAGTAACAGGGTTTAAACTGAACCATGAAGTTTTGGAACATTTACTATACCCCAGAGAGCATTTACAATGCTTCACATGTGTGTGTGCAAAGATCATTCATGTCAACCTGTCCTCATTTTACAAGCGAGCCAGGCTTCACTCGAATAAGAATGGGAGGAAATAAAGTAGCTGAACCGCAACTCACTATGCACAGACATCAGAGGCAGAGAAGAGAAACATGGGTTTTCAAGTTCTAAAAATGGTCACGGCTTGCAGCCATCACTCTAACATCAGTGTGGCCCCGGGCTCAAGGAGTGGAGTTGGGGGAGGATTGGCCTGTATTCCTGGTGCAAACACCAGCTTGACTGAGATTTTCTGCAAGTTAAGAAGGTGCAAAAGTGATACACATGGAGCAGAAACCGCATTTCCATGTCGGAGTTTGATCTTTTCTCAGGCTGTGGTCATTGGTGCCAGAGTCTCTGGAAGTGCCAGGCAGGGAGCCCGGCTGCCCATCAGCCACACAATCCCGAGGGTCCACAGCGTTACTCTCCAGTGTCCCTCATTGCTAAGCTGTGAGGATCAGCAGGTTAGGTGCATTAAACATAATTTTGACCTCTAATATTTTCTAATTAGCATCAGCACATAGCTTCTCTCTAAAACAATGAGAATACTTGGAAGAGTTCATGAAAAATTGAATTAAAGAGAAGTTTATGCCAGTGTAAAAGAGTCAACAAATAGTATGAAGAGAATGGAAACAAAGCAAGACCCTGTTCCTTCACCCGTTGGTACTATTTGGAGGTCACCAGCAAGTTCACTGTTGGCTGTGGAATAACGAAAGTTTAAGGTGCTCACTGCTGTAGGCATGTGTTGAAACACTGCAGTTGCCCCACAAAGGTTTTCCTTGGAGATTTACTTGTTTGAAATGCAGAGCTACAGAGAGATGGACACACCGACACACACAAACATACACACACACACACACACACACAGAGACTGATTGGTTGATTCCATCTGCTGGTTCACTGCTCAAATAGATGCAAAGGCCATCAGAAGCCAGGAGCAGAAGCCAGGAGGCTGGAACTTCATGCAGGTCTCTCATGTGGGGGCAGGGGTCCACATACTTGAGGCATCTTCTGGTGATTCCCACAACAGACTAGCAAGGAGAAGGGTCAGAGATGGAGCAGCTAGGAATCAAACTGGTGCCTATATGGATTACTTCTGTGTCTCAAAACCGGCTCCTCCTAAAAGGCTTACAAATACTAACATGGTAATCAAAACATTTTATTTTCTTATTTTTTATTTTTGACAGGCAGAGTGGACAGTGAGAGAGAGAGACAGAGATAAAGGTCTTCCTTTTGCCGTTGGTTCACCCTCCAATGGCCGCCCCGGCTGGCGCGCTGCGGGCAGCGCACCGCGCTGATCCGATGGCAGGAGCCAGGAGCCAGGAGCCAGGTGCTTTTCCTGGTCTCCCATGGGGTGCAGGGCCCAAGCACCTGGGCCATCCTCCACTGCACTCCCTGGCCACAGCAGAGAGCTGGCCTGGAAGAGGGGCAACCGGGGCAGAATCCGTGCCCCGACCGGGACTAGAACCCGGTGTGCCGGCGCTGCTAGGCGAAGGATTAGCCAAGTGAGCGGCGGCGCATTTTAAACATAAAGGAAAAGGGCTGGCACTGTGGTGAGGTGGGTCGTTCCGCTGCCTGCATGCCGGCATCCCATATGAATGCCGCTTTCTTCCTGGCTGCTCCTTTCCCTACACAGCTCTCTGCTATGGCTTGGGACAGCGGATCACCCAGGTCCTTGGCCCTTTGCACCTCATGGGAGATCCAGAAGAAGCTCATGGCTCCCAGCTTCAAATCGGCCCAGCTCCAGCCATTGTGGCCATTTGGGGAGTGAATCAGTGGATGCAAGGCTTCTCTTTCTCTCTGCCTCTAAATCTCTGTAACTCTGCCTTTCAAATAAATTATAAATCTTACACATACTTAAACACAAAGCCTTCTGTATAAGAAAAAGAAAATGCTCAAGTGACTGGGAGTTTATCTTCTCTTTTCCCAAAGTCACTTCCTGCTTGCAGACTGAAAGTTGAATCTTGATGCCTCTTTTCTCTTTATCAGATCGATTTGATGGTGGAGAAGTGGGTAGTTGTTGCCTCTGTTGAGGCCATGTTACGATTTCCCCTGAAGCCTGGAGAGGATCCCACAGCCCGCTGTGTCTCCCAAGGGAAACGTCAGCTTATGGTGGACCAGCCCCAAGCAACTTCCCAAAGACCAGATGACCCAAAGGACAGGTACAGCAAATTTGGGGAGTGAGCCATGGGGCCAGGACCTGATTCCCCAAGGGCCCTCCATTTCTGCCTGAACAAGGCTGCAGGACACTCACTTCACAGGGACTTGACTTTAAAAATTTAGCAAGATTTGTTAATCACAGGGTTTGCAAGCCAGGGCAATGCAGCCCTCACTGGAGATCAAAGAACCTCTCTCAAGAGAGGAAGGAATTCTCCTATTGAGGGAGATGTCCTGCTCAGAGTCTCATGGAGTCCTCCTGATGCAAATGAAGGATTTCAGCTTGCTCAGTTCTGACTGGCTTATGCACATGCCCTGTTGGGAACTGTTCAGTTTGACTGGTTGATCACAGACCGCATCAATTTGTCAACTTCAGCTTTTCAGAAGCAAGGATTGTATAAAGGTCAAGCACTTACTTATCGATTTTCATTCTATGTCCAAGAATAGTGCGTGTGACTGTCTCACTTTGCCTCATGTCACCCAGCATCTAACTTACTTTTGCCCTCAGTTAACTTGAGAGAATTCATTTTGTTTTGACAAGGTGAAATATCAAAGCTTTGTCAGAGCATTCTGCTGGCTTTGTGGGTAAGAAGTTACTCTGTGAAAATAGAGAGTTTTTATGATCTGAAATACCAGTTGTTGGCTACCCTTCTGTTGGCTTTGCTGGGGCTTTTAGTCTGGAGAGAGAAGCTAGACCAAAACTCAGAACCAAAAATACTTTTGTGTAGGGTTGCCAATTCACTATCACCATCTATTAGAAGCCTTTTAATTAAGTGGTCTTTTCTTGGGCAGTGTCCTTTTTTGGCAGTAGGTAAACACTACAACGTGTTCACAAAATAGGTCAGAATGGGGCATCTATCACAGATCCAAGATGTGGTGGGTGCGGGTTAGTACTCAGGAAGTCCCTCCAATCTCTCCTGGGAGAAATAGACGTATGAGGGGCTTGTGTCATACATTTTGAATTTTTAAATTTGTTTCTTTGGACTAGGAAAACCAATGATCAATGAAGGAGCAAGCCCGATCAGAAGCCCAAGGCTATGAATCAGATGGCACGCCATTCAGTATGTCATCAGCCTCGAAGGCCTCCGAAGGACAATAACCCACAGAGAAGATTGGTGTGCCAGAGGGCTTTCCACCAGATGGAGAGTACAGCAAGGTAAGCGGAGGCTTGGGGCTTTTGAGAACAAAGGGGTCCATGAGTAGTTGGCTTAAACGCGGGAATCTGTGTGTCCATCCTTCAGTTATTCCTCTTTTGCCAAGCTGGGCTCGTTTGCCTTCTCTTTTTTTTTTTTTTTTTTTTTTTTTTTTTTTTTTTTTGACAGGCAGAGTGGACAGTGAGAGAGAGACAGAGAGAGAAAGGTCTTCCTTTGCCGTTGGTTCACCCTCCAATGGCCGCCGCTGCAGCCAGCGCACCGCGCTGATCCGATGGCAGGAGCCAGGAGCCAGGTGCTTTTCCTGGTCTCCCATGGGGTGCAGGGCCCAAGCACCTGGGCCATCCTCCACTGCACTCCCTGGCCATAGCAGAGAGCTGGCCTGGAAGAGGGGCAACCGGGACAGAATCCGGCGCCCCAACCGGGACTAGAACCCGGTGTGCCGGCGCCGCAAGGTGGAGGATTAGCCTATTGAGCCACGGCGCCGGCTTCGTTTGCCTTCTCTTTACCTGGCTGATCGGCACATTCAGAGCCTGTGAGGAACAGCCACTATCATCTCCTTTAGATATGAAAGTTCTACCTCCTTGGATTCCTGGATTCAATTGGCTCTGGGAGGATCATAATATCTTGAGTTTCTTGGCAAATAAAAATCCATGAGTCTATGACCTCCCACGAAAGAATATTTAATTTCCCTAATCTTCTTTATATCCACCTTTGAAAACTGCCTGTGATTGGTACCCTCTCATGTAATAACCACTTCCCCTACCCACAGGTGAAATGCAAGAACTGTGGAGCCTTTGGGCACTTGGCCAAAAGCAAGAGGTGCCCCATGAAGTCCTGGGGTGGGGCCGTTCCCTTACTGGCCTTGGGTCGCAATCAGGAGAAGGAGAACCTGAAACCCAAGAAACCTGACGAACTTCAGCCTGCAGAATCCTTGAGGAAGACTGAGAGACAAGAGGCAGGAACTCACAGGTAAGGATTCTGCAGGCACAGTCTGAGCCCTGAGCTTTGGCTACCAAGAAGATTGTGCCGTCCCCTCTTCTTTCCCTGGAGCTGTCTCTAGGCATAGACAGACAACTGCAGAGAAACAGACAAGTGCTTCAGTCCTTCCAGGGGTGCACACCGAGCTCATCCTATTCTAAGAACCACTAAAGGGAAGGGCTGTGGAATACCTTAGAATGCTGCTCCTGGCAGCCAGAACAGCCACAGACTAAATGAAAGTGCACAACACTGAAGTCACACTAGGGAACGCAGCACATCCTGGGGGTGGAGGGGCTTCCCAGACAAGAATTGAACCGCTGGAGCCAAGTTCACAGGGGCTTCAGTGCCTGCCTCATTCCTAAACAAGGGCTAGCATGGGGCCCTGGGAGTGCTCTTGGTTTGGTTTGCTGTCCCTCTTGGAGACAGGCAGGAAAGGTACCTCAGACAGATAACAGGATTTGTTCTGCAGGCATGAAGGGCAGCAGAGGAAAGCTGGACCACAGGCAACACAGGGGAGGCCACAGAAGGAGCCGAAGAACTCTGAGGCAGCAACAGAACCATGTGCCTATCTGAGGGTGAGTCCTACTCCCGCTTCTGCAGTGTGATTTTTTTCTCTGTGGCCTTTTATTTGCTTCATTGTATGCCCTTCTATGTGGGAATTATATTTAAACCAAGGCTGGCCCACAGAATCCTGTTTTATTTGTCTGTATCCCATGTTCCAGTTGCTTTATTTGAATTTTTATGTCACTATTTGCAAGTTGGCTAGTGAATGCTAGTGGAGGCATGTTGATGCATCCATGAATGATTTGATCATGTGCCATCTTGTATCCATCCAATGCATCTTTTACACTTTTATTAATTTCACGTTTCCTTTCCAAAAGATGTTTTTGATTTACACTCTCCATATTGGATAAAGAAAGGATTAGGTAGTTGACATGTGTGTTTCTTTTTAAGATTTTTTTTTTTTATTTGAAAGTCAGAGTCACAGAGGGGCAGAGGTACAGAGATAAAGAGAGGTGTGGGAGGGAGTTCTTCCATCCACTGGTTCACTCCCCAGATGGCTGTAACCACAAGCTGTGCAATCTGAAGGCAGGTGCCAGGAGGTTCTTTCCTTTCTCCCACGTGGGTACAGGGACCCAAGGACTTGGGCCATCTTCCACTGCTTTTCCAGGTCATAGGAGAGAGCTGCATCTGAAGTGGAGCAGCCTGGATGTGAACCGGTGCCCATATGGCTTGCTGGGACTGCTGGCGGTGGCTTTACCCACTATGCCACAGCACTGGCCCAAGAGAGTTTTCAAAGCTCATCACAGGGTAGTTGTCTTCTGCATTTAACTGCCCCTTAACAATATGATGGTGCTCCATCAGCAACCTCCAACATGCAATCAACCTTTAAAACCTGTAGGAAACATTTTCAAAGTCAGATACAGCTTCCTAGAATTCGCTTCCTATTTAAGTTTCACAACACTCTCTGTGCAACACATGGATCGATAACTGGAATGTGGTCAGTCGTTCTCATCCCAGCACCACATTCCACAGTGCAGCCACTCCCTTGACCTTAACAACAGACAAGGTAATGATAGTCTTGTCCTATCTGCCACACACAAGAATCACACTGATGTCGTATTCTTTTGCCCTCACTAACCTGAGTAGACAATCTCTGAAGATGTGACTGGATGATTTCAATATTTAGTTCTGTGAAATTTAATTTCACATGTACTGTCTCTTTATATTGGCTGCCTCGTCCCCTTTTGTGGTCCTGATTTAGATGCAATCTTGTATGTGCTACCTGTATGTGCTACTTTCTCTTCCTATTAATATTAGAAATCAATATTCTTTTTTGTTACTAACATGCTGATTTTCCATTTTTGTATGGTTGACTATGTGAGTTCTTCATCCATCTGAGGGGTCTAATGTGAACTTTCTTGCCACAGCATCCTACTAGACCGTTGCCTGTGCAAACATCCAAGAGGAAGTCGCCCCTCGGCTCTGCACTGCCATGTCCACTGCCTAGTGAGACACCTTATAGATCACCCTGCGCTACCCTGGCTCCGAACAAAACACCTCAGCTGAGCACTGACGGCCCAGCCCAAGGATCTGGGGTCAACTTTGCTGACTCCCCTCACCATGTTCTAAAGAAATTCACCCCAGGCCCAGCTGGCAGTGCCAAGCCAACAGCCAAAGGGCCTGATGTTTCCTCTCGTGACACTCTTCAACCTGCCAGGAAGACACCTACCCTGGGTCACAGGTCTAATCCACAGGTGCAGATCAAAGTAGCGGAGGGGGATTCAAAGTTGCCTCCACAGCCTGTCACAGAAAATTGTGTCCAGAACTCCAAACTCAGCACCCAGGCTCCAGGCAAGAGGTCTGCCCAAGACTCCATCCAGACCAGCCAGAACCGCCCCAAGAAGTCAAGACTCCTGGTTTCCCAACCTCTCTCCAGTACAAGTGGACCTGCACACTCTCGGGCACCCCAAGGGTCCACAAAGACGCCAGTCCTGAAGCCAATTTCTGACCCTCAGCCTCCATCTAACTCACGTTGCTCAAGCTCAGGCCAGAACTTCCCAATCTTCCAACCTCGAGTGTCCAGTCGTGTTCCAGACACGACACAGAGAATCGGCCCCAAGAAACAGGACAGTGCCAGGTCCAGAACCCCTCCCGCATCCAATCCAGGGAAGTCTACAGCTGCTCGTCAGAACACTCATGTCTTAAAGGAGTCTGAGAGGCAGGGTCCCCAGGTCACAAGGAGTGTCCTCTATGAGGATCTTCTGGTCTCTTCCTCCTCTGATGACAGTGACTGAAAGGGAGAACTTGTGCGGGCCAGCCTCACCAGTGGAACAGAACCTAAGGGAGGGAGAGGGACTGAAAAGAGGGACAAGAGATGGCAGAGAATGGAGTCCAGACAACAAGGCTGATCAAGGCTTGTTTCTTCCAATGGCTCGGTGGTATTTATGCATAACCAGCACAAGGAAGCAAATGGAAGCACAAAGATAACAACATATGTAAGCAACTTTTTGGGGCCTCTGATGGCACAGCTAATTTTCACAGAGCGTTCTTGATTATCATCCTCCTTCAGGATGGGAGGATGTGACTTTCTTCTCCCTGCCAAGACTCCACCTGCCAAGACTGGCCTTGATGTGTCTAAAGGCTGCCTATAAGACTCCCACCCCCACCCTGACTCTGGGTCAGAGAGGATGGCCTCAGGTCTTCAGGACTGGGAAGTGACTGAGAGCCTTAGGTGGGGGAAGCATCAGGGAGCAGGTCTGCTTTTGAGACTCAGTGCTGTGATACAGGATCAAATGGTGGAGCTTAACACAATACTGGGGATCAACACAAGACACCACCTATTTAATGGTGTGAGATGGAGCTGCTTGAAATGGGATTAGGAAACTGTCCTGAACAGGCTTTTGTAAATTGGATCTCATTATGTGAGAAACTAACTGAACATGAGGAAATTATATGAGCCTCTACTGTCACTAGAAAGCTGTGAAATCCACCTGTATGTGTGAAGAAAAGACTAGCCCTTGTGTAGCTAGCTGTCAAAGGGCCCATATGTGGTTGTTAAAGGTCTATTTTTTAAAAGTACCCTCCCGGATCCTTGCATTGTTGAGGAAGAGTTTTAGTGGGAAATTCTTGGCTTTGACTCACTGGGAAAAACTGTCTTTCCTGAAGGAATTAGGTTTTATTGATGAATTCATTCAAATCCCTCCACAGTGCATGCTCACATGCTATGAATGGTTCCCAGGTATTAGAAAAGGAAACTGCACACTTTGTGAAGTTGATTGAACACTGACCTCATTGAAACTGCACACTTTCTGAAGGTGATTGGACACTGACTTCCACTGTGATAAAGTATCTCAGCTCATCTGTAAAGGAGACATCCACAATACACCCAGGATCAGAGTTACTGAGAAGATTAAATACATTATGTAAAGTATGTAAATAATGAGAGACACATGATAAATTATTCATGCGTTTCTACTATTTGATCACAAGTAAGCCACAGAGTAGCCTCAATTGTAAGGCACACTACATTTTGTTATTGAAAGTGATTGTAAAACTATGGTTTATTATCAATAAATGTATTGCTAAGTTTATAGGTGTTTTGATTTTTATATCACTTCAGCCCAATTTCCTTTTCAAAAAAGAGAGACACACACATAGCATCCTATATTTCATGCACACAGCTGAATCTCACGCAGTGCTTTCATCGATTTTTGCCAAAATCTTGTATTTACTGCAGCCTAGGCTGCTAAGGGAAACGTGACATCACACCCCTCTAGGATCCAAAGCTTGTTATTAAAATGAGGCAGGTCGCACACATCAGCGACCTGTGCGTTCGAACGGAACACGAATCCTGTTCATGTTTCCTCATGTTCAGAGGATTCCACAGTCCTTCAGGCACAGCTGAGAACGGCACTCCTTTTCAACAACCCGCGCTACCTGCACACCCACAAGAGGGTTTTCTAAACCTGAGGGAGTCTTCCCGGCCTCTGCCCTGGTCATTGTGAGAGAAGCACCTGTGGAAGCCGCTGCAGGGCCCCTGCGGTATCGGAGCCCCTCAAGCTCGGGCATCCACACAGCTCGGGGCCATGAGTGTCTGGGCAGCCATTACCTTGCAAGTAGCAGACCCTGACGCCGCCGCTTTTGGCGACACAGTCTTTTAGCACCCAGTTCCTCAGGGCCGGAATCCCCGCAAGGCGTGCTGGGAGATGTTGAAAGGTAACTGGAGCCTGCCAATGTCTGGCCCTGCTCATAGGCATGCGCACTCACGGTGAGCAAGCCCGAAGGTAACGGGAAGTCATGAGGACTGGCGAGGCCGTGAGCGGGCTGGGAACCTGCTGGAGGCTCTCCTTCTGCCCGTGCGCGTGCTCCTGGCGTCTCCGTGGCCATCCCTCCTGTCCCTAGTGCCCTGGGAAACGGCCCTGACAGTGTTGAGAAGCACGAGAGCTTCCGTCCACGCACTGCGCCCTGGGCACTGGGCCACTTACTGTGCTGCACCTGAAGCCAAGCCTCCCGCTCTTAGGACAAGCACCTGGCTCCTGGGATGGCAGCTCCTCCACACGGGTGCATCTTTCCAGAAATGCCACGGCCTTCCTGCTTAGTCCATCTGAGGTCCACGGGAAAGCACCCTGGGCCCGAACCTGAGACCTGGGAAACCCTGAGGGATGGGGCCCCTCAGCGTTCCTAGGGTCATTCCTGAGGGATTCACTGTACTTGGGTATTTATAGAAGAGATTTTTATAAAAGAGCTCATCAATGGCTTTGGTTGAAAATGTGTTGCCTCCCTGATTCAAACGTGACAGTCTGAGCCACTTGAAGTCAAGATAGCAGGTAGAATAGGAAGAATTGTACGAGAAAGAAACACATCTGAAGTTGCTGAGTGGAACGAGTGCCCTGATCAACCCTGCAAAATGCAGTGACTGCTTGAACAGCATGCGAGGCTGCCCCTGATTAAAATAAGTCTTTGAGAACGGTCTCAAACTTTTTCTGTTTTTAGAGATAACTCTCTAGTTGTTCTTTCTTCCTATGGTGACCTGGATCTTGTAGGATTGCCCTGATTTAGTCTTCTGGACCGCAACACAGACCTGTTTCCAGAGCCTTGCAGAGAAAATAAGCAATTTGTTCAGAGTAATGGGAATTTCATGTTTCAGAGGACTGAAGCTGCTATCACTGGTTTATTCTCCAGGTGACCTCAAAGTGCAGGGCTAGGCCAGGCTGAAGCTGGGTGCTAGGACTTTGCAATGGGGTGAAACTATTTCTATGGGAGGCTGGTGCTGCACATGTCTTAACCCACTGCTCACAGGCCCACCTCCTTATTGTTTTCAAAGCATTTTTATTTGCTTATTTACTGGAAAGGCTGAGATTTTGGTGGGAGAGGAGAGAACATTTGCCAACTGCTGGTTCATTCCCCAAGTGGCTACAATGGCTGGTGTTGGTCCAGGCCAAAGATGGAACCTGCAAGTCATCCTGGTCTCTCAGCTAGTCAGCAGGGGCCCAAGCAGGTGGGCCATTTACTTCCCCAGGTGCATTAGCCGAGAGCTGGATTCCAACATGGGATGGTGGCAAGTACAGATGATACACTTATTCACAGCATCATTACACTGAACCTGAATTTACTGTTTTTTTTTTTTTTTAAACATGGATGTTATCTGGATGGTTCTGAAAATGGAAATTAATGGCTCATGGAGTGTACTAGTTATATCTGACTATGGTAACAAATGACCTCATTGAGCATGTTAAAACTGTAAGTTCTCAATAAAATCAAACTTTTTTTTAATACATACCCCTGGATATTTTCCTGAAAATGTAACTAAAATAGTGACTCAAAAAAATGCATTCCATGTAATTTAAAATTGATTTGCTCTTAGCCATATGAGAGTACCTTAAAAGTGTTCACTGCAAAAGAGTTACAAGATAAGTCTGGTGCAACAAATTCTGAAATACATGCATGATTTTCATAACACATTTTGCAATGAGCTTTTGAAGATTCTGCATAAGCATAGATTTCAGTAAAATTTTGGCCCAAGAATAAAATTAATTTGTAATTCACCTTCTACAAATTTTTGAAAATCAGAGTTACACAAAGAGTGAAGGAGAGACAGAGAGAGAGAGAGAGAGAGGTCTTCCATCATCTGGTTCACTACTCAATTGGACACAGTGACCTAGCTGTGCTGATCCAAAGCCAGGAATCAGAAGCTTCTTCTGTATCTCCAACCTGAGTGCAGGGGCCCAAAGACTTGGGCCATCTTCCACTGCTTTCCCTGGCCATAGCAGAGAGCTGGATCGGAGGTGGAGCAGCCGGGTCTCCAGCTGGAGCCCCTATGGGATGCCGGCCATGCAGGCATTTGGGGAGCTCTCTGTGTGTCTGTGTCTACCTCTTAAATGAACAAGTCAGAGGACCACTTACAGGATGTGATTCACTGCTATGAAGATCATACATGAGATTGCTTTTTTCCACTAGGCTCTGAGACAGTGTCACGAGTGCCACAGGTCACCCAGCTCGACAAGCCTAATGCAATGTGTCAGAGCATGGGGAAGAATCGCACAGAATCATGACAGTCTTTTCAATAGGACGTATTGTTCAATATGCTCCATAATATATATTCAGTGCACACATTTACAGGCCAGTAGCACTCAGTGTACCATTAGTCCACAGGTCATAACACACATCTAGGGGTAAGGCAATCTCTACACTATCCAGCAACAGGAACAAGTGTGAATCCTCCAGCTGTGGTGCTGGCACACTGGGTTCTAGTCCCGGTTGGGGCACCAGAATCGGTCCCGGTGGCTCCTCTTCCAGTCCAGCTCTCAGCTGTGACCCAGGAGTGCAGGGGAGGATGGCCCAAGTCCTTGGTTCCTGCACCTGCATGGGAAATCATGGGAGGAACTTGACTCCTGGCTAGGGATCAGCGTGGTGCACCGGCTGCAGTGGCCATTGGAAAGTGAACCAACAGAAAAAAGGAAGACCTTTCTCTCTGTCTCTCTCTCTCACTGCCTCTTCTGCCTGTCCACTCTGTCATGGTACCAAGGGGATCAAGAGTAGTTGTGAGGCTTGCCTTTTTATCTCCCTTCTAGAGTAGGTGGGCATTGAGTGTGTCCCAAGGTGTTAGCAATCAGAGGCTCATCTTTTTGGGTGTCACCATCCAGATGCTGATGTTTGGGTGTGACCAGTGGTGTCTTAGGGGTCTTCTGGGTGTGGCCAATTGTGGTGCAGTAGTGTGGGTGAAGTAATGTAGTAGAAAGCTGATTGTCTGCTTCTTATGATGTAATGTCGCCCAGTCCTTATCTGGCTTCATCACCTGTGTCTGTTCTGACAGATGGTCTGGGCAGTTCTTGGTGCTTTGTAGCCTTAGCTTAAGTAACTTTCTTTTGGTTTTGTATTTTCTCTTTCTTTTTGGATTAGTGGTGCTCCTTAAGTCATTTGGCACTCCTGTGGGATTCCCCACAGACAGCTGTTAGTTTTCTTTTTTAACAAAGATAGTGCATTTAACCACTATGCTATGCTGACAGATAGATTACCTGTATTTAAAACACACACACAAACACGCACACACACACAGACACACACACACATTTTGGGTTTGTTCTCTGTCCTTTTATTTTAGTGTGGTAGGGCATTATTTTATGTTTGCTGGAACAAATTTTGTTTTCCATTTTGTGCAAAGTATTATTGTCTAGGGCAATATCAAATGAATAAACATTTAGATATGTTAGTAATAAAATACAAATGCATGGATTGTCGTTTCATATTATAGGAGCATGAATCCTGACAAGTTAGTTGGGTTTAATGAATGCAAGAATGATTCAGTGTTAGAAAAACAAAACTAACAGGCTGACGCCATGGCTCAATAAGCTAATCCTCCACCTGCAGCACCAGCAACCGGGTTCTAGTCCCGGTCAGGGTGCTGGATTCTGTCATGGTGGCTCCTTTCCAGTCCAGCTCTCAGCTATGGCCCGGGAGTGCAGTGGAGGATGGCCCAAGTGCTTGGGTCTCTCTCAGTGTCCATGCTGCCTGTCAAAAATACAACCAAAAATAACTGTACTGTTTTTTATGCCAAACATGAAAGTGTAATGATAAATGCGACAATCATATGTCTTACTGTAAATGGTGAGACAGAGAGCTTTAAAATGGGATAAAACAGTGTGAGGTAAAAATGTAATTATTACTCATTTTAGATTACATATTCAACTAACACGTGACTTAAATAATGTTAAAGAAATAGGAAAAGATCTGTTTTTAACTGAAATATGTAAAATAAGTAAATTGTAAGCTCTTGAGTGTACATATACTTTTTTTTTATTTTTATTTTTTGACAGGCAGAGTGGACAGTGAGAGAGAGAGAGAGAGAGAGAGAGAGAGAAAGGTCTTCCTTTTTCCTTTGGTTCACTCCCAATGTTTGCTGGGGCTGGTGTGCTGCAGCCAGTGCACAGTGCTGATCCATAGCCAGGATGCAGGTGTTTCTCCTGGTCTCCCTTGCTTGTACAGGGCCCAAGCACTTGGGCCATCCTTCACTGCACTCCCGGGCCATAGCAGAGAGCTGGACTAAAGAATAGCAACTGAGACAAAATATGGCGCTCCGAGCATGACTAGAACCCGTGTGCCAGTGCTGCAGGTGGAGGATTAGCCTATTGAAACTCCTGTGTGTGCACAAATACTTTGAAATTTGGAATCAGACAGTTTAGAATTGTTTTGAGAATTTTCTTATGCAGAGAAAATGTCGCAGGACATTTACAAGTGACAGTTGCTATCCTTTTGTATGATTCAAAGTTATAAGCATTTTGCTTTAAAATTTGTTTATCTGAATGGCAGAGAGAGAGAGAGAGAGAGAGAGCGAGCCTGAAACCTATCTTCTGGTTCACTCCACCAGTGTCTGCAATAGCCAGGGCTAGGCAGGCCAAAGCAAAGAGCCAAGAACTCAGTCATGGCCTCTCATGTGGGTAGCCAGGCCTCAAGTTCTTGAGACCTCATCTGCTGCTTCCCAGAGCCTCCTGGAATGGACAGCAGAGCTGAGGATCAAACCCAGGCACTCTGATATGTGTGTGAGTTTCCCATGTGGTGGTTTAACTGCTGCTCCAACACTGGCACCATGACAGCTGTTATCTTAAACCTTTTATTATATTGTCCCATTTTCATTAAATACATCTTCCCTAGCTATAAAAAGGAAAGGGTCTCGTCAGAATGAACAGATGAGAGTGTTTTCAGTAGAGATACAATCACTGTCTCTGGTGAGTCCTCTACACACCTAAGGATAGGGAAAACATTTCCAGCCCAGCAACTGCCCTTTGGATCTCCTGTTTCTGCAAAGCATCACATGACTTCCACAGATTGTCTCACCCTTCATTACGAGTCCTGTGGTATTACAGGCACATCAGTAGGGATCCTGAAATTTGGTCTGTGAATCTGTAAGGTGGCAGAAGAGCAGACTGATTTCAGAACTACAGGTTTCACTACTACTTGGAGTTAATACCAGTTTCAAGGCTACTGTGGATCATGGGGATTGACTAGACATGACACCAGGATCCACCAGAGACTGGTGCAGGGTCTCGAACCCCATCTCTTGTTACCAGCTGAGCTCATGCCTCAGATGTACTCCCCATTTCCTCTGGGGGAATCACTCCACTCCCCATTTCTGCCATAACCACTTACTCAGATCCTGCAGAATTCCTTCCTACAGACTCTGCCTCTCATTCCTGAGGCCGGTGCTGTGCAGTAAGAAGTAGGGTTAGGCCATGGATTGTGATGGTAGCATCGCATATCAGGGTGCTGGTTTGAGTCCCAGCTGCTCTGCTACCAATACAGCTTCCCGCGAATGCACCTGTGAAAGCAAAAGATGTGGGTCTCTGCTATGCATGTGGGAGACACAGACGGAGTTGCTGGCTGCTGGCTATGGGCTGACCCAGTCCTGGCTGTTGCAGCCACTTGGGGAGTGGACCAGTGTATAGGATCTCAATCTCTTGTTCTCTTTGTGTTTTTCTCTTTCATGCCCTTTCCCCCCTCCTTCCCTGTTGCTCTTTCAAATAAATAAATCTCTCACAAAAGAAAGAAAGTCTCCCCAGCTCACCCTGTTGGAGGACGATGGGCTCAGGGTGAAGGTTCCCGCAGGCAGCATCATGGGGAGGGTGAGAGCCAGATGCCGAGATCCCATTTTTGAGTCGATTACTTCCCTCCCCTCAGAGCCACCATCATCATATCACCAACAGAAGTCAGGACCATGTGGCTCTGGGGAGGTGAGGACTCTTTTTTCCAAATCTTTTTTTCCCAATTACTAATTACCAAGAATGACAAAATGCTTCTAGCTATGTCTCTTAAGAGAATTTGGTGGTGGTCCAGTGCTGGCTGCTCCACCGTGATCCAGCTCTCTGCAGTGCCCTTGGGAAAGCAGCAGAATATGGTCCAAGTCATTGAACACCTGCACTCATGTGGGAGACCATCAAGAAGCTCCCGGCTCCTGGCTTCGGTTTGGCTCAGCTCTGGCCATTGCAGCCACCTGGGGAGAGAACCAGTGGGTGGAAGATTTCTCTCTCTGTCTCTGTCTCTGCCTCTGCCTCTGCCTCTGTGTCTGCTTCTCCTTCTCTCCCTTTAACTCTTTCAAATAAATAAAAAATCTTTACAAAAGAAAGAGACTGCAGAGTGTTTTACAGAGGCTCTTTCTTTTCATTGACCCTGGAGACAAACAGGGCTCACACAGAGGGGAGCAGAAAATGCCTAGCCTGTTATGAGGGGCTGGCAAGGAGGCCATGTGTCTGCTGGATGCTAGGCTGTGCTGGGAGCTCATACCAAGATAGAGAGATCTCTCCTAGTCCTCTTCCCACTGAGCTGCACCACATTAACTAGGTGTGCATGAGGGGGATTTCCAAAAGATACAAGTGAAAGCTCAGCGGTGAAGCCAGGCGCTCAGTGCCAGTGTTTCCAAGATGCTGTGCATCAGATGCCTGGCATGTCTATCCTCCACTTGTCTAGAAAATCAGACCCTGCCTTCTGCATTTGAGAACCCTGGAGGGTCCCCACAGCCCTCTATTTTTTCCTGAGTTTTCAGTAATAAGCCCTGTTGCCTTTATATTCACTTAAGAAATATAAGTTCAGATTAATTCTCTAAGTTTCCCAACAAACTAATCTACATAATATTTTGGCCTGCTATTCAAAGCTCCTAAATTTCTTTTTAACAAAATATTTACTTGAAAGACTGTGTTTCTGTGTGTGCATACAATTCACACACACACACACACACACACTCACACACACACAGAGATACTTTCCTCTGCTGGTTTATTTGCCTGAGAGCTGCAACAGGCAGATCTGGACCAGGCTGAAAGCAGGAGCCAGGACCTCCATCCTGGTCTCCCACAAGGATGGCAGCAAGCCAACCACTTGTGCCATCTTTTGCTGCTTTCCCAGCCTCATTATCAGGGAGTTGAATCAGAAGCAGAGCAGCAAGGACTCGAATCACTACTTTAATGTGGGGTGTTGGTGTCTCAAGCAGTGGCCTCACCCACGGCACCAAGAGGCTGGCCCCTGCTTCTCAATTTCCAAGGGATTAAAGTGATCTCTATGGGTCACACTTGCAGTGACAAGGAGCTGAAAGACTGAGGAAATAATTATTGCCGGATTTTCTTAGAGAAGTAACAGGGTTTAAAACTGAACCATGAAGTTTTGGAACATTTACTATACCCCGGAGAGCATTTACAATGCTTCACATGTGTGTGTGCAAAGATCATTCATGTTGACCTGTCCTCATTTTACAAGCGAGCCAGGCTTCACTCAAATAAGAATGGGAGGAAATAAAGTAGCTCAAGAGCAACTCACTAGGCACAGACATCAGAGGCAGAGAAGAGAAACATGGGTTTTCAAGTTCTAAAAATGGTCACGGCTTGCAGCCATCACTCTAACATCAGTGTGGCCCCAGGCTCAAGGAGTGGAGTTGGGGGAGGGTTGGCCTGTATTCCTGGTGCAAACACCAGCTTGACTGAGATTTTCTGCAAGTTAAGAAGGTGCAAAAGTGATACACATGGAGCAGAAACCGCATTTCCAGGTCAGAGTTTGATCTTTTCTCAGGCTGTGGTCCTTGGTACCAGAGTCTCTGGAAGTGCCAGGCAGGGAGCCCGGCAACCCATCAGCTACACAATCCCGACGGTCCACAGCGATACTCTCCGGTGTCCCTCATTGGTAAGCTGTGAGGATCAGCAGGTTAGGTGCATTAAACCTAATTTTGACCTCTAATATTTTCTAATTAGCGTCAGCACATAGCCTCTCTCTAAAACAATGAGAACACTTCAAAGAGTTCATGAAAAATTGAATTACAAGAGAAGTTTATGCCAGTGTACCATCATTTTCCAATCCATGCACATGAGGAGTCTTTCAAATGCTTATTGATAATGCCCAGTGTGAGAAAGCATGAATGGATTACATTTTTTTTTGCAACAGAAAGACTTACTTTGAATCCAGTTTTGCATGAGTGGCTTATTTCTATGAAAGGATTAGCAAAAGTCTGAGAAGGAGAGAGAAAGAGGAAGGGAGGGTGAGGAAAGAGAGAGGGGGAGGGGGAGAGATCTTCCATCCACTGGTTCACTCCCCAAATGTCTACAAGCCACGAATTCCATCTGGGTCTCTCCTGTGGCTGACCGGGGCCCATCCTCCAATACTTTCCCAGGCACAGTAGCAGGGAGCTGCTCAGAAGCAGAGCAGCATAGACTCCAACATGGGATACCAGTGATGCAGACGGCTTCAGCTTAATCTGCTTAACTTGCTGGGCAAGACCAACTCCTCCAGAAACCCGCCCTTCCCATGAAAATTTTTAGGAGCTTTCATATAGTGCTAAAACACACTGTTACATACTAAATTTTTAAAAAATGTTGGGGACGGCACACACCAAACTACAATGTGTTGTTTAAATGCCCACGTATGCGTTGAAATGAAAAGTGCTATAGGAGTAGCATTCAATAAAGTAGTGAACCAGATCAGAGGCCTGGGTGAAAATCCTCTCAATGTAATTGAGTTGTGGGGATTAGGGTGTGTCACGTGATCATCCTGGGGCTGTGGGACAGCATAAAGCCCAGCAGGACATGGCTCCTCCCCCTCAGTCTACCTCTTCACTGGTCGTGCTGGAAGCTTCTGTCTCCAGCAGAATTGCCCTGTGCCCACACCTGAGCAACCTCAGAGCTCGAGAAAGACGACAGGTGAGTTTCCATGATTGTTTTGGGCCTTGGTGTATGAAATGGGAAAAATAGGAGGGTGGGGACAATCCATGGAAGGTGGTGTTATGAGTTGAGGAAAGGATTAGTTAACTGCTTCATACTTCCCAAGGTAGAGCCTGATTCAAACCATATTTCTGAAATGTTCTTTATTAGATAAAGGGTACCATTTCCCCCTAACTTTCTGATTTAGATGGGGTGGCTAGTGAGCAGTAAAGGGGCCATTGCACCTTTGACTGAGGGCTTCCAAACAGAGTGTTATTCACTTATCTTTTCTTTCAATGTACTCAGTGCCTTGTTAGAAGCTAGTTGAAATTCAGGGCATAAGAATCCAGTGGCTTCCGTTTCTATTTCCCCAGGGAGGCAGATGCCCTTGGCCAGCACCATCCACAATGGACCCCAACACTCTTTCCATGGAACAGGGGAAGGAGCTGTTAAAGCAATGGGGGATCCCACAACAAGATGTGAGTATGGGAGATACTGGGTCAAGTGAGAAGTAGATGGAATGAGATGGCATCAAAGCTGAGGGTCAGTCCGAGGCAGGTACTCCTCCCATGCTCAGCTGTAATAGTCAATGTTTAAAACTCTCTGTACATTGCACTGGCCAATTTCAAAGGACGTTAGGAGAAACACAGGCATATGCCATTGCTATGGATCTTACTTCCCTTCAGCTCACACCAGCATTTCCCCCAGACTCCACTTTCTGTTTTTGAAACAGAAGAAGCTCATGGCTCCCAGCTTCAAATCAGCCCAGCTCCAGCCATTGTGGCCATTTGGGGAGTGAATCAGTGGATGCAAGGCTTTTCTTTCTCTCTCTCTGCCTCTGTCTCTCTGTAACTCTGCCTTTCAAATAAATTATAAATCTTACACATACTTAAACACAAAGCCTTCTGTATAAGAAAAAGAAAATGCTCAAGTGACTGGGAGTTTATCTTCTCTTTTCCCAAAGTCACTTCCTGCTTGCAGGCTGAAAGTTGAATCTTGATGCCTCTTTTCTCTTTATCAGATCGATTTGATGGTGGAGAAGTGGGTAGTTGTTGCCTCTGTTGAGGCCATGTTACGATTTCCCCTGAAGCCTGGAGAGGATCCCACAGCCCGCTGTGTCTCCCAAGGGAAATGTCAGCTTACGGTGGACCAGCCCCAAGCAACTTCCCAAAGACCAGATGACCCAAAGGACAGGTACAGAAAATTTGGGGAGTGAGCCATGGGGCCAGGACCTGATTCCCCAAGGGCCCTCCATTTCTGCCTGAACAAGGCTGCAGGACACTCACTTCACAGGGCCTTGACTTTAAAAATTTAAAAAGATTTGTTAATCACAGAATTTGCAAGCCAGGGCAATGCAGCCCTCACTGGAGATCAAAGAACCTCTCCCAAGAGAGGAAGGAATTCTCCTATTGAGGGAGATGTCCTGCTCAGGGTCTCATGGAGTCCTCCTGATGCAAATGAAGGATTTCAGCTTGCTCAGTTCTGACTGGCTTATGCACATGCCCTGTTGGGAACTGTTCAGTTTGACTGGTTGATCACAGACTGCATCAATTTGTCAACTTCAGCTTTTCAGAAGCAAGGATTGTATAAAGGTCAAGCACTTACTTATCAATTTTCATTCTATGTCCAAGAATAGTGCGTGTGACTGTCTCACTTTGCCTCACTGTCACCCAGCATCTAACTTACTTTTGCCCTCAGTTAACTTGAGAGAATTCATTTTGTTTTGACAAGGTGAAATATCAAAGCTTGGTCAGAGCATTCTGCCGGCTTTGTGGGTAAGAAGTTACTCTGTGAAAATAGAGAGTTTTTATGATCTGAAATACCAATTGTTGGCTACCCTTCTGTTGGCTTTGCTGGGGCTTTTAGTCTGGAGAGAGAAGCTAGACCAAAACTCAGAACCAAAAATACTTTTGTGTAGAGTTGCCAATTCACTACCACCATCTATTAGAAGCCTTTTAATTAAGTGGTCTTTTCTTGGGCAGTGTCCTTTTTTGGCAGTAGGTAAACACTACAACGTGTTCACAAAATAGGTCAGAATGGGGCATCTATCACAGATCCAAGATGTGGTGGGTGCGGGTTAGTACTCAGGAAGTCCCTCCAATCTCTCCTGGGAGAAATAGACGTATGAGGGGCTTGTGTCATACATTTTGAATTTTTAAATTTGTTTCTTTGGACTAGGAAAACCAATGATCAATGAAGGAGCAAGCCCGATCAGAAGCCCAAGGCTATGAATCAGATGGCACGCCATTCAGTATGTCATCAGCCTCAAAGGCCCCTGAAGGACAATAACCCACAGAAAAGACTGCTGTGCCAGAGGGCTTCCCCACCAGACGGAGAGTACAGCAAGGTAAGCGGAGCCTTGGGGCTTTTGAGAACAAAGGGGTCCATGAGGAGTTGGTTTAAATGCGAGAATCTGTGTGTCCATCTTTCAGTTATTCCTCCTTAGCCAAGCCGGACTGGTTTGCCTTCTCTTTACCTGGCTGATGGGCCCATTCAGATACTGTGAGAAATAGCCACTATCATCTCCTTTAGATATGAAAGTTCTACCTCCTTGGATCCCTGGATTCAATTGGCTCTGGGAGGATCATAATATCTTGAGTTTCTTGGCAAATAAAAATCCATGGGTCTATGACCTCCCACCAAAGGAATATTTAATTTCCCTAATCTTCTTTATATCCACCTTTGAAAACTGCCTGTGATTGGTACCCGCTCATGTAATAACCACTTCCCCTACCCACAGGTGAAATGCAAGAACTGTGGAGCCTTTGGGCACTTGGCAAAAAGCAAGAGGTGCCCCATGAAATCCTGGGGTGGGGCCGTTCCCTTACTGGTCTTGGGTCACAATCAGGAGAAGGAGAACCTGAAACCCAAGAAACCTGAGGAACTTCAGTCAGCAGAACCCTTGAGGAAGACTGAGAGACAAGAGGCAGGAACTCACAGGTAAGGATTCTGCAGGCACAGTCTGAGCCCTGAGCTTTGGCAACCAAGAAGATTGTGCCACTCCCTCTTCTTTCCCTGCAGCTGTCTCTAGGCATAGACAGACAACTGCAGAGAAACAGACAAGTGCTTCAGACCTTCCAGGGGTGCACACCGAGCTCATCCTATTCTAAGAACCACTAAAGGGAAGGGCTGTGGAATACCTTAGAATGCTGCTCCTGGCAGCCAGAACAGCCACAGACTAAATGAAAGTGCACAACACTGAAGTCACACTAGGGAACGCAGCACATCCTGGGGGTGGAGGGACTTCCCAGACAAGAATTGAACCGCTGGGGCCAAGTTCACAGGGGCTTCAGTGCCTGCCTCACTCCAAAACAAGGGCTAGCATGGGGCCCTGGGAGTGCTCTTGGTTTGGTTTGCTGTCCCTCTTGGAGACAGGCAGGAAAGGTACCTCAGACAGATAACAGGATTTGTTCTGCAGGCATGAAGGGCAGCAGAGGAAAGCTGGACCACAGGCAACACAGGGGAGGCCACAGAAGGAGCCGAAGAACTCTGAGGCAGCAACAGAACCATGTGCCTATCTGAGGGTGAGTCCTACTCCCGCTTCTGCAGTGTGATTTTTTTCTCTGTGGCCTTTTATTTGCTTCATTCTATGCCCTTCTTTGTGGGAATTATATTTAAACCAAGGCTGGCCCACAGAATCCTGTTTTATTTGTCTGTATCCCATGTTCCAGTTGCTTTATTTGAATTTTTATGTCACTATTTGCAAGTTGGCAAGTGAATGCTAGTGGAGGCATGTTGATGCATCCATGAATGATTTGATCATGTGCTGTCTTGTATCCATCCAAGGCATCTTTTACACTTTTATTAATCCCATGTTTCTTTTCCAAAAGATGTTTCTCATTTACACTCTCCATATTGGATAAAGAAAGGATTAGGTAGTTGACATGTGTGTTCTTTTTAAGATTTTTAAAATTTATTTGAAAGGCAGAGTCACAGAGGGGCAGAGGTACAGAGATAAAGAGAGGTGTGGGAGGGAGTTCTTCCATCCACTGGTTCACTCCCAGATGGCTGCAACCACAAGCTGTGCAATCTGAAGCCAGGTGCCAGGAGGTTCTTTCTTGTCTCCCATGTGGGTACAGGGGACTGAGGACTTGGGCCATCTTCCACTGCTTTTCCAGGTCATAGGAGAGAGCTGCATCTGAAGTGGAGCAGCCTGGATGTGAACCGGTGCCCATATGGCTTGCTGGGACTGCTGATGGTGGCTTTACCCACTATGCCACAGCACTGGCCCAAGAGAGTTTTCAAAGCTCATCACAGGGTAGTTGTCTTCTGCATTTAACTGCCCCTTAACAACATGATGGTGCTCCATCAACAATCTACCAACATGCAATCAACCTTTAAAACCTGTAGGAAACATTTTCAAAGTCAGATACAGCTTCCTAGAATTCGCTTCCTATTTAAATTTCACAACACTCTCTGTGTAACACATGGATCGATAACTGGAATGTGGTCAGCCCTTCTCATCCCAGCACCACATTCCACAGTGCAGCCACTCCCTTGATCTTAACAACAGACAAGGTAATGATAATCTTGTCCTATCTGCCACACACAAGAATCAGACTGATGTCGTATTCTTTTGCCCTCACTAACCTGAGTAGACAATCTCTGAAGATGTGACTGGATGATTTCAATATTTAGTTCTGTGAAATTTAATTTCACATGTACTGTCTCTTTATATTGGCTGCCTCGTCCCCTTTTTGTGGTCCTGATTTAGATGCAATCTTGTATGTGCTACCTGTATGTGCTACTTTCTCTTCCTATTTATATTAGTAATCAATATCCTTTTTTGTTACTAACATGCTGATTTTCCATTTTTGTATGGTTGACTATGTGAGTTCTTCATCCATCTGAGGGGTCTAATGTGAACTTTCTTGCCACAGCATCCTACTAGACCGTTGCCTGTGCAAACATCCAAGAGGAAGTCACCCCTCGGCTCTGCACTGCCATGTCCACTGCCTAGTGAGACACCTTATAGATCACGCTGCGCTACCGAGGCTCCAAACAAAACACCTCAGCTGAGCACTGACGGCCCAGCCCAAGGATCTGGGGTCAACTTTGCTGACTCCCCTCACCATGTTCTAAAGAAATTCACCCCAGGCCCAGCTGGCAGTGCCAAGCCAACAGCCAAAGGGCCTGATGTTTCCTCTCGTGACACTCTTCAACCTGCCAGGAAGACACCTACCCTGGGTCACAGGTCTAATCCACAGGCGCAGATCAAAGTTGCGGAGGTGGATTCAAAGTTGCCTCCACAGCCTGTCACAGAAAATTGTGTCCAGAACTCCAAACTCAGCACCCAGGCTCCAGGCAAGAGGTCTGCCCAAGACTCCATCCAGACCAGCCAGAACCGCCCCAAGAAGCCAAGACTCCTGGTTTCCCAACCTCTCTCCAGTACAAGTGGACCTGCACACTCTCGGGCACCCCAAGGGTCCACAAAGACGCCAGTCCTGAAGCCAATTTCTGACCCTCAGCCTCCATCTAACTCACATTGCTCAAGCTCAGGCCAGAACTTCCCAATCTTCCAACCTCGAGTGTCCAGTCATGTTCCAGACCCGACACAGAGAATCGGCCCCAAGAAACAGGACAGTGCCAGGTCCAGAACCCCTCCCGCATCCAATCCAGGGAAGTCTACAGCTGCTCGTCAGAACACTCATGTCTTAAAGGAGTCTGAGAGGCAGGGTCCCCAGGTCACAAGGAGTGTCCTCTATGAGGATCTTCTGGTCTCTTCCTCCTCTGATGACAGTGACTGAAAGGGAGAACTTGTGCGGGCCAGCCTCACTTGTGGAACAGAACCTAAGGGAGGGAGAGGGACTGAAAAGAGGGACAAGAGATGGCAGAGAATGGAGCCCAGACAACAAGGCTGATCAAGGCTTGTTTCTTCCAATGGCTCGGTGGTATTTATGCATAACCATCGCAACGAAGCAAATGGAAGCACAAAGATAACAACATACGTAAGCAACTTTTTGGGGCCTCTGATGGCACAGCTAATTTTTACAGAGCATTGTTGATTGGCATCCTCCTTCAGGATGGGATGATGTGACTTTCTTCTCCCTGCCAAGACTCCACCTGCCAAGACTGGCCTTGATGTGTCTAAAGGCTGCCTACAAGACTCCCACCCCGACCCTGACTCTGGGTCAGAGAGGATGGCCTCAGGTCTTCAGGACTGGGAAGTGACTGAGAGCCTTAGGTGGGCGAAGCATCAGGGAGCAGGTCTGCTTTGAGACTCACTGCTGTGATACAGGATCAAATGGTGGAGCCTAACACAATATTGGGGATCAACACAAGACACCACCTATTTAATGGTGTGAGATGGAGCTGCTTGAAATGGGACTTAGGAAACTGTCCTGAAAAGGCTTTTGTAAATTGGATCTAATTATGTGAGAATCTAACTGAACTCATGTTCAGTTATATGAGCCTCTACTGTCACTAGAAAGCTGTGAAATCCACCTGTCTGTGTGAAGAAAAGACTAGCACTTGTGTAGCTAGCTGTCAAAGGGCCCATATGTGGTTGTTAAAGGTCTATTTTTTAAAAGTACCCTCTCCGGATCCTTGCATTGTTGAGGAAGAGTTTTAGTGGGAAATTCTTAGCTTTGACTCACTGGGAAAAACTGTCTTTCACGAAGGAATTTGGTTTTATTGGTGAATTCATTCAAATCCCTCCACAGTGCATGCTCACATGCTATGAATGGTTCCCAGGTATTAGAAAAGGAAACTGCACACTTTGTGAAGTTGATTGAACACTGACCTCATTGAAACTGCACACTTTCTGAAGGTGATTGGACACTGACTTCCACTGTGATAAAGTATCTCAGCTCATCTGTAAAGGAGACATCCACAATACACCCAGGATCAGAGTTACTGAGAAGATTAAATACATTATGTAAAGTATGTAAATAATGAGAGACACATGATAAATTATTCATGCGTTTCTACTATTTGATCACAAGTAAGCCACAGAGTAGCCTCAATTGTAAGGAACACTACATTTGGTATTGAAAGTGATTGTAAAACTATGGTTTATTATCAATAAATGTATTGCTAAGTTTCATAGGTGTTTTGATTTTTATATCACTTCAGCCCAATTCCCTTTTTAAAAAAGATACACACACACAGCAGCCTATATTTCATGCACACAGCTGAATCTCACGCAGTGCTTTCATCGATTTTTGCCAAAATCTTGTATTTACTACAACCTAGGCTGCTAAGGGAAACGTGACATCACACCCCTCTAGGATCCAAAGCTTGTTATTAAAATGAGGCAGGTCGCACACATCAGCGACCTGTGCGTTTGAACGGAACACGAATCCTGTTCATGTTTCCTCAAGTTCAGAGGATTCCTCAGTCCTGCAGGCGCAGCTGAGAACGGCACTCCCTTTCAACAACCCACGCCACCTGCACACCCACAAGAGGGATTTCTAAACCTGAGGGAGTCTTCCCGGCCTCTGCCCTGGTCATTGTGAGAGAAGCACCTGTGGAAGCCGCTGCAGGGCCCCTGCGATATTGGAGCCCCTCAAGCTCGGGCATCCAAACAGCTCGGGGCCATGAGTGTCTGGGCAGAAATTACCTTGCAAGTAGCAGACTCTGAGGACGCCGCCATTGGCGACACAGTCTTTTGGCACCCAGTTCTTCAGGGCTGGAATGCCCGCAAGGCATGCTGGGAGATGTTGGAAGGTAACTGGAGCTCGCCAATGTCCAGCCCTGCTCATAGGCATGCGCACTCACGGTGAGCAAGCCCGAAGGTAGCGGGAAGTCATGAGGATGGCGAGGCCCTGACCGGGCTGGAAACCTGCTGGAGGCTCTCCTGCCGCCCGTGCGCGTGCTCCTGGCGTCTCCTTGGCCATCCCTCCTGTCCCCTAGTGCCCTGGGAAACGGCCCTGACGGTGTTGAGAAGCACAGAGCTTCCGTGCACGCACTGCGCCCTGGGCACTGGGCTGCTCCCTGTGCTGCAGCTGAAGCCAAGCCTCCCGCTGCTATGTCAAGCACCTGGCTCCTGGATGGCAGCTCCTCCACACGGGTCCATCTTTCCAGAAATGGCACAGCCTTCCTGCTTAGTCCATCTGAGGTCCATGGGAAAGCACCCTGGCCCCGAACCTGAGACCTGGGAAACCCTGAGGGATGGGGCCCCTCAGCGTTCCTAGGGTCATTCCTGAGGGATTCACTGTACTTGGGAATTTATAGAAGAGATTTTTATAAAAGAGCTCATCAATGGCTTTGGTAGAAAATGTGTTGCCTCCCTGATTCAAACGTGACAGTCTGAGCCACTTGAAGTCAAGATAGCAGGTAGAATAGGAAGAATTATTGAATGTTATCGAATGCTTTCTCTGCATCAATGGAGATAATCATATGGTTTTTCTTCTGCAGTCTGTTAATGTGGTGAATCACATTGATTGTTTAGCGAATGTTGGACCATCCTTGCATACCAGGGATAAATCCCACTTGGTCTGGGTGGATAATTTTCCTGATGTGTTGTTGTTTTCTATTGGCGAGAATTTTATTGAGGATTTTTGCGTCTACATTCATCAGGGATATTGGTCTATAATTTTCTTTCAGTGCTGCATCTTTCTCTGGCTTAGGGATTAAGGTGATGCTGGCTTCATAGAAAGAATTTGGGAGGATTCCCTCTTTTTCGATTGTTCTGAATAGTTTGAGAAGAAATGGAATTAGCTCTTCTTTAAATGTCTGGTAGAATTCAGCAGTGAATCCATCTGGTCCTGGGCTTTTCTTTGTTGGGAGGGCCTTTATTACTGTTTCAATTTCTGTCTCAGTTATGGGTCTGTTTAGGTTTTCGATGTCTTCCTGGTTCAATTTTGGTAGGTTGCATGTGTCCAGGAATCTATCCATTTCTGATAGGTTTCCCTGTTTGCTGGCATACAAGTCCTTGTAGTAATTTCTGATGATTCTTTTTATTTCTGTGGTGTCTGTTGTTACATTTCCTTTTTCATCTCTGATTTTATTGATTTGGGTCTTTTCTTTTTTTAGTTAGTTGGGCCAATGGGGTGTCAATTTTCTTTATTTTTTCAAAAAACCAGCTCCTCGTTTGGCTGATTTTTTGTAATGTTTTTTTGGATTCAATCCTGTTGATTTCTTCTCTGGTTTTAATTATTTCTCTTCTCCTACTAGATTTGGGTTTGGTTTGCTGCAGTTTTTCTAGGTCCTTGAGATGCACTGAAAGCTCATTTATTTGGTGCCATTCCAATTTCTTGATATAGGCCCCTATTGCTATAAACTTGCCTCTCAATACTGCTTTTTGCCGTATCCCATAAGTTTTGATATGTTGTGTTGTTATCCTCATTTACTTCCAGAAAGTTTCTGATTTCTCTTTTGATTTCTTGAATGACCCAGTGTTCATTCAGGAGCATGTTGTTCAGTCTCCATGTGTTTGCATACTTTCTGGGGTTTCCTGAGTTGCTAATTTCCAGCTTCATTCCGCTGTGGTCTGAGAAGCTGCATGGTATGATTCTAATTCTTTTAAATTTTCTGAGACTTGCTTTATGACCTAGTATGTGATCAATCCTAGAGAAGGTTCCATGCACTGCTGAGAAGAATGTGACGTCTGTAGATGTAGGATTGAAAGTTCTGTAGATATCTGTTAGATCCATTTGGGCAATAGTGTCGATTAAATATGCTGTTTCCTTGTTGATCTTCTGTCCGGATGATCTGCATACATGTCACACACACACACAGAAACACAGACACACACACAGAGAAACTTTCCTCTGCTGGTTTATTTCCCTGAGAGCTGCAACAGGCAGATCTGGACCAGGCTGAAAGCAGGAGCCAGGAACTCCATCCTGGTCTCCCACAAGGGTAGCAGCAAAACAACCACTTGTGCCATCTTTTGCTGCTTTCCCAGGCTCATTATCAGGGAGCTGAATCAGAAGCGGAGCAGCAAGGACTCAAATCACTACTTTAATGTGGGGTGTTGGTGTCTCAAGCAGTGGCCTCACCCACGGCACCAAGAGGCTGGCCCCTGCTTCTCAATTTCCAAGGGATTAAAGTGATCTCTATGGGTCACACTTGCAGTGACAAGGAGCTGAAAGACTGAGGAAATAATTATTGCCGGATTTTCTTAGAGAAGTAACAGGGTTTAAAACTGAACCATGAAGTTTTGGAACATTTACTATACCCCAGAGAGCATTTACAATGCTTCACATGTGTGTGTGCAAAGATTATTCATGTTAACCTGTCCTCATTTTACAAGTGAGCCAGGCTTCACTCGAATAAGAATGGGAGGAAATAAAGTAGCTCAACAGCAACTCACTAGGCACAGACATCAGAGACAGAGAAGAGAAACATGGGTTTTCAAGTTCTAAAAATGGTCACGGCTTGCAGCCATCACTCTAACATCAGTGTGGCCCCGGGCTCAAGGAGTGGATTTGGGGGAGGGTTGGCCTGTATTCCTGGCACAAACACCAGCTTGACTGAGATTTTCTGCAAGTTAAGAAGGTGCAAAAGTGATACACATGGAGCAGAAACCGCATTTCCATGTCGGAGTTTGATCTTTTCTCAGGCTGTGGTCATTGGTGCCAGAGTCTCTGGAAGTGCCAGGCAGGGAGCCCGGCTGCCCATCAGCCACACAATCCCGAGGGTCCACAGCGTTACTCTCCAGTGTCCCTCATTGCTAAGCTGTGATGATCAGCAGGTTAGGTGCATTAAACATAATTTTGACCTCTAATATTTTCTAATTAGCGTCAGCACATAGCCTCTCTCTAAAACAATGAGAACACTTTGAAGAGTTCATGAAAAATTGAATTACAAGAGAAGTTTATGTCAGTGTACCATCATTTTCCAATCCATGCACATGAGGAGTCTTTCAAATGCTTATTGATAATGCCCAGTGTGAGAAAGCATGAATGGATTACATTTTTTTTTTTTTTGCAACATAACAGAAAGTCTTACTTTGAATCCAGTTTTGCATGAGTGGCTTATTTCTGTGAAAGGATTAGCAACAGTCTGAGAAGGAGAGAGAAAGAGGAATGGAGGATGAGGAAGGAGAGAGCGGGAGGGGGAGAGATCTTCCATCCACTTCACTCCCCACAATGGCCACAACAGCTGGAGCTGGGCCATGTCAAAGCCAGGAGCCAGGAGCTTATTCTGGGTCTCCCATATGGGTGCAGGGCCCAAGCTCCTTCTGCTGCTTTCCCACACACATTAGCAGGGACCTGGATCAGAATGGAGCTACCAGGAATCTAACTGGCATCCACTCTGGATGCTAGCATGGCAGGTGGCAGCTTAACCTGCTATGCTACAGTGCCAGCCCCCTCTACCTTATTTTTTTTAATGTAAACTTCCTCTATCCAGCCCACTCTTCTCATTCTCTAGTAATCACTATTTGTGCTCAGATTTAGGTTTTTTTTTTTCCTTACATGTATCAGGGAGAACATGTAGTATTTGTGTTTGTGTGGCTGGCTCATTTCACTTAACATGATATTTTTCAATTCCATCCATTTTTGCTGCAAATGATAGAAGTTCATTCTTTATTTATGGATGAATGTTATTACATTGTGTATATATACCACATTTTCTTTATCCATTCATTTGATGATGGCTACCCTGGTTGATTTCAAATCTTGGCTATGGTGAACAGTCCTGCTATAAAATGTTGGAGCAGGTGTCTCTTTAATACCATATTTTCAGGTCTTTTGGATATATAACCAGTAGTGGATTGGTAAATCAAATGGCAGTTCTACTTTTTAAAGACATTTCTAAATTGTTTTCCATAGTGGTTGTATTGATCTATGTTCCCACCAACAGTATACAAGAGTTCTCCTTTCTCTACATCCTCATCAGCATTTGTGACTTTCTTTTTGATAATAGCTTTTCTAACAGGGGTGAGGTAACAGCTCATTATGCTTTTTATTTCCATTTCCTTGATGGCTAGTAATTTTTCTTGTAATTTTTGGCCATTTGTAGTTCTTCTTTTGAGAAATGTCTGTTCAGGTGCTTTGCACATTTCTTAACTTGACTGGTTGTTTTTTGTTAAGTTTTTTGAGTTACTGATATTCTGGATATTAGTCCTTTAGATAAGTAGCTTGCAGATATGTTCTCCCATCTTGTTGGATATCTCTTCACTCTATTGATTATCTCTTTTGCTGTCAGAACCTTCTGAGTTTGAAATAATCCCATTTGTCTAGTTTTGGTTTTGTTGCCTGCACCTTTGGGGTCTTATCCTAGACATCATTGCTTGCACCAGTATCTTCAAGTGTTTCCCTAGGTTTTATTCAAGTGATTCCATGTTGACATCAAATTTTTTACTTTGTCGTTGGAAGTTAAAAATCCTTGAGTAGTTTGTGTGATTCTGTTTTTTCTGCACCCAAATGAAATAATGATAGCATTCCAGGGTCTAACAATTAATAATGAATTAGACTGTGGGTAGAAGGAATTCTCATGGAAGCAGAGATCCAATGAGATAGGTGATCTTCTGTCAGGCCTTCCTGGCTCAGTCCTCAGCATTTCCTGTTCATTCCATGGGAGACCCTGTCTGCCCATGGGAACAAGGGAAAAAGGAAGAGTCTTTCTCAAACACTCCAGTGGTCTCTTTGGATATGCTCATGAGAATCTTCCAATAGATTGCGGGAATTAAAAAGTTTTCAGAACTACTGTCAGCTCCCTGAGTGTGAGCTGGCACTGTGGCTACAGGTGAAATGGTAATTGTGGTTCTGTGGGGAGATGAGGTCACAGAATGACATACCCTCTTCTCAGGCCCTGCCTTACTCCCTCGCATGCAGCCTTAGGTTGTTAAAAGTATCACACTGAGCTCACAGAAGGAGGAGTCTAGCATTTTTCTTTCAGTCTTAGAGACACAGTCTGCAAGGTAAGGAGGTATATCAGACGTTTGGGTAGGTGTGCATGTCTGGCAAATAAATTCTGTCAGAGTAGAAACTGTTGCATTGGCAAAACTACACATGAAGGATGAGTAATTTCTGAGACATGAGCTGAGCTTGTGGAGGGAGACTGGGAGTCTGGGACCCTAGATCAACACAAGACTGTTGCTAATGTAATTTAATGAAATTCTTATTGAAGGGATTCTTGGTGTTTGAGCTAAGTGTTATCTAAGTCTGAAGTTTTATGTGCTTCAATATTGTAATTTCCAAATTAATCTGTTGAATATGATATGCAAAATATCACAGAGATATTTCCAGGAGTAGCATAGTTATGTCTGTAAAAGATGTGTGCAAAGAATGATGAATGTGATGGAGCTAGCTGAATGATTTATTCTCAGCAGAAACAGTGTGACTCAATAGCAATTGCTGAAATACAGTTATTTTTCTGTAATTTAGGTGTGATATGCCTAATGGAGACAGTCAATGTCTCTACTGAAAATTACTATGGTCTGTTAATCATGGAGGAATATTCTGCTTTCTGAAAGTAGGGAAGATCTATCCTGAAATTAAGAAAATTTAACATCATAATAGAGGGTTTCAGATAGCAAACAATCAAGGACTTTACTTTTAAATTATACTTTAATTTTAAAGAAAAAATTAATTTTACATATAATCCCAGAAAAAAGAAGTTTTAAGGCTTACATGTTCCTCATTATATTTTCTCTGGTTAAAATATTTCAGTGTTACTCTCCAGCTCTCACTTTCTCTTTTCAATTGATTAAATGCACAAGGTTCCATGCCTCTAAATTACATTTTGCAGATTTTTGCTGCATTTAAATAGCTTTTCCAAATAAAATGTTAGTTCAAATTTCCATTAATTTCTCCAAAATAGTGAACATATAGTAACATAATCTGCAAAGATGATTAATTTATCTTCTACTCTAAAATACTTTGTAGGTTATTTATGTTTCTTGTGTCAGATCCTAGGGCACAAACTAATTGTGCACTTTAATATCTGTGATGGATGCTATTCTATTTTTTGTCTGGGCAAAATTGAAATGAATTTTTCTATTGCCTCCTAACATTTATCCACATTAAATAAATCAAGTTTGGTCACAAAAATTATTCAGTAAATATTCATTCATAACTTACATTGATATGAAGAATAGATACATACAGAAAAATAGGAAATTATCAAGCAAAATTTATAAAGAAAAATAAATTTGAAGTATGATCAGATCAGTATATACTTATGTGTATGTTCATGTGTATATACACACACAGACATGGAAGTCCTTCAAAGAGTTCATTAGAAGACAAAATTAAAAGATAAAAATGGAAAGCATAAGTTTTATTTCTCAACAGATGCCCAATCAAGTGCAAGACACTTTTCGTATAGCAATGCACTAAATATTAATGTCATTGCTATCAAGCTACTCAGACTGAAATCCTTATTCTACTGATATTCATATGAGTCATTTAATCTTCTTGTGGTTTAATTTTCCTAGATGCTGAAAAGAGGATGATATTAGATGAACTCAAAGAGTTGTGAATATTACATATTAGAGTAGGTAAATCAGCAACAATAAGGGCTGACACTATCGTAAGTGGTATCCTAATGAGCAACACATGAAACTTGGAAAATCTATTAACAACAAAATGTATTTTAGCTATTAATACTCGGGGCAGGAATGCTAAGTGTCCACTTTATTTTCTATGCAAATATATTCCACAATTCATGTTTCCATGCAGAATCCTGTGCTTAAGAATTTGAATACTGCATCCTGGAAAATGGCAGAATGACCTCTGTGGATTTAAAAGTAGGAATGTTCTTTCTATTCCAGATGGTTATTGGAATACTGGGGAATTTCTCACTTCTGTGTCATTATATGTCCCTTTATTTCAACGGATGCAGGCTGAGACCCATGGATTTGATTCTCAGGCACCTGACTGTAGCCAACTCCTTGGTCATTCTCTCCAGAGGAATCCCAGCGACCATGGCAGCTATTGGCTTAAAACATTTCACCAGTAGTTATGGGTGCAAAGTTCTTTTATATGTTCACAGAGTAGCCAGGGGTGTGTCCATTGCTACCACCTACCTCTCGAGTGTCTTCCAGGTTATCATAATCAACCCTAGGAACTCCAGGTGGGCCATGATTAAAACAAAAGCCACAAGGTACACTGGATCCTCTAATATCCTATGCTGGGTCTTCCACATGCTGGTGAATATCACTTTTCCTATTTATATGACTGACAAACAGACCAGTGAAAACATCACACAGAACAAATATTCAGCATATTGTCGTGCTCCACTTCATGACAACGTCATAGGCTCAGTATATGCAGCACTGACATCTTCCCATGATATTTTGTGTTTGGGACTTATGACCTGGGCCAGCGGCTCCATGGTTTTCATCCTGTACAGGCACAAGCAGCAGGTCCAACACATACATGGGATCCATTTCTCCCCTAGATCCTCCCCTGAGGCCAGAGCCACCCAAAGCATCCTTGTCTTGGTGAGTACCTTTGTATTATTTTACGCCCTTTCTTCTATCAGTTATGTTTACTTAGCTGTTTTTGGTTATTCCAATGGGTGGCTGGTGAACATCGCTGCACTAATCACTGCAGGTTTTCCAACGATTAGCCCCTTTGTTCTCATGTGTCGTGAGCCCGGCTCATCCAGGCTCTGCTTTGCCTGCCGTGGAAGAAACATGTAAGTTCCTCATTTCATCAGAAAAATACAAGTTGTCTATCTTGCATCATGTTCAGCTATTGATGACTCAGATAAGTAAATTTCATTTCAGAGTGAGTGATGAACAAGACAAACTGAGACTGGCTCAATATAAAATAGCAAATGATCCTAGCCATAGTCAATGAAATTTGATGCAATTAAAATGTAAGGACGTATACAGTCATATTTGTATGACTTACATCCTGAAGTACTATAAGGATACTGGAAATATCTTTGAATGTGCAACTTTAAATCTAAGATGTTAAAATTTCCTAAGATGAACCTGAACCTGGAATTGAAAGGACAGCTGCATAACAAGGGTTTAGCTTCATCAAGCATGGAGCAGTAGATGAGTCTCAACTTGGAGCCAAAATCATGATCCTGTTTTGATCATGAGAAATTTTGTTGATTTTAAGATACCAGAAGAGCAAAATGGGCAACTTCAAAAGTAAAAAAGATTTTTAACTCAAACTTACAAAATAGATTAAAAATTGTTTTTGAAATTTTTCAAAAATATTTCAAAAATTGGAACAGAGAGTTCAAAAATATCTCTCACTTGGTATCTATAACGTTAACATCATGTCATGGCACAAGTGTCAAGACTAGAGAGCCAATATTTGTACACTATTATTCAAAAACTCCAGATTTTATTTACAATTTGCCTGTTTTAATAGTTTTTTCTCTATCAGGATCCAGGGCAAAATACCACATTGCATTTAGTCATCTTGTCTCCCCAATATGTACTGTACTGTGTTTTTGCTGTTTTTTCATGACCTTGATAGGTTTGAGGAGTCCTAGTTTAGTACTTATTAGAATGTTGCTAAAATTGAATTTGGTGCTTTTCTCATGGGTATAATGGTTTTATGGGTTTTGGGGAATAATGTCACATTTTCTGACAACATATATCATCAAAAGTTTTGTGCAATCAGTATGAGTTATCTATCATGGTGATAATCTTGATCAGTTAAGGCAGCCTTTTTCAGGTTTAGCCACTGTGAAGTTACTGTTTTCCCTCTTACACTTATTCTTGGAAGGGATTTTCCTGTGTGTGTGTGTGTGTGTGTGTGTGTGTGTGTGTGTGTATGTGTGTAGGGGAGCATCTGAATTAAGCTGTACTTACCATAGGGCTAGGTATTCACATATATTATTTGCTATTCTTCTATAGGGTGGACTGGTCTTTCTTCCCCTCATTTATTTGTCTATTCAATTATGTATTCATATCAGCATAAATTCATTTATAGTTACTCTGTACTTTGTGTTATAATTCAACATTATACAATCTGTTTTGTTACTTAAATTGTTACAGCTTTGGTCAGTGTGAGTTTTGGTATAATAAAAATACGTATCTGGTCTTTGTTTCTGGTTTCTGTCAAAAAGCCTCAAAACCCACTGGAATTGCCTAAATGATAATAACTTTTTATACCAATGAGACACCCCATGGCACTAGCAGTGAGCGTTCCTTATATAGCTGTAGGATGGAAGCTGGTCAACAGAAAGACTCACGGTATAATTAGAGGGTTGGAACATTCGGACTCCAAAAACTCTGGGGAAGGCAGGGAGGTTGGAGGTTACTTTAAATCACTCAGTCATTGATTCAATCAGTAATTCCTTGGTACTAGAACTCGCTAGGACCTTTCCAGACCTTGCCTTATGTACTTCTTGATCTGGCTGCTTCTTGATATCATATGTAATGAAATGGTGATCATTAGTATAGCACTTTCCTGAGTTCAATGTGCCGTTCTAGCGAATTACTGAAGCACAGGGGGCTGTGGAAGCCCTGAATGTATAGTTGGCCTGGTAGGAGTGAGATTGCCCTGGGGATGCCTAAAACTTGCAACTGGCATCTGAAGTGAAGGGGTTTGCCCTGAACTTGTGCAGTCAATGTTGGTACCACGTAGTGTAAGACTTGTTATACGTGCTATAATGCCATATGGTCCACATAGATCTTTTCTTGGTGAAATTTTTATGTGTAAACAGTTAAGATATTCTGAAAAGCATATACTTTGTAGATTAAATTTACTCTTTTTTTAAAGATTTATTTTATTTATTTGAAAGACAGAGTTACAGAGAGGTAGAGACAGAGAGAGAGGTCTTCCATCCACTGGTTTACTTCCCAGATGGCTGCAACTGCTGGAGCTTGGCCGATCAAAGGCAGGAGCCAGGTGCTTCTTCCTGGTCTCCCACATGGGTGCAGGGGCTCAATGACTTGGGCCATCCTCTACTGCTTTCCCAGGCCATAGCAGAGAGCTGTATGGGAAGTGGAGCAGCCCGGACTAGAATTGGCGTCCATATGGGTTGCTGGCATTTCAGGCCAGGGCTTTAAGCCGCTGAGCCACAGTGCTGGCCCCTTAAATTTACTCTTTAGATTGAAATTTTAGATTCCATCTGAAACAAGTTCACAATTTTAGAAATTTTTTTAAATTTACACAAAATGAAAAAGGGGTGACTACTGATATATCATAAAACCCCATAATTTTCATGAAAAAATCACAGCAATAAGCACCTGCCAAGACAAGAGAATGGTGATGCAGGGCACCCAGCTGGTATTAGAGAACAAGTGACAGAATGTAGCCAGCCTTTCAGGTTGTTCCCTGTGTCCATTTGATATGAGCCCAATGTTCTTTTTGGTAACATTTCCCTGTTGATTTTTGCCACTGTCAGATCCCTCAGACTCATGTTTCTCTACCCCTTCCTTGCAATCAATCACTTCTCCAAGCAGCCTTTTATGACAGGGGGGCATCATAAATCAAGATGGGTGTGATGGTATTCTTGTTGCTGTTAGAGTATCATCGCAAGTAGACCCTTGCCGCAGGTACATCTATGAAATACTTGCTTAGATGCACATCTACATTTTTTTGTATCCAACTACTATCCCATGTATAGTTGAATTTCAGTGTGAACTCACACTGATGCCCCTGGCTCTCATCCAGTACCACAGGGTGATTTTTCTGTACTTGCCTGTAGTTTTTCAAATATTATGGCATTGTAGACCTTTAAGGGGTCTTGGAAACTCATCAAAGTTGTTCTAATCAAACTTCAGAGGGATTATTAACTACTGAAATTGCTAAGCAGCTAGTCATCTTTGTACCTTATATTGGACACAGAGAATTTAGAAATACCTTGAGAAATCAAATTAATTTTTCACTTTTATTTTTTAAAATTCACTTTTCAGGATTAAAACCTATGCAGAACAGTACGAATTCCTGGATTTACTAAACAATAAACACAGTATCTCGTATGTCTATGCCCTATATTTGCATTACCCCTACCCACAAGGTGAGCTATGTGATGAAAATAACAAAACCTGGTCGGTGCCGTGGCTGACTTGGTTAATCATTCGCCTGTGGCACTGGCACCCCGGGTTCTAGTCCCGGTCGGGATGCTGGATTCTGTCCTGGTTGCTCCTCTTCCAGTCTAGGTCTCTGCTGTCACCCAGGAAACCAGTGGAGGATGGCCTAAGTGCTTGGGCCCTGTACCTGAATGGGAGACCAGGAGGAAACACCTGGCTCCTGGCTTCGGATCGGCCCAACACACTGGCTGTAGCAACCATTTGGGGAGTAAACCAATGAAAAAGGAAGACCTTTCTCTCTGTCTCTCTCTTTCACTGTCTAACTCTGCCTGTCAAAAAAAAATGGCCCAAGTACTTGGCCTTTAAAAAAAAAAAAAGAAAATAACAAAACCCACCACCTCTTTTTCTCTTCTGCATTCATCCACGAATGGAACGCTGCTGGAAGCGGCTCTGTCAGCCGAATGGAATGTCCTCAGGGTTGAGGACAGAGAAGGGGGCCAGTGAGCTCACAGGAAGCAGTTTCAGCGGCATCGCTCTTCTCTTCTTTAGGCAGGTGTTTACATCTGCATCTCCCTCTCATGAGAACTTTGGGGTTTGTTATATATCAGTCACCCTAACATTTTGTTTTGTGAATATTTTAATGAGTTTTGTGAAACTCTGTGCCCTAAACGTTTTTAAAGAGCATATTTATTTAATTTTTTAAAAAGATTTTATTTATTTATTTGAGAGGTAGAGTTACAGACAGTGAGAGGGAGAGTTAGAGAGAAAGGTCTTGAGTTGCCAAGGCTATGGAAGCCTGTTGAATTCGCCAACTTTGATCTTATTCCGACAGGGTCATAGTCAAAGTGGAAGTTCTCTCCTCCCTTCAGAGAAAGGTACCTCCTTCTTTGATGGCCCCGTACTTTCCACTGGGATCTCACTCGCAGAGATCTTTCATTTAGGTCTGTTTTTTTTCTCTTTCCAGAGTGTCTTGGCTTTCCATGCCTAAAATACTCTCATGGGCTCTTCAGCCATATCCGAATGCCTTAAGGGCTGATTCTGAGGCCAGAGTGCTATTTAGGACATCTGCCATTCTATGAGTCTGCTGTGTATCCTGCTTCCCATGATGGATCATTCTCTCCCTTTTTGATTCTATCAGTTAGTATTAGCAGACACTAGTCTTGTTTGTGTGATCCCTTTGACTCTTAGACCTATCAGTGTGATCAGTTGTGAACTGAAATTGATCACTTGGACTAGTGAGATGGCATTGGTACATGCCACCTTGATGGGATTGTAGTGGAATTGCCTGGCACGATTCTAACTCCACCATTTGGGGCAAGTCCGATTGAGCATGTCCCAAATTGTACATCTCTCTCTCTTATTCCCACTCTTATATTTCCCAGGGATCACTTTTCAGTCTAGGGAGATTATTGATGCCATAAATAAGAGTGTCAAATTGTTAAGTCAACAACAGGAGTCACTATGCACTTACTTGTCATGTGGGATCTGTCCTTAATGTGTTGTCCAATGTGAAGTAATGCTATAACTAGTACTGAAACAGTATTTTACACTTTGTGTTTCTGTGTGGGTGCAAACTGATGAAATCTTTACTTAATACATACTAAATCAATCTTCTGTATATAAAGATAATTGAAAATGAATCTTGATGTGAATGGAATGGGAGAGGGAGCAGGAGATGGGACGGCTGTGAGTGGGAGGGAAATTATGAAGGGGGGGAGCCATTGTATTCCATAAAGTGTAGTTTGGCAATTTATATTTACTAAATAAAAAAAGACAAATAAGAAAATTTGAACTCCTAAAAGAAAAAAAAAAGAGAGAGAAAGGTCTTCCTTTCGTTGCTCACTCCCCAAATGGCTGCAACAGCCAGAGCTGTGGCGATCCAAAGCCAGGAGCCAGGTGCTTCTTCCTGGTGTCCCATGTGGGTGCAGGGGCCCAAGCACTTGGGCCATCTTCTACTGCTTTCCCAGGCCACAGCAGAAAGCTTGATTGGAAGAGGAGCAGCTGAGACAATGCCCATATGAAGTGTCAATGCCGCAGGTGGAGGATTAATCTACTGCGCCATGGTACTGGGCCCCAAGAGTAGATTTAAACAGCATTTCCTAGCATATACTTTCCTGAATATCTTAAATGTTTACACAAAAAACTTCACCAATAAAAGATGTATGGCATTATGGTAGAATCTCCAAAGCTGGAAATAACTCAATTGTTCAGCAGCTGGTGGCTGGATAAGGAAACTCTGGTACATGAACATGAGGAACTAATACACAGCAATAAAAATGAATGAGTTATTGATATAAGCAATAATATGGATATCCAAGTGTAATCTCTGAAAGAAACCAGTCTCAAAGCATGTACTCACACCCACATACACAGCAGCATTATTCACAATAGCCAAACTGTGGAAATACTCCAAATGTCCACTGATGAAGGAATGGATACATAACATGTTCTCTGTACACACAATGGGACATTTTTCCACCTCAGAATGGAAAGAAGTTCTGACACATGCTGCACTATGATATGGTCAATTTTGTTGTGTGTAGCTTTTTAAAATTACCAGTATATGGGGCTGGCATTGTGGTGCAATGGGCTAAAGCCCCAGTCTGCAGTGCCAGCATCCTGTATGGGCACCGGTTCAAGTCCTGGCTGCTTCACTTCTGATCCCTCTCTCTGCTGTGGCCTGGGAAAGCAGTAGAAGATGGCCCAAGTGCTTGAGCCCCTGCACCCATGTGCGAGACCTGGAAGAAGCTCCTGGCTCTCGGCTTTGGATGGGCACAGCTCTGGAAGTTGTGGCCATCTGGGGAGTGAACCAGAAGATGAAAGACCTCTCTCTCTCTCTCTATATATATATCATATATCATATATCATATATCCCCACCTGTACCTCTCTGTAACTCTGTTTTTCAAATAAATCTTTTTTTAAAATTTTAAAAATGAGCTATGTATCATGTAATTCCCTTTATATGACAGTGTACTCAAAGAACTGTACAAAAGGTATGAATTTTGCTTTCTATAAATTATATCCCAACAAAACATACTTAAACAAAATTTGATTTGTCATGTAATAAATATACGTAACACTTCTATAATAAATATAATTCATAGAATTAGTGACATAGAACCAGGACAACTATGGTTTTCCACAACTAAAGTAAACAAGCTCTTCTTTAATGGACATTTGCACATCCCAGTTCATCACATTTAAAATACTATTATTTATTTATTTATTTTTAACTTTTATTTGAGTATAAATCTCCAAAGTACAGCTTATGGATTACAATGGCTCCCCCCCATATCTTCCCTCCAACCCACAACCCTCCCCTTTCCCTCTCCCTCCCCCCTTCCATTCACATTAAGATTCATTTTCAGTTCTCTTTATACACAGAAGATCAGTTTAGCATATATTAAGTAAAGATTTCAACAGTTTGCACCCACATAGAAACACAAAGTGAAAAATAGTGTTTGAGTACTAGTTATAGCCTTAAATCAGAATGTACAGCACATTAAGGACAGAGATCCTACATGAGGAGTAAGTGCACAGTGACTCCTGTTGTTGACTTAACAAATTGACACTCTTGTTTATGGCATCAGTAATCACCCTAGGCTCTTGTCATGAGTCGCCAAGGCTATGGAAGCCTTCTGAGTTCACCAACTCTGATCATATTTAGACAAGTTCGTAGTCAGAGTGGAAGTTCTCTCCTCCCTTCAGAGAAAGGTACCTCCTTCTTTGATGACCTGTTCTTTTCACTGGGCTCTCACTCGCGGAGATCTTTCAAGTAGGGTGGTTGGTTTTTTTTTTTTTTTTGCCAGAGTGTTTTGCCTTTCCATGCCTGTGATACTCTCATGGGCTTTTTTAAAAAATACTATTATTTATAAGACATATTTTATGTTTCCTCTGTTACTCAAGATCCTGTGAGGGAAATAAAATACACTCTGGGTGTCACTCAAAGGGAAAGTTGAGGCAAGAAGAGATTGATTAGGCTGGAAGCTGTTCTCAGCCCCAGGGCTGGAAGGTGGTAGGGAAGGTGGTGGAGTCCCTGGAGCCCACAGCCAGGGTCACCAGCAGGAGTTAAGAGAGAGCCCCACAGAGAGGGCACCTGAGGCCCAGCAGCAGAGAGACAGCATCCTGGCCTTTTCTCTGCCCTTGTGGTCTCTGTCAGTGCCTCCCAGTGCTTGAACCAATGCAGAGGCCAGCAGGCTGGGAGACTGAAGGATACCCAAACCTGTGTTCCTAGCACATCAGGTAACAGGCAGTGATGGGTCTGCCAGCTCTCAGGCAAATGAAGGCCACAGAGTCTAAGTGGAAAAACCTGCTGTCAATGGAAGCATCCAGATGGACAGTTTTCATTTTCTAGTAAATGAAAATAATCAATGCTCAATAAATCACAAGGATGCGGTGTAGTGATTTTGCTCATTGGAGTGAAAAAGATGAAAATTTCTCAACACAGAGTCCTCGAGGGACGAGGCATGGGAGTGTGAAGAGCTCCTGTCTTTTCAGACTCGAAGGGAAAGGATATAAATATATGTAAATTTGACTGTGCCCTAGAGTAAGACACACGTGTGAGCAATTCAAACCAGTATTCTGATCTTGAAGAAATACATGACTGTCACCAGACATTCAAAAGATTTCAAAGGTCTGACTTAGAATTTAGTATTTGCTTATAATCTTAATGTTATTCCTCAAGGAAATCCACAGTTCACCACTCTGAGTATATTTTCAACGGTCTTTTTTCTGTGATTTTCCCAGATTCTGTGATTTTTTTTAAGCACAAGTTTTTTGAAATCTACACAGCTCCTCTGAAAGAATCTGGGTAATGGTGTGAAGTTATTCCACTCCAACAGCTGTGTCCTCTCCTGAGTAGGGTCCAGGCACCCTGGTTTAGCATCATCCTAACCCAAGCATGCTCTAACTATCTCCCTTCTGGAGAAGGTACTTCCTTTCCACGGATGAGGAGGTCTTGTTCATCTTGGTCTGGGTGCTGGGAACTGGGTAGTGGGGTTGGGAGGAGCTAGCCTTTAGCAGGGAAGACATGCCTGCTTGTGTGGCCATGGGTAGAAGGTCTGCACTGCGGGGCACAGAGATCTCAGAGCTGTGCTAGTGTAAACAGCTGCTCCCAGGTCAGAGGGAACGTGCCTGCTCACTCCATACCTGGGCCAGGTCCTGAGAAAAGGCCTTGGACTAAGTATGCAGGGAGGGTGTGGACTTTTCCAAAAGGGCAGTGGCTGCCTCTTAGGAACTCCAACTGGGGCACCTGCTGCCCTCAGTAGCAACCTTGGGGCCCCTCTGGAAGTCACTTTCCTTTCTCCTTTCCTCACTTCCCACCACACTAAGTACCATATGGAATACCTACAAAATGAGCCTGTGGATGAAAGACTGTCCTGACTACTTCCAATGGGCCCCACATTCCCTAGATCCCACCCAATGCCTTCTTCTGAAGCCCACCTGTCTGCCCCTCCTTTCTGTCTGCCTCACTGTCCAGCATAAGGTCCTGCTCTGGGTCACCAAATAGTACCTGGATTCTGGCATGTCCAAACCCCTCTCTGCCACTGAGCACCTCCTTCCCTACCTCCACCTTGTGAGAAACTCCTGCTTACCTGCCTAGCCCCTTCAACATGGCAGATCATACCTGCTGAACTGCAGCAGCTGACCTGGGACTGACTTCTGTCTTCCTAGAGCTGGGGTCTGATTCTGTAAAAGAAGGCAATGTTGAAGTGGGTCAGAATCTCCAAGGCCCTGGCTACCACTGAGCTCCCAGCTCCTGGTGAGGGGAGATGGAGCTGCCCTATCTACTGTCCTTCCTCATGGCAGAAAATCAAAGTCTTCCCCTACCTGGTGATGCAGGTGTTCTCATTTCTGATCTTAGTCACCTTAAATTTCTCCTCATGTGAGCTCTGCTCCTACCTTGTGGAGAAGCAATTTGGGTAGCCCCTCCTACTAAAAGGGACCCTAGTCTATTCCACATATCCCAGGAGCCAAGGTTGCCCTCAAATCTAGGTGCCCAGCTGCTCCCCTAAACCCAAGAGCTACAGATCCTTGGGTGCCAATGAACTCCCTCTTCCCTGTCCAGGGCTGAGTTACCTAAGAGCACATCCTTTCTATTGCACAAGAATAAAGACACCTGGTTTACAGACACCCCTGCCTCTGGTTCTGACCCTGTGGATAAAGACAGAATTTAGGTGACTTGTCCACCCCTGCCCCATATTTGAAGGCCACTCTCTCAACAGAAGCAGGTCTGCCAATTCCAGGCTGAATGGGAGGAATCAAACAGGTAGCTACCTTTTTAGGTGCCTTTAATAACCTCCCTGAGGACTTTAAGCTGCTTTCCTGTTTTTTTTTTTCTTTTATTTTTAAAGATTTATTTATTTGAAAGGTAGAGTTACAGAGAGAGGTAGAGACAGAGAGAGAGACAGAGGGCTTCCATCCACTGATTCACTCCCCAAATGGGTGCAACCACCGTGGTTGGGCCTGGTTGAAGCCATGAGCCTGAAACTCCATCCAAGTATTCCACATGGGTACAGGGGCCCAAGCACTTGGGTCATCCTCTGCTGCTTTTCCAGACACATTAGGCGGGAGCTAGATGGGCAGTGGAGCAGCCGGGACCTTTCTAGCACCCATAAGGGATGCTGGCACTGCAGGCAGCGGCTTTACCTGCTACGCCACAGTGCCACCCTTTAAACCATTTCTTTAAGGATGCGGCACTTTGATTAGAACCTGGGGTGGTGCTGGTGTTGTGGGAAGCATGCTCATTTTGGGGTCTGACTGAGAGCAGGGAGGGTCGTGCTGGTGATCTGTGCACATACCTGCTGTGGCTGAAGGCACAGTGGACAGGAGGGCTTGTCAATCAGGGCTTATCTCCTGGGAAGCCTCAACATCCCCTGTGCCCCACCTGGGGATGATGCAAACAGGCTCTGTGAAAGTGAAAAGTGGAGGTATGTGAGCACACAATCGGTGGGATACTATAGTTCGCAGGTATTCACAAGATGTGCAACCAAAATGGTGCAGAAATCCAAGCTCCAAGGTAATCCACGTGTGCTCAGTGAGCATGACTGATGATTCACACTCCATGATGTGCATGATAACCAGACAGATACACTCAGTTCTGGTATTGAACAGGAGTGGTTCTGTAGAAATGGTACACTCAAAATCACTATGCAACATCCTGATGCTGCATGGACTGCCAAGACATACATCTACTAGTGTTGAAAACTTCTCCAAAAACCACTATTTGAGGGGAAATCCATTTTACCGAGCAGTAATAAATATATTAAAATATTTATGGAGATATTGAACCAAGAACAGAGTATGTATAATCTATTGTTTTCTATGTCTGTCCTGAAATAGGTAAAGCACGTCCCATCTTTCAGACAACCAGCTGTCAGGAGTTACTACTGATCTTCCACACATAACAGCATTGTCAAGGTGCATATATGGGTTCTGATTATGAATACAATTTTTATGAATGGGATTAGGCATGTGTTAGTATGTGTGACTACATTTAATAGTGAGTGTGTTTAAATATGAGTGTGTGATTGTATTTGGTGAGGAGATGAGTGTGATTTAAGTATACAAATGTGTGTGCAATTAGGTGAGTTCATATGTTTGTATTTGAGTGCATGCTGTGCACACATTTGCATTGTAGTATAAATATGTGTATTTGTATGTGTGTAGTAAAGTGTATCTATTCACCATCATGTCTCTAATCACTGACTTGGATATGGGATGTACAAGTTGGTAGGGAAGTGTCGCTCCCTTGCCCGCAAAGGAACGACACTTCTCCCAGCTGATTGGTCTTCAGTAGACTTTCATTTAAACAGGATAGAAAAAGAAACCCTTGAGCAAGGGGAGCTCCGAAAGAAAGGGGAAGCTCCCGTTACTATTTCACGAACAGCTTATATAGTATATCATTGCAGAAGCATGTAATGCAAGCTTAGTCCATGCTACAGTCCATGCGGCGGTGCTCCAATAGGGTGCCTGATCACGCAAAGTCCATGCACTCCTTGTCCAACCATAAAGGTGATCACATGTCTTCATCCAATTAAGCTCCTGGTCACGTAGCAGGCAACTTGGGTGCTAACAACAAGCTTCCACCTGGTGTTTTCTCAGCCTTGGTCAGTGGGAAAAGAAGTACGGGAAGCCCCAAGGCCATAGTTGTTCTGACTCTAGCCTGGGGTTATGAAACAGTCCCCATATCACAGCTCAACAGAAACCATAAACACCCACACAGCAGTAACTAATGCCAATGGTCAGCAAGCCAGGCCTTAGCATGTGGGCCAATGGCCAGCTCATGGGTCCCCACAGGAAGGATCAAGCTGTATATGTTTTTTTTACAGGGGAAAAGATTAATTTGAACTGAATTTTTATGTATCTTGATTAGTTACAAAAGAAGTCGGTACTCATTACTGAAAACTCAGCAAAAGTTAGGTGTAGAAAAATGACTATTCAGCTGCCTTGACCTGAGGAAGTAACTGGTTTATCTGATGGTTAAAGGAATTCTAGAAACTGCTGGTTTATCTGTGCCTGGTGACTTTATTTGTAAAGGGCTTATATAGCTTCCCTCTCGTGGATATTGTTCTCTTTAGATTCCTGTTGCTCAATATTGAGAAAGTATATTTTCTTAATTATTTTACACATCATCTAGACCTCCAAATCCATTAGCATTGAATGGAGCAAAAGAGTCCCATGGTTCCTATGTAAATTATTGTCATCGAGATCTTCTCCTTAATTGTACCCTGTGGAAAGTCCTTGTCAAGGGTGTTGATACTCATAACTTAAACGATGGGTTATCTCAGTGGTCTGAAAATTGGAAGGAACTGGGGAGAACTTCTCAGGAGATCAGAGAACCCAGTGAGCCTCAGGTGCTCCACCAGCAGCTGCTGGTCTGCCAGGTAACAGGACATGCCTCCTTCTGTGTCAGCCCGGTCTCCCACCAGGGATCCAGGAAGAAACAGTCCCATCCCAAACACTCAAGCGGTCTCTTGAGAGATACTCACTTGGAATTCATGATTGTTTCTGGTGACTAGAAACAAAGAAAACATTGTTGATGAATATTCTCTGCATCCCACACTTGCATTCTCATTGCTGCTATAGGAGAAATGATAATTGCAAATCTGAGGGGAAGGTGAGGTCATAGAATCACAGGAACATATCTCGGGGCCTGATTGCCTCTCCCCCACATGAAGCTGGCTGTTGTGACCACCACACTCGGCGACTGTCCTCCCACTGAGGAGTCAGGTCAGTTTTCTGTTTTTGTCTGCGAGGAAGGAAAACCGATGAACAGTGTGGGTAAATGATCACGAGGAGGAAAAATTCTTCTGGGCTTGATTATAAAGTAAATTGAAGTGTGTCATAAAAATTAAAACAGGAAAGGAAGGAAGAGGGAGGTACAGTGGAAAGTATCACTATGCTTTTTTCTTTTAAAGATTTATTTATTTATTTGAAAGGCAGAGTTACAGGGAGGCAGAGAGAGACAGAGAGAAAGGTCTTCCATCCACTGATTCATTCCCCAAATGACCACAACAGCCTGAACTGCACCGATCTGAAGACAGGAGCCAGGGTGCTTCTTCTGTGTCTCCCAGGCAGGTGCAGAGACCCAAGCACTTGGGCCATCTTCCACTGCTTTGCAAGGCCATAGCAGGGAGCTGAATCAGAGGTGGAGCAGGGGGAACTTGAATCGGTGCTCACGTGGGAAAACAGAACTTTATAACAATGAGTGTGAGGACAACAGCTGTTAGGCTCAAATGTATCCTGTGATATTTCCCCTACTTTAAAATATTCTAATATTGATCTCAGACTCTATAATTTCAACTTATAAAGTATTCACTAGTTCTGTTGTGCATGTGTCTATATTTTAATATATTTCACAAGTGTTTCCCAATGGTTACTAGTTTACTTAATTCAGGTGTTCATGGATAAGTATAGATTCGAAAATTAGAAGTAACAATTTTTATCCTACAATGTTTTATCCCACATTAATGTTTAATGTCCCACAGTTAATATCCAATAATTTCTGTAATATATGCTATTTTATTCTTGGCATAAAAAACTGAGTCCTTCTATAGCCATTCTTTTCTGTTTGTTTCATTGGGGTTATTGATCATATTTCCAGAACTCACTATATAAATATTTCAAAATAACAAGATACTACAAGAATAGTTTATAAATTAGCTCTGGATGCACAAATACTTGACACAGGAAACCATTTTATAAACACATAAGTTTTCTTATGAGAATAATAAAGAAAATAAGTCTCTATGTCTTACAGCCAATTTCATGCCATTTTTGGTTTTCTACTACAGCGTGTCTGCCACATTCAATAAAGCAAAAGACAATCCACTGCCACTTCTCTTCTCCAACTCTACTGAGATGCACACTGGTGAGGTTTTAAGATTGCTTTTATCGTCTTTCCTGGCTTGAAAGAATTCACATATTCAGGGCTAGAAGAGGTAATTTAAGCTTTCCTTCTTTACAGAACCTGTATCAGGTTAATGCCTGTGTTAGGTGAAAGGCAGGGTGGACCAGCTAACACTTTTGGCCCTGCAGTATCATGCAGCCATTCTAATATCGGATGAATTATGCATTCATGTGACTCCAGCTTCTCCTGTAGCACATTCATGCATTCATCTGTATTTTACTAAGAGCTCTAATGCTTTCTTCAGAATTGATAATGGTCTAAAATACATTAAAAATAGCTACAACTATGATCATAAAACAAAATGACCCCAATCTCAAAAAAAGACAATGTATGAAAATAACTAAATAAATGTAAAATGAGTTAGAAAGCAGCTAACTAGCTTTGTTCTATAGCATGATATTTAAATGCATGCCATTTTTTCAGTTGTACTTCCAGGTTCAAGTCCTTACTTTACCCTGAAACATGGTGTGAACATTAACTCTTCTCTGCCTCAGTGCTTCTCCCCTTTGAATGAATATTACGGTAGTACCAAACTCACAGGATAATGAAGAATAATGGAATAGCTACAGGTGTATCCTCAGTGATTTGTACATTATATGTATTCTTTAAAGTCTACCCATATGTTCAATTCTTGGAAGCCCACTAATGAAAAAAAAAACACATTATTTCTAAGTGGGAACTAGTGTACATAGAGAATATTGAATTTAAGTTGACATGATACATGTAGCCCATGCCTCGTTTTTCTATACAGGGTCCTCTGGCTTTGAAAAAAAAATTCCAGTCACTCAAACTTACAGAATGTTCTCCAGAGATTTTATAGTAGGAATGGTCTACTTATTACAGACTGCTGTTGGAATTCTGGGAAATTTCTATCTTCTCTACCATTATCTCTTCCTTTACCTAACTGGGTATAGGGTAAGGTCCACGGGTGTAATTTTCAGACACCTGACAATAGCCAACTCCTTGGTCATCTTCTCTAAAGGAGTACTCCAAACGATGGCAGCTTTTGGGATGAATTTTTCCCTCAGTGATGTTGAGTGCAAACTTGTTTTCTATGTCCACAGAGTGGGCAGGGGTGTCTCCATCAACACCACCTCCCTTTTGAGTGTCTTCCAGGTGATCATAATCAATCCCAGGAACTCCAGGTATGCAGAGTTTAAAGCAAAAGCTCTGAAGTACATGGACCTCTCCAATATCCTCTGCTGGATCCTGCACATGATGCTAAATATTATGGTGCCGATGAAAATGACTGGTCAATGGAGCAATAAAAATATCACAAGGAGAGATTATGGATTCTGTTATGCTGAAGATCATAATAATGTCATAGAATACTTACTGTATACAATTTTGTTATTATTTCCTGATGTTTTCTGCCTGATGCTTATGTTGTGGGCCAGTAGCTCCATGATATTTATCTTGCACAGGCACAGACAGCAGGTCCAACACATTCACAGGACCAGTGTTTCTTGCAAATCAGCTCCTGAGACCAGAGCCACTCAAAACACCCTCGTTCTGGTGAGCACTTTTGTGTCTTCTTACACTCTTTCCTCCATCTTTCATGGGTGTTTTGCTTTCTTAAATAAGCCAAATTTTTGGCTGGTGAATGCCTCTACACTCATTGCTGCATGTTTCCCAATGGTCAGCCCCTTTATCCTCATGAGCCGGAACTCCAGTGCATCTAGGTTCTCCCTTGCCTGGATCAGGAATATAAAATTACCCAAACTTAAGAGAAATACTTAAATTGTGCATATCTGCATATTCTACACGTGTTATTCATACATGCTCCTCCTAAGCTCATTTATGAAACAGTCACAATACCACTGAGTGGTGAGAAAGGCTCTGCTCTCCAATAAACAATCAAATGGTGATTGTAAATGGCATCCTAAGGAAATCTCTGGAACTTAAATGTTATTAATGCCCTCAGTAGAGAAATGTGGAGTCTATATAATAATAAAACAAGATGTGTTAAAACAATCTGCAGATGTTGAAAAGATTCACTTGATAAGACATTGAGTTACATGCTGGGGGCTGACACTGTGGCATAGCAGGTTGAACTGCCACCTGTAGGGCACCAGTTCAAGTCCTGTCTCCCTGATGTAGCAGGTTAAGCCATTGCCTTGAGCGCAGGCATCCCTCATGGGTGCTGGTCTTAGTTCCTGCCACTCCACTTCTGATTCAGCTCCCTGCTAATGCACCTGGGAAGGCAACAGAGGATGGCCCAAGTGCTTGGGTCCCTGTACCCATGCGGGAGACCCAGATGAAGCTCCTGGCTCCTGGTTTGAGCCTGGCCAAGCCCTGGCCATTTTGGCCATTGGGGAGCGAACCAGTGGATGGAAGACCTCTCTCTGCCTCTCTCTCTCCTTCTCTGTAACTCTGCCTTTCAAATAAATAATCAATCAATCTTGAAAAAATTACATTCCCTCGTTCTCTTCCCCTCACACCTTTCTTCTTTCTCCCTTTCTTTTTAGTTTTTGAAATATTTTAAAATAAAATTACAGTAAAAAGGCTTAATTCACAGAATAAGTTTAACAAGTTTAGTTTAACAAGAATAAGTTTAACTAGCTTAGTGGGAATACCGACAATGGCTATAAACAACAATTGAATGGAAAAATGATCATTTCACCCATATGCAGTAAATTTTTTTGTGAGAGGTAAAGTTACAGAAAGAGAAAGGAAGAGACAGAGAGAGAGGTCTTTTATTCATTTCCAAAATGGCTGCAATGGCTGGATCTGGGTTGATCCAAAGCCAGGACCCAGGAAATTCTTCTGGGTCTTCCATGTAGGTGTGGGGGCCCACTTACCTGGGCCATCTTCCACTGCTTTCCCAGGCATATTAGCAGGGAGCTGGATTGGAAGTGGAGCAGCCAGGACTCCAGTCTATAGAAGTCCAAGCACAGGTCAAACAGCTCTAACACATTCAATAGTCCCAGATCTGGAGTCTGACCACTGAACAGAGCAATCCTGTCTGCTCTCAGTTCTGGGTGGCTGAGACCAAGGTGAGGCTTCCAGACCAGCCTAGTTTTAACTATTGGGATACAGTTTAGCTGAATCATCAGTGAACCAAGGACATGAATTCTGGGGACTCTTGGAGAATTGAGGGCCTCATATAGCTGGCAGCTTTGCTTCATACAGCATATTGGACCAACAAAGTCACAACCAACAGAGAAGAGTTTTAACTTACTCTTGCTGAGCCAAGATTTGCTTCAGCTAGCCAGCATTCATTCTTAAATATGTGATTTCTACTTGGCAAACAAGACTTTTGGGGCCCTTTGTTTCTTGCTAGCTGTGGAGTCCAGGGTGACCATATCAGAATGGGAAAGTCAGACTGGACAGTCCCCAGGCCTGTATGGGTCACACATCATTTTCAACAGTACCTCAGTACCCAGCTAATCCATACTTTTAAAAAGCAATTTACATGCTAGCTGGGTCCAACACAAGCCAAAGCCCAAAGGGGTTTCCAGGAAGAGGCCAATCGCCCTTTGACTCCAAATGGAAAAAGTCAACCAAAGGGACTTGTATCATCATCAAAACCTTTGGAGCCCAGTAAGGGCCTTGGGCTTCCTCTTTGGCAACTGAGAGTGAGAGAAACAGGAATTTTTTTTTGCTGTTAGATGGATCTTTGAGCATTGTACACAACCCCAATGAACCTTCAGTGGAAAACAGACTTTAAATTTTTTTAGGTTTTATCTGCCACCTTTACTTACACTGAGATGATTGCATCTCAGGGCTTCTGAGGCTGAGGTTTCCAGCTCACCAGCAAATGGAGTGTTAAGCTAAAAAAAAGAAGCTAATAAAAACAGCTAAAAATCAGCCAAGGGAATGTTAATACATAGTGAAAACTTAGAAAACCTAGAAGTTGGTGGGACTTATGCTAACTCCCACCCTGCTATCTAGTTGCAAGTGGCAGTGGAGTTTGTCTACCTAACATTTATCAAGCTAGACTTTGGGATAATTCCCTCTGCTACTTATTAAATGGAGAAGCATAAGAGTATAAAATATTCATCAGTATATACTATGTTGTAAGAATTCTAGCAAGTTGGTGAATCCATTAAGAATCATGAAACACCCCCCCACACACACACACATACACATGGTCACATTAGCTTTCCTTTCCCCAATGCTAGCAGTTGTCATGTATCTGTCAGCATCACAATGGTCACCAAGGTTGCCCTGCAATGTGAGGCACTGTAGATTTTACCCCATTTCCCAAGTCAACAAGTCTGCCTGTCTGTTTCATGTGTGGGGGCTGAGAAAGATGTTCTTTGTGGCATGATCAACTCAAGAGCTTCATGGGCACATCTGCTTCCCTTGCTCCACCAAGTTCCATGGAAGTGATGCAAAGAGGCCCCAGCAGATGATGCACATGGTAGATTTGGATCATGGCCGAAAAGCTTGGAGCCTAAGAAACTCATAGTCTTCAATAGTGGGTTGTAATTAGACCTGCACAGTCTTAGTCTCAGAGGAGGCATTCTCTTTCCTACACTGGTCAGGTCATTAATCTGCCCATTGCTTTGGTGAGCAGATCTATTATATCTTCCAAATCTCTTGTTATTGAAACAAGCAAACAGCTTGAAAAGGTAGCCTGGAAGAGAAGTTTATACAGGGTGTTGGGGGAAAAAAAGCTTGAGAAAACTATGGAGGGTTTTCTCCTAGCACCGTTGTGTTACTCCCTTTGAAATATGGGCATAAGTGATCCCAGGATCAGAAAGGCCCACTGGGGGCCGGGGTTCTGGCATAGTGGGTTAAGCTGCTGTCTGCAATGGCAGCATCCCATATGGGCCCTGGTTTGAGTCCTGGCTGCTCCACTTCCAATCCAGGTCCCTGCTAATGGCCTGGGAAAGTAGCAGAGAGCGGCCCAAGTGCTTGGCGCCCTGTACCCATCTGGGAGACCTGGGAGAAGCTCCTGGCTCCTGGCTTCAGCCTCCACCAGCCCTGGACTTTGCAGCCATTTGGGGAGTGAATCAGTGGATGGAAGATTCTCTCTGTCTCTCACACTCTCTCTCTGCAACTCTGCCCTTCAATAAATCAATAAATCTGAAGAAAGGTCCATAGAAATTAAAACTGATATTGGTGTGTGGAACATGATTGCTTAAGAGTGAGGGAGGCAGGAATTAGCACAGGGAATGGCTAGAGACTTTGTGGAAAAATCAACTCCAGAAATGAGATGTTGATAAAGTGGGTGAGGCAGGAGTCGCTGAGAGAAACTGAGAGAAAGTATAACCTGACACTTCCAGCATCAGTGGAAGTTTCTTAGCTTGATGGAAAAGGTAGGAACCACAACCCACGGAATGTAGTGCTAATAAAATGTAACTGGTAATGATGTTTAGCAACAAGGGATGATAGTATTTCTTTGGCTTTAGGATAGGAAAAGATTTCTTAGAGACATCAAAAATCATGGGCTGTGAAGGCACACATGAAAAAAACTAAGATTGCATTAAAAGTAAAAATTCTTGAGAGAGGGAGAGAACAAAAAAGGTTTCATATTCTGCATAGCGAATTCAAAAAGAAACAGCCCACAGACAGCCCACGTGATAGGAAATAAAGTTGGCATCGTGGACTAATGGCTACTTAAAAAAAGGGCTTATCAAGTGCATTTGTCAGCTTTTTATTGCCATAGCAAAATAACTGAGAAAGCTACACTCATAAGCAAAGATGTTTATTTAGCTCACAGTTTTGGAGGCTGAAACCCCAAACAGAAAAGCACAGGTTTGGTGAGGGCTGTCCCTTGGCTTCAACGCCCCATGAAGCAAGGCAATGGCAGGAGTGTGTGCAGAACTGAGCACCTCACATCCCAATGCAGGAGGCAGAAAGAGGGAGAGGGAGCAGGCATATTCCTTTTATGGATGCCCACCCATGAGAACTACAAAGGGGTCACATGAGAACTACCTCAAGCCTTCAATGACTTAAGGGTCTCCCACTAAGCCTCACCTCTTAAAGCTTTCATTATAGCTGTCAATACCACCATGCTGAGGATCACACTTCCAATGACAAGGGACACCCACGTCACATCCAAAACACAGCACCCAATGTCTACTAAACAAGGGAAAGGATGCACAACTTCCTTAGTAATCAGAGAAATACAAGCAAAACAACTAACCAGTATCAGCACCCACTACCCAGAAGGCTAAAATGAAAATGATGGAATATACCAAGTGTTGACAAAGATGTGAATAAACCAATGATCTAATGCATGGCTGAGGCTTGTAAAAATCGCACAAACCCTTTGGAAACTGTTTTATATTTTAAAAGAATTCTTTATCAACATAAACCTATCTCCAAACTATTCTACTTCTCTACACACACATGCACACACACATACAAATTCATACTTGTATCACTAAAACATAGGTCTAGAATTTACATACCAGTACTGTTCATAATAGCCCCAAGCTGAAAACTGCTCACATGGACATCAAGAATGGAATTATTACCATATATTTATAAAATGGAATACTATACAGCATTGCTAATGACCCACAGTGACGTGTAATACTGCAGATAAATTCACAAACATATAGAAAAGGAAAGCAGAAGAGTTCATGTTGTATGGTTGCTTTTATATAAAGTGCAAAACCGATGACAGTGATTTATGCTGTTCGTTGTCTGAATAACAGAGACTGGGAGCAGGCACATGGATGGAAGCATCGAACAGTAGTCTGCTTTTTATCTAAAAGCTGTTGTCAGAGGTATGTTGAGTTTGTGAAATTCCATAGAGAGTGCATGTGTATGCATCTTGAAAATATTCTGAAATCCATGTCATCAATTAAAAAACAGAAAGATCAATGGATTAGTAGTGTTGTGATATCCTTGTATCCTCAAGATAAAAGTTAAAGGTATTCAGCACCTTTGTACTGTCATTAGCTTAAAAAGTAATTTTAAGGTGAAAAGTCGAGATGGTGTGTATGAAACTGTGAAAATAAAAATGCAGACATTTAAAAATATCTTAAGAGTGTATGAGAAGATAGAATCAGAAAAATAGGGAGATGTAAAGACAATCACATAATACACTGGCAAATTGAATCCCAATTACATACATTTTTATACTAGTCATAATTAGACTAATCATTTCTGTTTCAGTAATATTGTCTGATTATATTTAATGTTTAGGATATATGCATATGGCTAAAATATTAGGAATAATGTTTTATAATGAAAAACACATTGAGATTTAATGCTATAACTAGTACTCAAACAGTATTTTTCACTTTATGTTTCTGTGTGGGAGCAAACTGTTGAAATCTTTACTTAATGTATGCGAAACTGATCTTCTGTATATAAAGAGAATTGAAAATGAATCTTGATGTGAATGGAAGGGGAGAGGGAGTGGATAAGGGGAGGGTTGCCGATTGGAGGGACGTTATGGGGGAGAAGCCATTGTAATCAATATTCTGTACTTTGGAAATTTATATTCATTAAATAAAAGTTAAAAAAAAACAAAAACTAAAAAAAAAGAAAAACACATTCTAGGTAATTTTAACCAATTGCATAGCCAGCATTGTTATATAAATATGATAGACTTTAAAATAGTTTGCTATGACTGTAATAAGTATTATTTTTGTATTTCTAAATGTAAAAGCTTCTAATATTGCTTGATAGCAAATATAATGTCACTGATTAAAATATTTTTCATCTTGCTTTGTGATCTAATATCTGATTAATATTTCTTAGTGCCTTTTATCAACTAAATATGTTGTTATTTTTATGTATAAATTATTTTAATTGTATAAATTTATGGGGTAACTTGTAATAATTTGATGTCTACATTCCATGGGTAATGATCAAATAAGGTGAGTGTTTCTATCTCATTAAAATGTGTAAAGATACTTTTTGACTAGCACTTATAAATTGTACATACTTATGGGGTACTGTGTGTATTTTAATAAATGTGTACAATGAGTAGTAAGTAAATCAGGGTAATTTACACGTTTTTCAACTCTTATGTTCTTCATATGCCCATTATGTCAAACTAATTCTTTTGTTTTTTGAAAAAATATAGAAACTATAATAAGTATAATATGTAGAAACTATAATAACTATAGCAAAATGTTGCATCAGTTTTAATGCAAATACAGGCATAATGTATGAAAATGTCATCTAAAACTGGAAAATAATCATTTTGCTTCTTTGGAAATCTATCTGTCATCATCTCCAGATAAAGAGAATGAATTAATAACTCTTCACCTCCAAATGGCTATTTCTCCACCATTTCAAGTAAATTTCATAAAAGTGAAGTTTTCTCTGTTTTCTCAAATGGTCATCTCACATATGGTTACTGTCTCCTTTTCAACAATTCCAAGCTGAGTTCATTTCTGCATATTGCAAACTTTCATTTCAATATTCCATATTGAAAACTATGCAAAAATTTCATTATAATCTACAGGATGGAATTTTTTTATTGGATAGAATTCAAACTACAGTACTACAGGCATTCACAAAGTTGCAATGATATAGACATTTACATAATAATTACCATCATAGTTTATTTACAACTGCTCTTATGAGTTATTGATTATTGGGACAAAGTTCACTCTGTCTTGTTCGCCACTCGCCCATACTATGATTGTTGCATATTGAGCCTTTCAGCTCTGTAGGGATGTGTCCATCGATGACTGAACAAAAATGGGCAAAAATAGACAATTTACATATTCATGATTAATTTAGGAAATTCTGAAATCCTTGTTCAGATAGGGCAAAAGCTGAGTACACAGGAGTCACAGTCATGTGAACAACGGGGCAGGCAGCTGGGAAACAGGCACTGAGTAAATGTGAAGTGTTCATCAGCAAACTCCTGGGATTATCAAGAAGAGTAATCCAAACTTGAAAAATGCAGGATTTGGTGTAAGGATGCTGTGGGTAGCTCTGGAAACAGGGAAGGATTTAGGGGAGAGACTCCTATGGATATGTTGGACCCACCACTTGTGCTTGTACAGAATGAAAACCATGAAGCCGCTGGCCCAGAGCATGAGACCCAAACACAGAACATGAGAAAGTGACAGCAAGGCTGCATGGAGAAACACTGCCTACCCTAGAACAGTACTCCATGTCCTGTTGTGATATTTGTGTTTGGCCATCTGCCAGTACACACGTAGGAAAAATGACTTTTACCAGTATATAGAGTCCAACAGAAGAGAACGGCGAAACCAGTTTACTTGGGACTGGCATTTTAAGCTTTGTCCAGCTGGAGCTTATGGGGCTGATGGAGATTGCCTGGAAGACACTTAAGAGGTGGGTTGTACCAATGGACACACCCTGGCCTGACCTGTGAATGTGGAAAATAAATTTGCATCCAGCATCACTGCGGAAAGGCCTCAACCCCAAAGCCATCATTGTCTGTAGGATTCCTTCAGAGTTGCCTACTGTCAGGTGGTTTGTGACGGCAGCTTCCCATATCAGGGTGCTGGTTTGAGTCCCAGCTGCTCTGCTTCCAATCCAGCTCCCTACTAAATGCACCTGGGAAAGCAACAGACTTGGATCTCTGCACCCATGTGGGAGACACAGAGTTCCTTGCTGCTGGTTTGAGCTGATCCAGTCCTGGCTGTTGCAGCCACTTGGGGAGTGAACCAGTGTATAGGATCTCAATCTCTCATTCTCTTTTCCTCTATCTCCCTCACTTTTACTTGCCCTCATCCATGTTGCTCTTTCAAATAAATAAATCTCTCACAAAAGAAAGAAAGTCTCCCCAGCTCACCCTGTTGGAGGACGATGGGCTCAGGATGAAGGTTCCCGCAGGCAGCATCGTGGGGAGGGTGAGAGCCAGACGCCAGGATCCCCGTTTTTGAGTCAATCACTTCTCTCCCCTCTGAGCCACCATCATCATATCACCAACAGAGGTCAGGACCATGTGGCTCTGGGGAGCGGAGGACTCTTTTTTCTCAAATCTTTTTTTTTTTTTTTTTTTTTTTTGCTAATTACCAAGAATGACGAAAAGCTTCTAGCTATGTCACTTAAGAGAATTCAGTGGTGGGCCAGTGCTGGCTGCTCCACTGTGATCCAGCTCTCTGCAGAAGCCTTGGGAAAGCAGCAGAATATGGTCCAAGTCATTGAACCCCTGCAGCCATGTGGGAGACCATCAAGAAGCTCCCGGCTCCTGGCTTTGGTTCGGCTTAGCTCCGGCCATTGCAGCCACCTGGGGAGAGAACCATTATATGGAAGATCTCTCTCTCTGCCTCTGTGTCTGCTTCTCCTTCTCTCCCTTTAACTCTTTCAAATAAATAAAAAATCTTTACAAAAGAAAGAGACTGCAGAGTGTTTTGCAGAGGCTCTTTCTTTTCATTGACCCTGGAGACAAACAGGGCTCACACAGAGGGGAGCAGAAAATGCCCAGCCTGTTATGAGGGGCTGGCAAGGAGGCCATGTGTCTGCTGGATGCTAGGCTGTTTTGGGAGCTCATACCAAGATAGAGAGATCTCTCCTAGTCCTCTTCCCACTGAGCTGCACCACATTAACTAGGTGTGCATGAGGGGGATTTCCAAAAGATACAAGTGAAAGCTCAGTGGTGTAGCCAGGTGCCCAGTGCCAGTGTTTCCGAGATGCTGTGCATCAGATGCCTGGCAGGTCTATCCTCCACCTGTCTAGAGAATCAGACCCTGCCTTCTGCATTTGAGAACCCTGGAGGGTCCCCACAGCCCTCTATTTTTTCCTGAGTTTTCAGTAATAAGCTGTGTTGCCTTTATATTCACTTAAGAAATATAAGTTCAGATTACTTCTTTAAGTTTCCCAACAGACTAATCTACATAATATTTTGGCCTGAATTCAAAGCTCCTAAATTTCTTTTAAAAAATATTTACTTGAAAGACTGTGTTTCTGTGTGTGCATACTCGTTACACACACACAAACACACACACACAAAGAGAAACTTTCGACTGCTGGTTTATTTGCCTGAGAGCTGCAACAGGCAGATGTGGACCAGGCTGAAAGCAGGAGCCAGGAACTCCATCCTGGTCTCCCACAAGGGTGGCAGCAAACCAACCACTTGTGCCATTTTTTGCTGCTTTCCCAGGCTCATTATCAGGGAGCTGAATCAGAAGTGGAGCAGCAAGGACTCGAATCACTACTTTAATGTGGGGTGTTGGTGTCTCAAGCAGTGGCCTAACCCACGACACCAAGAGGCTGGCCCCTGCTTCTCAATTTCCAAGAGATTAAAGCGAACTCTATGGGTCACACTTGCAGTGACAAGGAGCCGAAAGACTGAGGAAATAATTATTGCCGGATTTTCTTAGAGAAGTAACAGGGTTTAAAACTGAACCATGAAGTTTTGGAACATTTACTATACCCCAGAGAGCATTTACAATACTTCACATGTGTGTATGCAAAGATCATTCATGTTGACCTGTCCTCATTTTACAAGTGAGCCAGGCTTCACTCGAATAAGAATGGGAGGAAATAAAGTAGCTGAACAGCAACTCACTAGGCACAGACATCAGAGGCAGAGAAGAGAAACATGGGTTTTCAAGTTCTAAAAATGGTCACAGCTTGTAGCCATCACTCTAACATCAGTGTGGCCCCGGGCTCAAGGAGTGGAGTTTGGGGAGGATTGGCCTGTATTCCTGGCACAAACACCAGCTTGACTGAGATTTTCTGCAAGTTAAGAAGGTGCAAAAGCGATACACATGGAGCAGAAACCTCATTTCCAGGTCGGAGTTTGATCTTTTCTCAGGCTGTGGTCCTTGGTACCAGAGTCTCTGGAAGTGCCAGGCAGGGCGCCCGGCAACCCATCAGCCACACAGTCCCGAGGATCCACAGCCATACTCTCCAATGTCCCTCATTGCTAAGCTGTGAGGATTAGTAGGTTAGGTGCATTAAACATAATTTTGACCTCTAATATTTTCTAATTAGCGTCAGCACACAGCCTCTCTCTAAAACAATGAGAATACCTTGAAGAGTTCATGAAAAATTGAATTACAAGAGAAGTTTATGCCAGTGTACCATCATTTTCAATTCCATGAACATGAGGAGTCTTTCAAATGCTTATTGATAATGCCCAGTGTGAGAAAGCATGAATGGATTACATTTTTTTTTGCACCTGAAAGTCTTACTTTGAATCCAGTTTTGCATGAGTGGCTTATAGGATTAGCAACAGTCTGAGAAGGAGGAAGGGAGGGTGAGGAAAGAGAGAGGGGGAGGGGGAGAGATCTTCCATCCACTGGTTCACTCCCCAAATGTCTTCAAGCCATGAATTCCATCTGGGTCCCTCCTGTGGCTGACCGGGGTCCATCCTCCAATACTTTCCCAGGCACAGAAGCAGGGAGCTGCTCAGAAGCAGAGCAGCATAGACTCCAACATGGGATACCAGTGATGCAGACGGCTTCAGCTTAATTTGCTTAACTTGCTGGGCAAGACCATCTCCTCCCTTAAACACGCCCTTCCCATGAACAATTTTAGGAGCTTTCATATAGTGCTAAAACACACTGTTACATACTAAATTTTTAAAAAATGTTGGGGACGGCAAACACCAAACTACAATGTGTTGTTTAAATGCCCACGTATGCGTTGAAATGAAAAGTGATATAGGAGTAGCATTCAATAAAGTAGTTAACCAGATCAGAGACCTGGGTGAAAATCCTCTCAATGTAATTGAGTTGTGGGGATTAGGGTGTGTCACGTGATCATCCTGGGGCTGTGGGACAGTATAAAGCCCAGCAGGACATGACTCCTCCCCCTCAGTCTACCTCTTCACTGGTCGTGCTGGAAGCTTCTGTCTCCAGAGGAATTGCCCTGTGCCCACACCTGAGCAACCTCAGAGCTCGAGAAAGACGACAGGTGAGTTTCCATGATTGTTTTGGGCCTTGGTGTATGAAATGGGAAAAATAGGAGGGTGGGGACAATCCATGGAAGGTGGTGTTATGAGTTGAGGAAAGGATTAGTTAACTGCTTCATACTTCCCAAGATAGAGCCTGATTCAAACCATATTTCTGAAATGTTCATTATTAGATAAAGGGTACCATTTCCCCCTAACTTTCTGATTTAGATGGGGTGGCTAGTGAGCAGTAAAGGGGCCATTGCCCCTTTGACTGAGGGCTTCCAAACACAGTGTTATTCACTTATCTTTTCTTTCAATGTACTCAGTGCCTTGTTAGAAGCTAGTTGAAATTCAGGGCATAAGAATCCAGTGGCTTCCATTTCTATTTCCCCAGGGAGGCAGATGCCCTTGGCCAGCACCATCCACAATGGACCCCAACACTCTTTCCATGGAACAGGGGAAGGAGCTGTTAAAGCAATGGGGGATCCCACAACGAGATGTGAGTATGGGAGATACTGGGTCAAGTGAGAAGTAGGTGGAATGAGATGGCATCAAAGCTGAGGGTCAGTCCGAGGCAGGTACTCCTCCCATGATCAGCTGTAATAGTCAGTGTTTAAAACTCTCTGTACATTGCACTGGCCAATTTCAAAGGACATTAGGAGAAACACAGGCATATGCAATTGCTATGGATCTTACTTCCCTTCAGCTCACACCAGCATTTCCCCCAGACTCCACTTTCTGTTTTTGAAACTTTATTGAAGTTACAAAAGTTTCATGCATTTCACCTAAGAGATTTAGGAACATAGTGGCACTTCCCCCTTACCCTCCCTCTCAGATACCCACTCTTGCTTTTTACAGTGATCTATTGTCAGCAAACTTAGTGATCAGAGAGTGAGCCCTACTCTCAGTAAAAGAGTCAACAAATAGTATGAAGAGAATGGAAACAAAGCAAGACCCTGTACCTTCACCCATTGGTACTATTTGGAGGTCACCAGCAAGTTCACTGTTGGCTGTGGAATAACGAAAGTTTAAGGTGCTCACTGCTGTAGGCATGTGTTGAAACACTTCAGTTGCCCCACAAAGGTTTTCCTTGGAGATTTACTTGTTTGAAATGCAGAGCCACAGAGAGATGGACACACCGACACACACAAACATACACACACACACACACACAGAGACTGATTGGTTGATTCCATCTGCTGGTTCACTGCTCAAATAGATGCAAAGGCCATCAGAAGCCAGGAGCAGAAGCCAGGAGCCTGGAACTTCATGCAGGTCTCTCATGTGGGGGCAGGGGTCCACATACTTGAGGCATCTTCTGGTGTTTCCCACAACAGACTAGCAAGGAGAAGGGTCAGAGATGGAGCAGCTAGGAATCAAACTGGTGCCAATATGGATTACCTCTGTGTCTCAAAACCGGCTCCTCCTAAAAGGCTTACAAATACCAACATGGTAATCAAAACATTTTATTTTCTTATTATTTATTTTTTGACAGGCATAGTGGACAGTGAGAGAGAGAGACAGAGATAAAGATCTTCCTTTTGCCGTTGGTTCACCCTCCAATGGCCGCCCTGGCTGGCGCATTGCGGCCGGCGCACCGCACTGATCCGATGGCAGGAGCCAGGAGCCAGGTGCTTTTCCTGGTCTCCCATGGGGTGCAGGGCCCAAGCACCTGGGCCATCCTCCACTGCACTCCCGGGCTACAGCAGAGAGCTCCCCTGGAAGAGGGGCAACCGGGACTAGAACCCGGTGTGCCGGCGCCGCTAGGCGAAGGATTAGCCTAGTGAGCTGTGGCGCTGGCCTAATCAAAACATTTTAAACAGAAAGGAAAAGGGCTGGCACTGTGGTGAGGTGGGTCATTCCGCTGCCTGCATGCCGGCATCCCATATGGATGCCGCTTTCTTCCTGGCTGCTCCTTTCCCTACACAGCTCTCTGCTATGGCTTGGGAAAGCAGATCACCCAGGTCCTTGGCCCTTTGCACCTCATGGGAGATCCAGAAGAAGCTCATGGCTCCCAGCTTCAAATCGGCCCAGCTCCAGCCATTGTGGCCATTTGGGGAGTGAATCAGTGGATGCAAGGCTTCTCTTTCTCTCTCTCTGCTTTTCAAATAAATTATAAATCTTACACATACTTAAACAAAAAGCCTTCTGTATAAGAAAAAGAAAATGCTCAAGTGACTGGGAATTTATCTTCTCTTTTCCCAAAGTCACTTCCTGCTTGCAGGCTGAAAGTTGAATCTTGATGCCTCTTTTCTCTTTATCAGATCGATTTGATGGTGGAGAAGTGGGTAGTTGTTGCCTCTGTTGAGGCCATGTTACGATTTCCCCTGAAGCCTGGAGAGGATCCCACAGCCCGCTGTGTCTCCCAAGGGAAATGTCAGCTTACGGTGGACCAGCCCCAAGCAACTTCCCAAAGACCAGATGACCCAAAGGACAGGTAAGGCCAATTTGGGGAGTGAGCCATGGGGCCAGGACCTGATTCCCCAAGGGCCCTCCATTTCTGCCTGAACAAGGCTGCAGGACACTCACTTCACAGGGCCTTGACTTTAAAAATTTAACAAGATTTGTTAGTCACAGAATTTGCAAGCCAGGGCAATGCAGCCCTCACTGGAGATCAAAGAACCTCTCCCAAGAGAGGAAGGAATTCTCCTATTGAGGGAGATGTCCTGCTCAGGGTCTCATGGAGTCCTCCTGATGCAAATGAAGGATTTCAGCTTGCTCAGTTCTGACTGGCTTATGCACATGCCCTGTTGGGAACTGTTCAGTTTGACTGGTTGATCACAGACTGCATCAATTTGTCAACTTCAGCTTTTCAGAAGCAAGGATTGTATAAAGGTCAAGCACTTACTTATTGATTTTCATTCTATGTCCAAGAATAGTGCGTGTGACTGTCTCCCTTTGCCTCACTGTCACCCAGCATCTAACTTACTTTTGCCCTCAGTTAACTTGAGAGAATTCATTTTGTTTTGACAAGGTGAAATATCAAAGCTTTGTCAGAGCATTCTGCCGGCTTTGTGGGTAAGAAGTTACTCTGTGAAAATAGAGTTTTTATGATCTGAAATACCAGTTGTTGGCTACCCTTCTGTTGGCTTTGCTGGGGCTTTTAGTCTGGAGAGAGAAGCTAGACCAAAATTCAGAACCAAAAATACTTTTGTGTAGGGTTGCCAATTCACTGTCACTATCTATTAGAAGCCTTTTAATTAAGTGGTCTTTTCTTGGGCAGTGTCCTTTTTTGGCAGTAGGTAAACACTAGAACGTGTTCACAAAATAGGTCAGAATGGGGCATCTATCACAGATCCAAGATGTGGTGGATGCGGGTTAGTACTCAGGAAGTCCCTCCAATCTCTCCTGGGAGAAATAGACGTATGAGGGGCTTGTGTCATACATTTTGAATTTTTGAATTTGTTTCTTTGGACTAGGAAAACCAATGATCAATTAAAGAGCAAGCCCGATCAGAAGCCCAAGGCTATGAATCAGACGGCACGCCATTCAGTATGTCAGCCTCGAAGGCCCCTGAAGGACAATAACCCACAGAGAAGATCGGTGTGCCAGAGGGCTTCCCCACCAGATGGAGAGTTCAGCAAGGTAAGCGGAGGCTTGGGGCTTTCGAGAACAAAGGGGTCCATGAGGAGCTGGCTTAAACACGGGAATCTGTGTGTCCATCTTTCAGTTATTCCTCTTTTGCCAAGCCGGGCTGGTTTGCCTTCTCCTTACCTGGCTGATCGGCACATTCAGAGCCTGTGAGGAACAGCCACTATCATCTCCTTTAGATGTGAAAGTTCTACCTCCTTGGATTCCTGGATTCAATTGGCTCTGGGAGGATCATAATATCTTGAGTTTCTTGGCAAATAAAAATCCATGGGTCTATGACCTCCCACGAAAGAATATTTAATTTCCCTAATCTTCTTTATATCCACTTTTGAAAACTGCCTGTGATTGGTACCCGCTCACCTAATAACCACTTCCCCTACCCACAGGTGAAATGCAAGAACTGTGGAGCCTTTGGGCACTTGGCAAAAAGCAAGAGGTGCCCCATGAAGTCCTGGGGCGGGGCCGTTCCCTTACTGGCCTTGGGTCGCAATCAGGAGAAGGAGAACCTGAAACCCAAGAAACCTGACGAACTTCAGCCTGCAGAATCCTTGAGGAAGACTGAGAGACAAGAGGCAGGAACTCACAGGTAAGGATTCTGCAGGCACAGTCTGAGCCCTGAGCTTTGGCTACCAAGAAGATTGTGCCGTCCCTCTTCTTTCCCTGGAGCTGTCTCTAGGCATAGACAGACAACTGCAGAGAAACAGACAAGTGCTCCAGACCTTCCAGGGGTGCACACCGAGCTCATCCTATTCTAAGAACCACTAAAGGGAAGGGCTGTGGAATACCTTGGAATGCTGCTCCTGGCAGCCAGAACAGCCACAGACTAAATGAAAGTGCACAACACTGAAGTCACACTAGGGAACGCAGCACATCCTGGGGGTGGAGGGGCTTCCCAGACAAGAATTGAACCACTGGGGCCAAGTTCACAGGGGCTTCAGTGCCTGCCTCACTCCTAAACAAGGGCTAGCATGGGGCCCTGGGAGTGCTCTTGGTTTGGTTTGCTGTCCCTCTTAGAGACAGGTAGGAAAGGTACCTCAGACAGATAACAGGATTTGTTCTGCAGGCATGAAGGGCAGCAGAGGAAAGCTGGACCACAGGCAACATAGGGGAGGCCACAGAAGGAGCCGAAGAACTCTGAGGCAGCAACAGAACCATGTGCCTATCTGAGGGTGAGTCCTACTCCCGCTTCTGCAGTGTGATTTTTTCTCTGCGTACTTTTATTTGCTTCATTGTATGCCCTTCTATGTGGGAATCATATTAAAACCAAGGCTGGCCCACAGAATCCTGTTTTATTTGTCTGTATCCCATGTTCCAGTTGCTTTATTTGAATTTTTATGTCACTATTTGCAAGTTGGCAAGTGAATGCTAGTGGAGGCATGTTGATGCATCCATGAATGATTTGATCATGTGCTGTCTTGTATCCATCCAAGGCATCCTTTACACTTTTATTAATCCCACGTTTCCTTTCCAAAAGATGTTTTTGATTTACACTCTCCATATTGGATAAAGAAAGGATTAGGTAGTTGACATGTGTGTTTCTTTTTAAGATTTTTTTTAAAATTTATTTGAAAGGCAGAGTCACAGAGGGGCAGAGGTACAGAGATAAAGAGAGGTGAGGGAGGGAGTTCTTCCATCCACTGGTTCACTCCCCAGATAGCTGCAACCACAAGCTGTGCAATCTGAAGCCAGGTGCCAGGGGGTTCTTTCTTGTCTCCCAGGTGGGTACAGGGGCCCAAGGACTTGGGCCATCTTCCACTGCTTTTCCAGGTCATAGGAGAGAGCTGCATCTGAAGTGGAGCAGCCTGGATGTGAACCGGTGCCCATATGGCTTGCTGGGACTGCAAGTGGTGGCTTTACCCACTATGCCACAGCACTGGCCCAAGAGAGTTTTCAAAGCTCATCACAGGGTAGTTGTCTTCTGCATTTAACTGCCCCTTAACAATATGATGGTGCTCCATCAGCAATCTACCAACATGCAATCAACCTTTAAAACCTGTAGGAAACATTTTCAAAGTCAGATACAGCTCAGTAGAATTCGCTTCCTATTTAAGTTTCACAACACACTGTGCAACACATGGATCGAAAACCGGAATGTGGTCAGCCCTTCTCACCCCAGCACCACATTCCACAGTGCAGCCACTCCCTTGATCTTAACAACAGACAAGGTAATGATAATCTTGTCCTATCTGCCACACACAAGAATCAGACTGATGTCGTATTCTTTTCCCCTCACTAACCTGAGTAGACAATCTCTGAAGATGTGACTGGATGATTTCAATATTTAGTTCTGTGAAATTTAATTTCACATGTACTGTCTCTTTATATTGGCTGCCTCGTCTCCTTTTGTGGTCCTGATTTAGATGCAATCTTGTATGTGCTACCTGTATGTGCTACTTTCTCTTCCTATTTATATTAGTAATCAATATCCTTTTTTGTTATTAACATGCTGATTTTCCATTTCTGTATGGTTGACTATGTGAGTTCTTCATCCATCTGAGGGGTCTAATGTGAACTTTCTTGCCACAGCATCCTACTAGACCGTTGCCTGTGCAAACATCCAAGAGGAAGTCGCCCCTCGGCTCTGCACTGCCATGTCCACTGCCTAGTGAGACACCTTATAGATCACGCTGCGCTACTGAGGCTCCAAACAAAACACCTCAGCTGAGCACTGATGGCCCAGCCCAAGCATCTGGGGTCAACTTTGCTGACTCCCCTCACCATGTTCTAAAGAAATTCACCCCAGGCCCAGCTGGCAGTGCCAAGCCAACAGCCAAAGGGCCTGATGTTTCCTCTCGTGACACTCTTCAACCTGCCAGGAAGACACCTACCCTGGGTCACAGGTCTAATCCACAGGTGCAGATCAAAGTTGCGGAGGTGGATTCAAAGTTGCCTCCACAGCCAGTCACAAAAAATTGTGTCCAGAACTCCAAACTCAGCACCCAGGCTCCAGGCAAGAGGTCTGCCCAGGACACCATCCAGACCAGCCAGAATCACCCCAAGAAGCCAAGACTCTTCGTTTCTCAACCTCTCTCCAGTACAAATGGACCTGCACACTCTCAGGCATCCGAAGGGTCCACAAAGACGCTAGTCCTGAAGCCAATTTCAAACCCTCAGCCTCCATCTAACTCACATTGTTCAAGCTCAGGCCAGAACTGCCCAATCTTCCAACCTCGAGTGTCCAGTGATGTTCCGTACATGACACAGAGAATCGGCCCCAAGAAACAGGACAGTGCCAGGTCCAGAACCCCTCCCGCATCCAATCCAGGGAAGTCTACAGCTGCTCGTCAGAACACTCATGTCTTAAAGGAGTCTGAGAGGCAGGGTCCCCAGGTCACAAGGAGTGTCCTCTATGAGGATCTTCTGGTCTCTTCCTCCTCTGATGACAGTGACTGAAAGGGAGAACTTGTGTGGGCCAGCATAACCAGCACAACAAAACAAATGGAAGCACAAAGATAACAACATATGTAAGCAACTTTTTGGGGCCTCTGATGGCACAGCTAATTTTCACAGAGCATTCTTGATTATCATCCTTCTTCAGGATGGGAGGATGTGACTTTCTTCTCCCAGGAACTCCACCTGCCAAGACTGGCCTTGATGTGTCTAAAGGCTGCCTACAAGACTCCCACCCCCACCCTGACTCTGGGTCACAGAGGATGGCCTCAGGTCTTCAGGACTGGGAAGTGACTGAGAGGCTTAGGTGGGGGAAGCATCAGGGAGCAGGTCTGCTTTGAGACTCAATGCTGTGATACAGGATCAAATGGTGGAGCCTAACACAATATTGGGGATCAACACAAGACACCACCTATTTAATGGTGTGAGATGGAGCTGCTTGAAATGGGACTTAGGAAACTGTCCTGAAAAGGCTTTTGTAAATTGGATCTAATTATGTGAGAAACTAACTGAACATGAGGAAATTATATGAGCCTCTACTGTCACTAGAAAGCTGTGAAATCCACCTGTCTGTGTGAAGAAAAGACTAGCACTTGTGTAGCTAGCTGTCAAAGGGCCCATATGTGGTTGTTAAAGGTCTATTTTTTAAAAGTCCCCTCTCCGGATCCTTGCATTGTTGAGGAAGAGTTTTAGTGGGAAATTCTTAGCTTTGACTCACTGGGAAAAACTGTCTTTCCTGAAGGAATTTGGTTTTATTGGTGAATTCATTCAAATCCCTCCACAGTGCATGCTCACGTGCTATGAATGGTTCCCAGGTATTAGAAAAGGAAACTGCACACTTTGTGAAGTTGATTGAACACTGACCTGATTGTAACTGCACACTTTCTGAAGATGACTGGACACTGACTTCCACTGTGATAAAGTATCTCAGCTCATCTGTAAAGGAGACATCCACAATACACCCAGGATCAGAGTTACTGAGAAGATTAAATACATTATGTAAAGTATGTAAATAATGAGAGACACATGATAAATTATTCATGCGTTTCTACTTTTTGATCACAAGTAAGCCACAGAGTAGCCTCAATTGTAAGGAACACTATATTTTGTTATTGAAAGTGATTGTAAAACTATGGTTTATTATCAATAAATGTATTGCTAATTTTACAGGTGTTTTGATTTTTATATCACTTCAGCCCAATTCCCTTTTTTTTTTTTAACTTTTATTTAATGAATATAAATTTCCAAAGTACGATTTATGGATTACAATGGCTTCCCCCACATACGTCCCTCCCACCCACTACCCTCCCCTTTCCCACTCCCTCTCCGCTTCCATTCACATCAAGATTCATTTTCGATTATCTTAATATACAGAAGATCAGCTTAGTATACATTAAGTAAGGATTTCAACAGTTTGCTCACACAAAAACAAAAAGTGAAAAATAATAGATGATATTTTTAAAATGATGATGAAATCAGATCAGACCTATTGTCATGTTTAATCCCAGTTCCCTTTTTAAAAAAGATACACACACACAGCAGCCTATAATTCATGCACACAGCTGAATCTCACGCAGTGCTTTCATCGATTTTTGCGAAAATCTTGTATTTACTGCAACCTAGGCTGCTAAGGGAAACGTGACATCACACCCCTCTAGGATCCAAAGCTTGTTATTAAAATGAGGCAGGTCGCACACATCAGCGACCTGTGCGTTCGAACGGAACACGAATCCTGTGCATGTTTCCTCATGTTCAGAGGATTCCTCAGTCCTACAGGCGCAGCTGAGAACGGCACTCCCTTTCAACAACCCGCGCTACCTGCACACCCACAAGAGGGTTTTCTAAACCTGAGGGAGTCTTCCGGGCCTCTGCTCTGGTCAGTGTGAGAGAAGCACCTGTGGAAGCCGCTGCAGGGCCCCTGTGGTATCGGAGCCCCTCAAGCTCGGGCATCCACACAGCTCGGGGCCATGCGTGTCTGGGCAGCCATTACCTTGCAAGTAGCTGACCCTGACGACGCCGCCATTGGCGACACAGTCTTTTGGCACCCAGTTCCTCAGGGCTGGAACGCCCGCAAGGCATGCTGGGAGATGTTGGAAGGTAACTGGAGCACGCCAATGTCCGGCCCTGCACATAGGCATGCGCACTGGTGGTGAGCAAGCCCGAAGGTAGCGTGAAGTCATGAGGACAGCGAGGCCGTGAGCGGTCTGGGAACCTGCTGGAGGCTCTCCTGCCGCCCTTGCGCGTGCTCCTGGCGTCTCCGTGGCCATCCCTCCTGTCCCTAGTGCCCTGGGAAACGGCCCTGACGGTGTTGAGAAGCACAGAGCTTCTGTCCACTCACTGCACCCTGGGCACTGGGCTGCTCCCTGTGCTGCAGCTGAAGCCAAGCCTCCCGCTCTTAGGACAAGTGCCTGGCTCCTGGGATGGCAGCTCCTCCACACGGGTCCATCCTTCCAGAAATCGCCACGGCCTTCCTGCTTAGTCCATCTGAGGTCCATGGGAAAGCACCCTGGCCCCGAACCTGAGACCTGGGAAACCCTGAGGGATGGGGCCCCTCAGCGTTCCTAGGGTCATTCCTGAGGGCTTCACTGTACTTGGGAATTTATAGAAGAGATTTTTATAGAAGAACTCATCAATGGCTTTGGTTGAAAATGTGTTGCCTCCCTGATTCAAACGTGACAGTCTGAGCCACTTGAAGTCAAAATAGCAGGTAGAATAGGAAGAATTGTACGAGAAAGAAACACATCTGAAGTTGCTGAGGGGAACGAGTGCCCTCATCAACCCTGCAAAATGCAGTGACTGCTTGAACAGCATGCGAGGCTGCCCCTGATTAAAATAAGTCTTTGAGAACGGTCTCAAACTTTTTCTGTTTTTAGAGATAAGTCTCTACTTGTTCTTCCTGGTGACCTGGATCTTGTAGGATTGTGCTGATTTAGTTTTCTGGACCGCGACCCAGACCAGTTTCCAGAGCCTTGCAGAGAAAATAAGCCATTTGTTCAGAGTAATGGGAAGTTCATGTTACAGAGGACTGAAGCTGCTATCACTGGTTTATTCTCCGGGTGACCTCAAAGTGCAGGGCTAGGCCAGGCTGAAGCTGGGTGCTAGGACCTTGTACCTTGCAATGGGGTGAAAGTGCTCCTATGGGATGCTGGCACTGCACATGGCTTAACCCACTGCTCCACAGGCCCCCTCCTTATTGTTTTCAAAGGATTTTTATTTGCTCATTTACTTGAAAGGCTGAGTTTTCGGTGGGAGAGGAGAGAACATTTGCCATCTGCTGGTTCATTCCCCAAGTGGCTACAATGGCTGGTGTTGGTCCAGGCCAAAGATGGAATCTGCAAGTCATCCTGGTCTCTCAGCTAGTCAGCAGGGGCCCAAGCAGGTGGGCCATTTACTTCCCCAGGTGCATTAGCCGAGAGCTGGATTCCAACATGGGATGGTGGTAAGTACAGATGACAGACTAATTCGCAGCATCATTACACTGACCCTGAATTTACTGTTTTTTTTTTCTAAACATGGATGTTATCTGGATGGTTCTGAAAATGAAATTAATGTCTCATGGAGTGTACTAGTTATATCTGACTATGGTAACAAATGACCTCATTGAGCATGTTAAAACTGTAAGTTCTCAATAAAATCAAACTTGTTTTTTAATGCATACCCCTGGATATTTCCCTGAAAATGTAACTAAAATAGTGACTAAAATAAGAAATGCATTCCATGTAATTAAATTGATTTGCTCTTAGGCATATGAGAGTACGTTAAAAGTGTTCACTGCAATATAGTTACAAGATAAGTGTGGTGCAACCAATTCTGAAATCCATGCATGATTTTCCATAACACACATTTTGCAATGAGCTTTTGAAGATTCTGCATAAGCATAGATTTCAGAAAAATTTTGGCCCAAGAATAAAATTAATTTTTAATTCACCTTCTACAAATTTTTGAAAATCAGAGTTACACAAAGAGCGAAGGAGAGGCAGAGAGAGAGAGAGAGAGAGAGAGAGAGAGAGAAGGGTCTTCCATCTTCTGTTTCAGTACTCAATTGGACACAATGACATAGCTGCGCTGATCCAAAGCCAGGAATCAGGAGCTTCTTCTGTGTCTCCCATCTGAGTGCAGGGGCCCAAAGACTTGGGCCACCTTCCACTGCTTTCCCTGGCCATAGCAGAGAGCTGGATCGGAGGTGGAGCAGCCGGGTCTCCAGCTGGAGCCCCTATGGGATGCCGGCCATGCAGGCATTTGGGGAGTGAACAGCAGATGGGAGCTCTCTGTGTGTCTGTGTCTACCTCTTAAATGAACAAGTCAGAGGACCACTTACAGGATGTGATTCACTGCTATGAAGATCATACATGTGATTGGTTTTTTCCACTAGGCTCTGAGACAGTGTCATGAGTGCCACAGGTCACCCAGCTCGACAAGCCTAATGCAATGTGTCAGAGCATGGGGAAGAATCGCACAGAATCATGACAGTCTTTTCAATAGGATGTATTGTTCAATATGCTCCATAATCTCCATAATATATATTCAGTGTGCACACTTACAGGCCAGTAGCACTCAGTGTACCATTAGTCCACAGGTCATAACACACATCTAGGGGTAAGACAATGTCTACACTATCCAGCAACAGGAACAAGTGTGAATCCTCCACCTGTGGTGCTGGCACACCGGGTTCTAGTTCCGGTTGGGGCACCAGAATCGGTCCCGGTGGCTCCTCTTCCAGTCCAGCTCTCAGCTGTGGCCCAGGAGTGCAGTGGAGGATGGCCCAGGTCCTTGGGCCATGCACCCACATGGTAAATCAGGGGAGGCACTTGACTCCTGGCTAGGGATCAGCGTGGTGCACTGGCTGCAGTGGCCATTGGAAAGTGAACCAACAGAAAAAAGGAAGACCTTTCTCTCTGTCTCTGTCTCTCTCTCTCGCATATCCTATTCTGCCTGTCCACTCTGCCCTGGTCCCCGAGGGGATGAAGGAAGAGTAGTTGTGAGGCTTGCCTTTTTATCTCCCTTCTAGAGTAGGTGGGCATTGAGTGTGTCCCAAGGTGTTAGCAATCAGAGGCTCATCTTTTTGGGTGTCACCATCCAGATGCTGATGTTTGGGTGTGACCAGTGGTGTGTTAGGGGTCTTCTGGGTGTGGCCAATTGTGGTGCAGTAGTGTGGGTGAAGTAATGTAGTAGAAAGCTGGTTGGCTGCTTCTTATGATGTAATGTCGCCCAGTCCTTATCTGGCTTCATCACCTGTGTCTGTTCTGACAGATGGTCTGGGCAGTTCTTGGTGCTTTGTAGCCTTAGCTTAAGAAACTTTCTTTTGGTTTTGTATTTTCTCTTTGTTTTTGGATTAGTGGTGCTCCTTAAGTCATTTGGCACTTCTGTGGGATTCCCCACAGACAGCTGTTAGTTTTCTTTTTAACAAAGATAGTGCATTTAACCACTATGCTATGCTGACAGATAGATTACCTGTATTGAAAACACACACACACACACAAACATACACACACACACAAACATACACACACACATTTTGGGTTTGTTCTCTGTCCCTTTATTTTAGTGTGGTAGGGCATTATTTTATGTTTGCTGGAACAAATTTTGTTTTCCATTTTGTGCAAAGTTTTATTGTCTAGGCCAATATCAAATGAATAAACATTTAGAGATGTTAGTAATAAAATACAAATGCATGGATTGTCGTTTCATATTATAGGAGCATGAATCCTGACAAGTTAGTTGGGTTTAATGAATGCAAGAATGATTCAGTGTTAGAAAATCAAAACTAACAGGCTGGCGCCATGGCTCAATAGGTTAATCCTCCACCTGCGGCACCAGCAACTGGGTTCTAGTCCCGGTCGGGGTGCCAGATTCTGTCATGGTGGCTCCTTTCCAGACCAGCTCTCAGCTATGGCCCGGGAGTGCAGTGGAGGGAGGCCCAAGTGCTTGGGTCTCTCTCAGTGTCCATGCTGCCTGTCAAAAATACAACCAAAAATAACTGTACTGTTTTTTATGCCAAACATGAAAGTGTAATGATAAATGTGACAATCATATGTCTTACTGTAAATGGTGAGACAGAGAGCTTTAAAATGGGATAAAACAGTGTGAGGTAAAAATTTAATCATTAGTCATTTTAGATTATATACTTAACTAACACGTGACTTAAATAATCTTTAAGAAATAGGAAAAGATCTGTTTTTAACTGAAATATGTAAAATAAGTAAATTGTAGACTCTTGAGTGTACATATACTTTTTGTTTTTTTTATTTTTATTTTTTGACAGGCAGAGTGGACAGTGAGAGAGAGAGAGAGAGAGAGAAAGGTCTTCCTTTTTCCTTTGGTTCACTCCCAATGTTTGCTGGGGCCGGTGTGCTGCAGCCAGTGCACAGAGCTGATCCATAGCCAGGATCCAGGTGTTTCTCCTGGTCTCCCTTGCTTGTACAAGGCCCAAGCACTTGGGCCATCCTTCACTGCACTCCCGGGCCATAGCAGAGTGCTGGACTAAAGAATAGCAACCAATACAAAATATGACCCTCCAACCAGGCCTAGAACCCATGTGCTAGTGCCCAGGTGAAGGATTAGCCTATTGAAACTCCTGTGTGTGCACAAATACTTTGAAATTTGGATTCAGACAGTTTAGGATTGTTTGAGAATTTTCTTATGCAGAGAAAATGTCACAGGACATTTGCAAGTGACAGTTGCTATCCTTTTGTATGATTCAAAGTTATAAGCATTTTGCTTTAAAATTTGTTTAACTGAATGGCAGAGAGAGAGAGAGAGAGAGAGAGCGTGAAACCTATCTTCTGGTTAACTCCCCCAGTGACTGCCATAGCCAGGGCTAGGCAGGCCAAAGCAAGGAGCCAAGAACTCAATCATGGCCTCTCACATGGGTAGCCAGGCCTCAAGTTCTTGAGACCTCATCTGCTGCTTCCCAGAGCCTCCTGGAATGGACAGCAGAGCTGGGGATCAAACCCAGGCACTGTGATATGTGTGTGAGTTTCCCATGTGGTGGTTTAACTGCTGCTCCAACACTGGCACCATGACAGCTGTTATCTTAAACCTTTTTTTATATTGTCCCATTTTCATTAAATACATCTTCCCTAGCTATAAAAAGCAAAGGGTCTCGTCAGAATGAACAGATGAGAGTGTTTTCAGTAGAGATACAATCACTGTCTCTGGTGAGTCCTCTACACACCTAAGGATAGGGAAAACTTTTCCAGCCCAGCAACTGCCCTTTGGATCTCCTGTTTCTGCAAAGCATCACGTGACTTCCACAGATTGTCTCACCCTTCATGACGAGTCCTGTGGAATTACAGGCACATCAGTAGGGATCCTGCAATTTGGTCTGTGAATCTGTAAGGTGGCAGAAGAGCAGACTGATTTCAGAACTACAGGTTTCACTACTACTTGGAGTTAATACCAGCTTCAAGGCTACTGTGGATCATGGGGATTGATTAGACATGACACCAGGAGCCATCAGAGACTGGTGCAGGGTCTCGGACCCCATCTCTTGTTACCAGCTGAGCTCATGCCTCAGATGTACTCCCGATTTCCTCTGTGGGAATCACTTCACTCCCCATTTCTGCCATAACCACTTACTCAGCTCCTGCAGGATTCCTTCCTACAGACTCTGCCTCTCATTCCTGAGGCCGGTGCTGTGCAGTAAGAGGTAGGGTTAGGCCATGGCTTGTGATGGCAAGCATCGCATATCAGGGTGCTGGTTTGAGTCCCAGCTGCTCTGCTACCAATACAGCTTCCCGCGAATGCACCTGTGAAAGCAGCAGATGTGGGTCTCTGCTATGCATGTGGGAGACACAGACGGAGTTGCTGGCTGCTGGCTATGGGCTGACCCAGTCCTGGCTGTTGTAGCCACTTGGGGAGTGAGCCAGTGTATAGGATCTCAATCTCTCGTTCTCTTTGTGTTCTTCTCTTTCATGCCCTTTCCCCCCTCCTTCCCTGTTGCTCTTTCAAATAAATAAATCTCTCACAAAAGAAAGAAAGTCTCCCCAGCTCACGCTGTTGGAGGACGATGGGCTCAGGGTGAAGGTTCCTGCAGGCAGCATCATGGGGAGGGTGAGAGCCAGATGCCGAGATCCCAAATTTGGGTCGATTACTTCCCTCCCCTCAGAGCCACCATCATCATATCACCAACAGAGGTCAAGATCATGTGGCTCTGGGGAGCTGAGGACTCTTTTCCAAATCTTTTTTTCAAATTGCTAATTACCAAGAATGACAAAATGCTTCAAGCTATTATGTCTCTTAAGAGAATTTGGTGGTGGTCCAGTGCTGGCTGCTCCACTGTGATCCAGCTCTCTGCAGTGGCCTTGGGAAAGCAGCAGAATATGGCCCAAGTCATTGAACCCCTGCACCCATGTGGGAGACCATCAAGAAGCTCCTGGCTCCTGGCTTCGGTTTGGCTCAGCTCCGGCCATTGCAGCCACTTGGGGAGAGAACCATTGGATGGAAGATCTCTTTCTCTGGCTCTGTCTCTGCCTCTGCCTCTGTCTCTGCTTCTCCTTTTCTCCCTTTAACTCTTTCAAATAAATAAAAAATCTTTACAAAAGAAAGAGACTGCAGAGTGTTTTGCAGAGGCTCTTTTTTTCATTGACCCTGGAGACAAACAGGGCTCACACAGAGGGGAGGAGAAAATGCCCAGCCTGTTATGAGGGGCTGGCAAGGAGGCCATGTGTCTGCTGGATGCTAGGCTGTTTTGGGAGCTCATACCAAGATAGAGAGATCTCTCCTAGTCCTCTTCCCACTGAGCTGCACCACATTAACTAGGTGTGCATGAGGGGGATTTCCAAAAGATACAAGTGAAAGCTCAGCGGTGTAGCCAGGCGCCCAGTGCCAGTGTTTCCAAGATGCTGTGCATCAGATGCCTGGCAGGTCTATCCTCCACCTGTCTAGAGAATCAGACCCTGCCTTCTGCATTTGAGAACCCTGGAGGGTCCCCACAGCCCTCTATTTTTTCCCGAGTTTTCGTAATAAGCCTTGTTGCCTTTATATTCACTTAAGAAATATAAGTTCAGATTAATTCTCTAAGTTTCCCAACAAACTAATCTACATAATATTTTGGCCTGCTATTCAAAGCTCCTAAACTTCTTTTTAACAAAATATTTACTTGAAAGACTGTGTTTCTGTGTGTGCATACAATTCACACACACACACACACACACACTCACACAGACACACACAGAGATACTTTCCTCTGCTGGTTTATTTCCCTGAGAGCTGCAACAGGCAGATGTGGACCAGGCTGAAAGCAGGAGCCAGGAACTCCATCCTGGTCTCCCACAAGGGTGGCAGCAAACCAACCACTTGAGCCATCTTTTGCTGCTTTCCCAGGCTCATTATCAGGGAGCTGAATCAGAAGCAGAGCAGCAAGGACTCGAATCACTACTTTAATGTGGAGTGTTGTTGTTTAAAGCAGTAGCGTAACCCAAGGCACCAAGAGGCTGGCCCCTGCTTCTCAATTTCCAAGAGATTAAAGTGATCTCTATGGGTCACACTTGCAGTGCCAAGGAGCCGAAAGACTGAGGAAATAATCAATGCAGGATTTTCTTAGAGAAGTAACAGGGTTTAAAACTGAACCATGAAGTTTTAGAACATTTACTATACCCCAGAGAGCATTTACAATGCTTCACATGTGTGTGTGCAAAGATTATTCATGTCAACCTGTCCTCATTTTACAAGTGAGCCAGGCTTCACTCGAATAAGAATGGGAAGAAATAAAGTAGCTGAACAGCAACTCACTAGGCAGACATCAGAGGCAGAGAAGAGAAACATGGGTTTTCAAGTTCTAAAAATGGTCATGGCTTGCAGCCATCACTCTAACATCAGTGTGGCCCCAGACTCAAGGAGTGGAGTTGGGGGAGGATTGGCCTGTATTCCTGGTGCAAACACCAGCTTGACTGAGATTTTCTGCAAGTTAAGAAGGTGCAAAAGCGATACACATGGAGCAGAAACCGCATTTCCAGGTCGGAGTTTGATCTTTTCTCAGGCTGTGGTCCTTGGTACCAGAGTCTCTGAAGTGCCAGGCAGGGAGCCCAGCAACCCATCAGCCACACAGTCCCGAGGATCCACAGCCATACTCTCCAATGTCCCTCATTGCTAAGCTGTGAGGATCAGCAGGTTAGGTGCATTAAACATAATTTTGACCTCTAATATTTTCTAATTAGCGTCAGCACATAGCCTCTCTCTAAAACAATGAGAAGACTTCGAAGAGTTCATGAAAAATTGAATTACAAGAGAAGTTTATGTCAGTTACCATCATTTTCCAATCCATGCACATGAGGAGTCTTTCAAATGGTTATTGATAATGCCCAGTGTGAGAAAGCATGAATGGATTACATTTTTTTTTTTTGCAACAGAAAGTCTTACTTTGAATCCAGTTTTGCATGAGTGGCTTATTTCTGTGAAAGGATTAGCAACAGTCTGAGAAGGAGAGAGAAAGAGGAAGGGAGGGTGAGGAAAGAGAGAGGGGGAGGGGGAGGGGGAGAGATCTTCCATCCACTGTTTCACTCCCCAAATGTCTACAAACCACGAATTCCATCTGGGTCTCTCCTGTGGCTGACCGGGGCCCATCCTCCAATACTTTCCCAGGCACAGTAGCAGGGAGCTGCTCAGAAGCAGAGCAGCATAGACTCCAACATGGGATACCAGTGATGCAGATGGCTTCAGCTTAATCTGCTTAACTTGCTGGGCAAGACCAACTCCTCCGGAAACCCGCCCTTCCCATGAACATTTTTAGGAGCTTTCATATAGTGCTAAAACACACTGTTACATACTAAAATTTTTAAAAATGTTGGAGATGGCAAACACCAAACTACAATGTGTTGTTTAAATGCCCACGTATGCGTTGAAATGAAAAGTGATATAGGAGTAGCATTCAATAAAGTAGTGAACCAGATCAGAGGCCTGGGTGAAAATCCTCTCAATGTAATTGAGTTGTGGGGATTAGGGTGTGTCACGTGATCATCCTGGGGCTGTGGGACAGTATAAAGCCCAGCAGGACATGGCTCCTCCCCCTCAGTCTACCTCTTCACTGGTCATGCTGGAAGCTTCTGTCTCCAGCAGAATTGCCCTGTGCCCACACCTGAGCAACCTCAGAGCTCGAGAAAGACGACAGGTGAGTTTCCATGATTGTTTTGGGCCTTGGTGTATGAAATGGGAAAAATAGGAGGGTGGGGACAATCCATGGAAGGTGGTGTTATGAGTTGAGGAAAGGATTAGTTAACTGCTTCATACTTCCCAAGATAGAGCCTGATTCAAACCATATTTCTGAAATGTTCATTATTAGATAAAGGGTACCATTTCCCCCTAACTTTCTGATTTAGATGGGGTGGCTAGTGAGCAGTAAAGGGGCCATTGCACCTTTGACTGAGGGCTTCCAAACAGAGTGTTATTCACTTATCTTTTCTTTCAATGTACTCAGTGCCTTGTTAGAAGCTAGTTGAAATTCAGGGCATAAGAATCCAGTGGCTTCCGTTTCTATTTCCCCAGGGAGGCAGATGCCCTTGGCCAGCACCATCCACAATGGACCCCAACACTCTTTCCATGGAACAGGGGAAGGAGCTGTTAAAGCAATGGGGGATCCCACAACGAGATGTGAGTATGGGAGATACTGGGTCAAGTGAGAAGTAGATGGAATGAGATGGCATCAAAGCTGAGGGTCAGTCCGAGGCAGGTACTCCTCCCATGATCAGCTGTAATAGTCAGTGTTTAAAACTCTCTGTACATTGCACTGGCCAATTTCAAAGGACGTTAGGAGAAACACAGGCATATGCCATTGCTATGGATCTTACTTCCCTTCAGCTCACACCAGCATTTCCCCCAGACTCCACTTTCTGGTTTTGAAACTTTATTGAAGTTACAAAAGTTTCATGCATTTCATCTAACAGATTTAGGAACATAGTGGCACTTCCCCCTTACCCTCCCTCTCAGATACCCACTCTTGCTTTTTACAGTGATCTATTGTCAGCAAACTTAGTGATCAGAGAGTGAACCCTACTCTCAGTAAAAGAGTCAACAAATAGTATGAAGAGAATGGAAACAAAGCAAGACCCTGTTCCTTCACCCGTTGGTACTATTTGGAGGTCACCAGCAAGTTCACTGTTGGCTGTGGAATAACGAAAGTTTAAGGTGCTCACTGCTGTAGGCATGTGTTGAAACACTGCAGTTGCCCCACAAAGGTTTTCCTTGGAGATTTACTTGTTTGAAATGCAGAGCCACAGAGAGATGGACACACCGACACACACACACACACACACACACACACAGAGACTGATTGGTTGATTCCATCTGCTGGTTCACAGCTCAAATAGATGCAAAGGCCATCAGAAGCCAGGAGCAGAAGCCAGGAGCCTGGAACTTCATGCAGGTCTCTCATGTGGGGGAAGGGGTCCACATACTTGAGGCATCTTCTGGTGTTTCCCACAACAGACTAGCAAGGAGAAGGGTCAGAGATGGAGCAGCTAGGAATCAAACTGGTGCCTATATGGATTACCTCTGTGTCTCAAAACCGGCTCCTCCTAAAAGGCTTACAAATACCAACATGGTAATCAAAACATTTTATTTTCTTATTTTTTATTTTTTGACAGGCAGAGTGGACAGTGAGAGAGAGACAGAGATAAAGGTCTTCCTTTTGCCATTGGTTCACCCTCCAATGGCCGCCCCGGCTGGGGCGCTGTGGCCGGCGCACCGCGCTGATCCGATGGCAGGAGCCAGGAGCCAGGTGCTTTTCCTGGTCTCCCATGGGGTGCAGGGCCCAAATACCTGGGCCATCCTCCACTGCACTCCCGGGCCACAGCAGAGAGCTCCCCTGGAAGAGGGGCAACCGGGACAGAATCCGTGCCCCGACCGGGACTAGAACCCGGTGTGCCGGCGCCGCTAGGTGAAGGATTAGCCTAGTGAGCTGCGGCGCTGGCCTAATCAAAACATTTTAAACAGAAAGGAAAAGGGCTGGCACTGTGGTGAGGTGGGTCATTCCGCTGCCTGCATGCCGGCATCCCATATGGATGCCGCTTTCTTCCTGGCTGCTCCTTTCCTTCCACAGATCTCTGCTATGGCTTGGGAAAGCAGATCACCCAGGTCCTTGGCCCTTTGCACCTCATGGGAGATCCAGAAGAAGCTCATGGCTCCCAGCTTCAAATCGGCCCAGGTCCAGCCATTGTGGCCATTTGGGGAGTGAATCAGTGGATGCCAGGCTTCTCTTTCTCTCTGCCTCTGTCTCTGTAACTCTGCCTTTCAAATAAATTATAAATCTTACACATACTTAAACAAAAAGCCTTCTTTATAAGAAAAAGAAAATGCTCAAGTGACTGGGAGTTTATCTTCTCTTTTCCCAAAGTCACTTCCTGCTTGCAGGCTGAAAGTTGAATCTTGATGCCTCTTTTCTCTTTATCAGATCGATTTGATGGTGGAGAAGTGGGTAGTTGTTGCCTCTGTTGAGGCCATGTTACGATTTCCCCTGAAGCCTGGAGAGGATCCCACAGCCCGCTGTGTCTCCCAAGGGAAATGTCAGCTTACGGTGGACCAGCCCCAAGCAACTTCCCAAAGACCAGATGACCCAAAGGACAGGTAAGGCCAATTTGGGGAGTGAGCCATGGGGCCAGGACCTGATTCCCCAAGGGCCCTCCATTTCTGCCTGAACAAGGCTGCAGGACACTCACTTCACAGGGACTTGACTTTAAAAATTTAACAAGATTTGTTAATCACAGAATTTGCAAGCCAGGGCAATGCAGCCCTCACTGGAGATCAAAGAACCTCTCCCAAGAGAGGAAGGAATTCTCCTATTGAGGGAGATGTCCTGCTCAGGGTCTCATGGAGTCCTCCTGATGCAAATGAAGGATTTCAGCTTGCTCAGTTCTGACTGGCTTATGCACATGCCCTGTTGGGAACTGTTCAGTTTGACTGGTTGATCACAGACCGCATCAATTTGTCAACTTCAGCTTTTCAGAAGCAAGGATTGTATAAAGGTCAAGCACTTACTTGTTGATTTTCATTCTATGTCCAAGAATAGTGCGTGTGACTGTCTCCCTTTGCCTCACTGTCACCCAGCATCTAACTTACTTTTGCCCTCAGTTAACTTGAGAGAATTCATTTTGTTTTGAAAGGTGAAATATCAAAGCTTGGTCAGAGCATTCTGCCGGCTTTGTGGGTAAGAAGTTACTCTGTGAAAATAGAGAGTTTTTATGATCTGAAATACCAGTTGTTGGCTACCCTTCTGTTGGCTTTGCTGGGGCTTTTAGTCTGGAGAGAGAAGCTAGACCAACACTCAGAACCAAAAATACTTTTGTGTAGGGTTGCCAATTCACTATCACCATCTATTAGAAGCCTTTTAATTAAGTGGTCTTTTCTTGGGCAGTGTCCTTTTTTGGCAGTAGGTAAACACTACAACGAGTTCACAAAATAGGTCAGAATGGGGCATCTATCACAGATCCAAGATGTGGTGGATGCGGGTTAGTACTCAGGAAGTCCCTTCAATCTCTCCTGGGAGAAATAGATGTATGAGGGGCTTGTGTCATACATTTTGAATTTTTAAATTTGTTTCTTTGGACTAGGAAAACCAATGATCAATTAAAGAGCAAGCCTGATCAGAAGCCATAGGCTATGAATCAGATGGCACGCCATTCAGTATGTCATCAGCCTCGAAGGCCCCTGAAGGACAATAACCCACAGAGAAGACTGCTGTGCCAGAGGGCTTCCCCACCAGACGGAGAGTACAGCAAGGTAAGCGGAGCCTTGGGGCTTTTGAGAACAAAGGGGTCCATGAGGAGTTGGTTTAAACGCGGGTTTCTGTGTGTCCATCTTTCAGTTATTCCTCTTTTGCCAAGCCGGGCTGGTTTGCCTTCTCCTTACCTGGCTGATCGGCACATTCAGAGCCTGTGAGGAACAGCCACTATCATCTCCTTTAGATGTGAAAGTTCTACCTCCTTGGATCCCTGGATTCAATTGGCTCTGGGAGGATCATAATATCTTGAGTTTCTTGGCAAATAAAAATCCATGGGTCTATGATCTCCCACCAAAGAATATTGAATTTCCCTAATCTTCTTTATATCCACTTTTGAAAACTGCCTGTGATTGGTACCCTCTCACCTAATAACCACTTCCCCTACCCACAGGTGAAATGCAAGAACTGTGGAGCCTTTGGGCACTTGGCCAAAAGCAAGAGGTGCCCCATGAAGTCCTGGGGCGGGGCCATTCCCTTACTGGCCTGGGGTCGCAATCAGGAGAAGGAGAACCTGAAACCCAAGAAACCTGACGAACTTCAGCCTGCAGAATCCTTGAGGAAGACTGAGAGACAAGAGGCAGGAACTCACAGGTAAGGATTCTGCAGGCACAGTCTGAGCCCTGAGCTTTGGCAACCAAGAAGATTGTGCCACCCCCTCTTCTTTCCCTGGAGCTGTCTCTAGGCATAGACAGACAACTGCAGAGAAACAGACAAGTGCTCCAGACCTTCCAGGGGTGCACACCGAGCTCATCCTATTCTAAGAACCACTAAAGGGAAGGGCTGTGGAATACCTTGGAATGCTGCTCCTGGCAGCCAGAACAGCCACAGACTAAATGAAAGTGCACAACACTGAAGTCACACTAGGGAACGCAGCACATCCTGGGGGTAGAGGGGCTTCCCAGACAAGAATTGAACCGCTGGGGCCAAGTTCACAGGGGCTTCAGTGCCTGCCTCACTCCTAAACAAGGGCTAGCATGGGGCCCTGGGAGTGCTCTTGGTTTGGTTTGCTGTCCCTCTTAGAGACAGGTAGGAAAGGTACCTCAGACAGATAACAGGATTTGTTCTGCAGGCATGAAGGGCAGCAGAGGAAAACTGGACCACAGGCAACACAGGGGAGGCCACAGAAGGAGCCGAAGAACTCTGAGGCAGCAACAGAACCATGTGCCTATCTGAGGGTGAGTCCTACTCCCGCTTCTGCAGTGTGATTTTTTTCTCTGTGGCCTTTTATTTGCTTCATTGTATGCCCTTCTATGTGGGAATTATATTTAAACCAAGGCTGGCCCACAGAATTCTGTTTTATTTGTCTGTATCCCATGTTCCAGTTGCTTTATTTGAATTTTTATGTCACTATTTGCAAGTTGGCCAGTGAATGCTAGTGGAGGCATGTTGATGCATCCATGAATGATTTGATCATGTGCTATCTTGTATCCATCCAAGGCATCCTTTACACTTTTATTAATCCCACGTTTCCTTTCCAAAAGATGTTTTTGATTTACACTCTCCATATTGGATAAAGAAAGGATTAGGTAGTTGACATGTGTTTTTTTTTTTAAGATTTTTAAAATTTATTTGAAAGGCAGAGTCACAGAGGGGCAGAGGTACAGAGATAAAGAGAGGTGTGGGAGGGAGTTCTTCCATCCACTGGTTCACTCCCCAGATGGCTGTAACCACAAGCTGTGCAATCTGAAGCCAGGTGCCAGGAGGTTCTTACTTGTCTCCCACGTGGGTACAGGGGCCCAAGGACTTGGGCCATCTTCCACTGCTTTTCCAGGTCATAGGAGAGAGCTGCATCTGAAGTGAAGCAGCCTGGATGTGAACCGGTGCCCATATGGCTTGCTGGGACTGCTGGCGGTGGCTTTACCCACTATGCCACAGCACTGGCCCAAGAGAGTTTTCAAAGCTCATCACAGGGTAGTTGTCTTCTGCATTTAAATGCCCCTTAACAATATGATGGTGCTCCATCAGTAATCTACCAACATGCAATCAACCTTTAAAACCTGTAGGAATCATTTTCAAAGTCAGATACAGCTTCATAGAATTCGCTTCCTATTTAAATTTCACAACACTCTCTGTGTAACACATGGATCGAAAACCGGAATGTGGTCAGCCCTTCTCACCCCAGCACCACATTCCACAGTGCAGCCACTCCCTTGACCTTAACAACAGACAAGGTAATGATAGTCTTGTCCTATCTGCCACACACAAGAATCAGACTGATGTCGTATTCTTTTCCCCTCACTAACCTGAGCAGACAATCTCTGAAGATGTGACTGAATGATTTCAATATTTAGTTCTGTGAAATTTAATTTCACATGTACTGTCTCTTTATATTGGCTGCCTCATCCCTTTTTGTGGTTCTGATTTAGATGCAATCTTGTATGTGCTACCTGTATGTGCTACTTTCTCTTCCTATTTATATTAGTAATCAATATCCTTTTTTGTTACTAACATGCTGATTTTCCATTTTTGTATGGTTGAATATGTGAGTTCTTCATCCATCTGAGGGGTCTAATGTGAACTTTCTTGCCACAGCATCCTACTAGACCGTTGCCTGTGCAAACATCCAAGAGGAAGTCGCCCCTCGGCTCTGCACTGCCATGTCCACTGCCTAGTGAGACACCTTATAGATCACGCTGCGCTACCGAGGCTCCAAACAAAACACCTCAGCTGAGCACTGACAGCCCAGCCCAAGGATCTGGGGTCAACTTTGCTGACTCCCCTCACCATGTTCTAAAGAAATTCACCCCAGGCCCAGCTGGCAGTGCGAAGCCAACAGCCAAAGGGCCTGATGTTTCCTCTCGTGACACTCTTCAACCTGCCAGGAAGACACCTACCCTGGGTCACAGGTCTAATCCACAGGTGCAGATCAAAGTTGCGGAGGTGGATTCAAAGTTGCCTCCACAGCCAGTCACAGAAAATTATGTCCAGAACTCCAAACTCAGCACCCAGGCTCCAAGCAAGAGGTCTGCCCAAGACTCCATCCAGACCAGCCAGAATCACCCCAAGAAGCCAAGACTCTTCGTTTCCCAACCTCTCTCCAGTGCAAGTGGACCTGCACACTCTCGGGCACCCCAAGGGTCCACAAAACGCCAGTCCTGAAGCCAATTTCTGACCCTCAGCCTCCATCTAACTCACGTTGCTCAAGCTCAGGCCAGAACTGCCCAATCTTCCAACCTCGAGTGTCCAGTGGTGTTCCAGACATGACACAGAGAATCGGCCCCAAGAAACAGGACAGTGCCAGGTCCAGAACCCCTCCCGCATCCAATCCAGGGAAGTCTACAGTTGCTCGTCAGAACACTCACGTCTTAAAGGAGTCTGAGAGGCAGGGTCCCCAGGTCACAAGGAGTGTCCTCTATGAGGATCTTCTGGTCTCTTCCTCCTCTGATGACAGTGACTGAAAGGGAGAACTTGTGCGGGCCAGCCGCACCAGTGGAACAGAACCTAAGGGAGGGGGAGGGACTGAAAAGAGGGACAAGAGATGGCAGAGAATGGAGCCCAGACAACAAGGCTGATCAAGGCTCCTTTCTTCCAATGGCTCGGTGGTATTTATGCATAACCAGCACAATGAAGCAAACGGAAGCACAAAGATAACAACATATGTAAGCAACTTTCTGGGGCCTCTGATGGCACAGCTAATTTTCACAGAGCGTTCTTGATTATCATCCTCCTTCAGGACGGGAGGATGTGACTTTCTTCTCCCAAGAACTCCACCTGCCAAGACTGGCCTTGATGTGTCTAAAGGCTGCCTACAAGACTCCCACCCCCACCCTGACTCTGGGTCAGAGAGGATGGCCTCAGGTCTTCAGGACTGGGAAGTGACTGAGAGGCGTAGGTGGGCGAAGCATCAGGGAGCAGGTCTGCTTTGAGACTCAATGCTGTGATACAGGATCAAATGGTGGAGTCTAACACAATACTGGGGATCAACACTTGACACCACCTATTTAATGGTGTGAGATGGAGCTGCTTGAGATGGGACTTAGGAAACTGTCCTGAACAGGCTTTTGTAAATTGGATCTCATTATGTGAGACACTTACTGAACACATGTTCAGTTATATGAGCCTCTACTGTCACTAGAAAGCTGTGAAATCCACCTGTCTGTGTGAAGAAAAGACTAGCCCTTGTGTAGCTAGCTGTCAAAGGGCCCATATGTGGTTGTTAAAGGTCTATTTTTTAAAAGTACCCTCTCCGGATCCTTGCATTGTTGAGGAAGAGTTTTAGTGGGAAATTCTTGGCTTTGTCTCACTGGGAAAAACTGTCTTTCCTGAAGGAATTTGGTTTTATTGGTGAATTCATTCAAATCCCTCCAGTGCATGCTCACATGCTATGAATGGTTTCCAGGTATTAGAAAAGGAAACTGCACACTTTGTGAAGTTGATTGAACACTGACCTGATTGAAACTGCACACTTTCTGAATGTGATTGGACACTGACTACCACTGTGATAAAGTATCTCAGCTCATCTGTAAAGGAGACATCCACAATACACTCAGGATCAGAGTTACTGAGAAGATTAAATACATTATGTAAAGTATGTAAATAATGAGAGACACATGATAAATTATTCATGCGTTTCTACTTTTTGATCACAAGTAAGCCACAGAGTAGCCTCAATTGTAAGGCACACTACATTTTGTTATTGAAAGTGATTGTAAAACTATGGTTTATTATCAATAAATGTATTGCTAAGTTTACAGGTGTTTTGATTTTTATATCACTTCAGCCCAATTTCCTTTTCAAAAAAGATAGACACACACATAGCATCCTATATTTCATGCACACAGCTGAATCTCACGCAGTGCTTTCATCGATTTTTGTGAAAATCTTGTATTTACCTAGGCTGCTAAGGGAAACCTGACATCACACCCCTCTAGGATCCAAAGCTTGTTATTAAAATGAGGCAGGTCGCACACATCAGTGACCTGTGCGTTCGAACGGAACGCGAATCCTGTGCATGTTTCCTCATGTTCAGAGGATTCCTCAGTCCTACAGGCGCAGCTGAGAACGGCACTCCCTTTCAACAACCCGCGCTACCTGCACACCCACTAGAGGGTTTTCTAAACCTGAGGGAGTCTTCCGGGCCTCTGCTCTGGTCAGTGTGAGAGAAGCACCTGTGGAAGCCGCTGCAGGGCCCCTGTGGTATCGGAGCCCCTCAAGCTCGGGCATCCACACAGCTCGGGGCCATGAGTGTCTGGGCAGCCATTACCTTGCAAGTAGCAGACCCTGACGACGCCGCCATTGGCGACACAGTCTTTTGGCACCCAGTTCCTCAGGGCTGGAACGCCCGCAAGGCGTGCTGGGAGATGTTGGAAGGTAACTGGAGCCCGCCAATGTCCGGCCCTGCACATAGGCATGCGCACTGGCGGTGAGCAAGCCCGAAGGTAGCGGGAAGTCATGAGGACAGCGAGGCCGTGAGCGGTCTGGGAACCTGCTGGAGGCTCTCCTGCCGCCCTTGCGCGTGCTCCTGGCGTCTCCGTGGCCATCCCTCCTGTCCCTAGTGCCCTGGGAAACGGCCCTGACGGTGTTGAGAAGCACGAGAGCTTCCGTCCACGCACTGCGCCCTGGGCACTGGGCCGCTCCCTGTGCTGCACCTGAAGCCAAGCCTCCCGCTCTTAGGACAAGCACCTGGCTCCTGGGATGGCAGCTCCTCCACACGGGTGCATCTTTCCAGAAATGCCACGGCCTTCCTGCTTAGTCCATCTGAGGTCCACGGGAAAGCACCCTGGGCCCGAACCTGAGACCTGGGAAACCCTGAGGGATGGGGCCCCTCAGCGTTCCTAGGGGCATTCCTGAGGGATTCACTGTACTTGGGAATTTATAGAAGAGATTTTTATAGAAGAACTCATCAATGGCTTTGGTTGAAAATGTGTTGCCTCCCTGATTCAAACGTGACAGTCTGAGCCACTTGAAGTCAAGATAGCAGGTAGAATAGGAAGAATTGTACGAGAAAGAAACACATCTGAAGTTGCTGAGGGGAACGAGTGCCCTCATCAACCCTGCAAAATGCAGTGACTGCTTGAACAGCATGCGAGGCTGCCCCTGATTAAAATAAGTCTTTGAGAACGGTCTCAAACTTTTTCTGTTTGTAGAGATAAGTCTCTAGTTGTTCTTTCTTCCCCTGGTGACCTGGATCTTGTAGGATTGTGCTGATTTAGTTTTCTGGACCGTGACACAGACCTGTTTCCAGAGCCTTGCATAGAAAATAAGCAATTTGTTCAGAGTAATGGGAAGTTCATGTTACAGAGGACTGAAGCTGCTATCACTGGTTTATTTTCCGGGTGACCTCTAAGTGTAGGGCTAGGCCAGGCTGAAGCTGGGTGCTAGGACCTTGTACCTTGCAATGGGGTGAAAGTGCTCCTATGGGATACTGGCGCTGCACATGGCTTAACCCACTGCTCCACAGGCCCCCTCCTTATTGTTTTCAAAGTGTTTTTATTTTCTTATTTACTTGAAAGGCTGTTTTCAGTGGGAGAGGAGAGAACATTTGCCATCTGCTGGTTCATTCCCCAATTGGCTACAATGGCTGGTGTTGGTCCAGGGTAAAGTAGGAACCTGCAAATCATCCTGGTCTCCCAGCTAGTCAGCAGGGGCCCAAGCAGGGGGGCCATTTACTTCCCCAGGTGCATTAGCCGAGAGCTGGATTCCAACATGGGATGGTGGCAAATACAGATGACAGACTAATTCGCAGCATCATTACACTGACCCTGAATTTACTGTTTTTTTTTTTTAAACATGGATGTTATCTGGATGGTTCTGAAAATGGAAATTAATGTCTCATGGAGTGTACTAGTTATATCTGACTATGGTAACAAATGACCTCATTGAGCATGTTAAAACTGTAAGTTCTCAATAAAATCAAACTTGTTTTTTAATGCATACCCCTGGATATTTCCCTGAAAATGTAACTAAACAGTGACTAAAATAAGAAATGCATTCCATGTAATTAAATTGATTTGCTCTTAGGCATATGAGAGTACGTTAAAAGTGTTCACTGCAATATAGTTACAAGATAAGTGTGGTGCAACCAATTCTGAAATCCATGCATGATTTTCCATAACACACATTTTGCAATGAGCTTTTGAAGATTCTGCATAAGCATAGATTTCAGAAAAATTTTGGCCCAAGAATAAAATTAATTTTTAATTCACCTTCTACAAATTTTTGAAAATCAGAGTTACACAAAGAGTGAAGGAGAGTCAGAGAGAGAGAGAGAGAGAGAGAGAGAGGTCTTCCATCATCTGGTTCACTACTCAATTGGACAGAATGATATAGCTGGGCTGATCCAAAGCCAGGAATCAGGAGCTTCTTCTGTGTCTGCCACCTGAGTGCAGGGGCCCAAAGACTTGGGCCATCTTCCACTGCTTTCCCTGGCCATAGCAGAGAGCTGGATCGGAAGTGGAGCAGCCGGGTCTCCAGCTGGAGCCCCTATGGGATGCCGGCCATGCAGGCATTTGGGGAGTGAACAGCAGATGGGAGCTCTCTGCGTGTCTGTGTCTACCTCTTAAATGAACAAGTCAGAGGACCACTTACAGTATGTGAATCACTGCTATGAAGGTCATACATGTGATTGGTTTTTTCCACTAGGCTCTGAGACAGTGTCATGAGTGCCACAGGTCACCCAGCTCGACAAGCCTAATGCAATGTGTCAGAGCATGGGGAAGAATCGCACAGAATCATGACAGTCTTTTCAATAGGATGTATTGTTCAATATGCTCCATAATATATATTCAGTGTGCACATTTACAGGCCAGTAGCACTCAGTGTACCATTAGTCCACAGGTCATAACACACATCTAGGGGTAAGACAATGTCTACACTATCCAGCAACAGTAACAAGTGTGAATTCTCCACCTGTGGTGCTGGTACACCGGGTTCTAGTCCCGGTTGGGGCACCAGAATCTGTCCTGATGGCTCCTCTTCCAGTCCAGCTCTCAGCTGTGGCCCAGGAGTGCAGTGGAGGATGGCCCAAGTCCTTGGGCCCTGCACCCGCATGGGAAATCAGGGGAGGCACTTGACTCCTGGCTAGGGATCAGCGTGGTGCACTGGCTGCAGGGGCCATGGGAAAGTAAACCAACAGAAAAAAGGAAGACCTTTCTCTCTGTCTCTCTCTCTCTCTCACTGTCCTCTTCTGCCTGTCCACTCCTCCATGGTCCCTGATGGGATGAAGGAAGAGTAGTTGTGAGGCTTGCCTTTTTATCTCCCTTCTAGAGTGGGTGGGCTTTGAGTGTGTCCCAAGGTGTTAGCAATCAGAGGCTCATCTTTTTGGGTGTCACCATCCAGATGCTGATGTTTGGGTGTGACCAGTGGTGTGTTAGGGGTCTTCTGGGTGTGGCCAATTGTGGTGCAGTAGTGTGGGTGAAGTAATGTAGTAGAAAGCTGGTTGGCTGCTTCTTATGATGTAATGTCGCCCAGTCCTTATCTGGCTTCATCACCTGTGTCTGTTCTGACAGATGGTCTGGGCAGTTCTTGGTGCTTTGTAGCCTTAGCTTAAGAAACTTTCTTTTGGTTTTGTATTTTCTCTTTGTTTTTGGATTAGTGGTGCTCCTTAAGTCATTTGGCACTCCTGTGGGATTCCCCACAGACAGCTGTTAGTTTTCTTTTTTAACAAAGATAGTGCATTTAACCACTATGCTATGCTGACAGATAGATTACCTGTATTGAAAACACACACACACACACACAAACATGCACACACACACAAACACACACACACATTTTGGGTTTGTTCTCTGTCCCTTTATTTTAGTGTGGTAGGGCATTATTTTATGTCTGCTGGAACAAATTTTGTTTTCCATTTTGTGCAAAGTTCTATTGTCTAGGCCAATATCAAATGAATAAACATTTAGATATGTTAGTAATAAAATACAAATGCATGGATTGTCGTTTCATATTATAGGAGCATGAATCCTGACAAGTTAGTTGGGTTTAATGAATGCAAGAATGATTCAGTGTTAGAAAATCAAAACTAACAGGCTGGCGCCATGGCTCAATAGGTTAATCCTCCACCTGGGGCACCAGCAACTGGGTTCTAGTCCCGGTCGGGTGCCAGATTCTGTCATGGTGGCTCCTTTCCAGACCAGCTCTCTGCTATGGCCCGGGAGTGCAGTGGAGGATGGCCCAAGTGCTTGGGTCTCTCTCAGTGTCCACGCTGCCTGTCAAAAATACAACCAAAAATAACTTTACTGTTTTTTATGCCAAACATGAAAGTTTAATGATAAATGTGACAGTCATATGTCTTACTGTAAATGGTGAGACAGAGAGCTTTAAAATGGGATAAAACAGTGTGAGGTAAAAATTTAATCATCACTCATTTTAGATTATATACTTAACTAACACGTGACTTAAATAATCTTTAAGAAATAGGAAAAGATCTGTTTTTAAGTAAAATATGTAAAATAAGTAATTTGTAAACTCTTGAGTGTACATATACTTTTTTGTGTTTTTTTTTTATTTTTATTTTTTGACAGGCAGAGTGGACAATGAGAGAGAGAGAGAGACAGATAGAAAGGATGACCTTTTTCCTTTGGTTCACTCCCAATGTTTGCTGTGGCTGGTGTGCTGCAGCCAGTGCACAGCGCTGATCCATAGCCAGGATCCAGGTGTTTCTCCTAGTCTCCCTTGCTTGTACAGGGCCCAAGCACTTGGGCCATCCTTCACTGCACTCCCAGGCCACAGCAGAGAGCTAGACTAAAGAATAGCAACCGATAGAAAATATGGTGCTCCGACCAGGACTAGAACCCTTGTGCCAGCGCTGCAGGTGGAGGATTATCCTATTGAAACTCCTGTGTGTGCACAAATACTTTGAAATTTGGAATCAGACAGTTTAGAATTGTTTTGAGAATTTTCTTATGCAGAGAAAATGTCACAGGACATTTGAAAGTGACAGTTGCTATCCTTTTGTATGATTCAAAGTTATAAGCATTTTGCTTTAAAATTTGTTTAACTGAAATGCAGAGAGAGAGAGAGAGAGAGCGTGAAACCTATCTTCTGGTTAACTCCCCCAGTGTCTGCAATAGCCAGGGCTAGCTAGGCAAAAGCAAGGAGCCAAGAACTCAATCATGGCCTCTCACATGGGTAGCCGGGCCTCAAGTTCTTGAGACCTCATCTGCTGCTTCCCAGAGCATCCTGGAATGGACAGCAGAGATGGGATCAAACCCAGGCACTGTGATATGTGTGTGAGTTTCCCATGTGGTGGTTTAACTGCTGCTCCAACACTGGCACCATGACAGCTGTTATCTTAAACCCTTTATATATTGTCCCATTTTCATTAAATACATCTTCCCTAGCTATAAAAAGGAAAGGATCTCGTCAGAATTAGCAGATGAGAGTGTTTTCAGTAGAGATACAATCACTGTCTCTTATGAGTCCTCTACACACCTAAGGATAGGGAAAACTTTTCCAGCCCAGCAACTGCCCTTTGGATCTCCTGTTTCTGCAAAGCATCACGTGACTTCCACAGATTGTCTCACCCTTCATGACGAGTCCTGTGGAATTACAGGCTCATCAGTAGGGATCCTGCAATTTGGTCTGTGAATCTGTAAGGTGGCAGAAGAGCAGACTGATTTCAGAACTACAGGTTTCACTACTACTTGGAGTTAATACCAGCTTCAAGGCTACTGTGGATCATGGGGATTGACTAGACATGACACCAGGATCCACCAGAGACTGGTGCAGGGTCTCGGACCCCATCTCTTGTTACCAGCTGAGCTCATGCCTCAGATGTCCTCCCCATTTCCTCTGGGGGAATCACTTCACTCCCCATTTCTGCCATAACCACTTACTCACCTCCTGCAGGATTCCTTCCTATATACTCTTCCTCTCATTCTTGAGGCCGGTGCTGTGCAGTAAGAGGTAGGGTTAGGCCATGGCTTGTGATGGCAGCATCGCATATCAGGGTGCTGGTTTGAGTCCCAGCTGCTCTGCTACCAATACAGCTTCCCACGAATGCACCTGTGAAAGCAGCAGATGTGGGTCTCTGCTATGCATGTGGAAGACACAGACGGAGTTGCTGGCTGCTGGCTATGGGCTGACCCAGTCCTGGCTGTTGTAGCCACTTGGGGAGTGAACCAGTGTATAGGATCTCAATCTCTTGTTCTATTTGTGTTCTTCTCTTTCATGCCCTTTCCCCCTCCTTCCCTGTTGCTCTTTCAAATAAATAAATCTCTCAAAAAAGAAAGAAAGTCTCCCCAGCTCACGCTGTTGGAGGACGATGGGCTCAGGGTGAAGGTTCCTGCAGGCAGCATCATGGGGAGGGTGAGAGCCAGATGCCGAGATCCCAAATTTGGGTCGATTACTTCCCTCCCCTCAGAGCCACCATCATCATATCACCAACAGAGGTCAAGATCATGTGGCTCTGGGGAGCTGAGGACTCTTTTCCAAATCTTTTTTCAAATTGCTAATTACCAAGAATGACAAAATGCTTCTAGCTATGTCTCTTAAGAGAATTTGGTGGTGGTCCAGTGCTGGCTGCTCCACTGTGATCCAGCTCTCTGCAGTGGCCTTGGAAAAGCAGCAGAATATGGTCCAAGTCATTGAACACCTGCACCCATGTGGGAGACCATCAAGAAGCTCCCAGCTCCTGGCTTCGGTTTGGCTGAGCTCCGGCCATTGCAGCCAACTGGGGAGAGAACCATTGGATAGAAGATCTCTCTATCTGTCTCTGTCTCTGTCTCTGCCTCTGTGTCTGCTTCTCCTTCTCTCCCTTTAACTCTTTCAAATAAATAAAAAATCTTTACAAAAGAAAGAGACTGCAGAGTGTTTTGCAGAGGCTCTTTCTTTTCATTGACCCTGGAGACAAACAGGGCTCACACAGAGGGGAGCAGAAAATGCCCAGCCTGTTATGAGGGGCTGGCAAGGGGGCCATGTGTCTGCTGGATGCTAGGCTGTGCTGGCAGCTCATACCAAGATAGAGAGATCTCTCCTAGTCCTCTTCCCACTGAGCTGCACCACATTAACTAGGTGTGCATGAGGGGGATTTCCAAAAGATACAAGTGAAAGCACAGCGGTGAAGCCAGGCGCCCAGTGCCAGTGTTTCCGAGATGCTGTGCATCAGATGCCTGGCAGGTCTATCCTCGACCTGTCTAGAGAATCAGACCCTGCCTTCTGCATTTGAGAACCCTGGAGGGTCCCCACAGCCCTCTATTTTTTCCCGAGTTTTCAGTAATAAGCCCTGTTGCCTTTATATTCACTTAAGAAATATAAGTTCAGGCCGGCGCCGCGGCTCACTAGGCTAATCCTCCGCCTAGCGGCGCCGGCACACCGGGTTCTAGTCCCGGTCGGGGCGCCGGATTCTGTCCCGGTTGCCCCTCTTCCAGGCCAGCCCTCTGCTGTGGCCCGGGAGTGCAGTGGAGGATGGCCCAGGTGCGTGGGCCCTGCACCCCATGGGAGACCAGGAAAAGCACCTGGCTCCTGGCTCCTGCCATCGGATCAGCGCGGTGCGCTGGCCGCAGCACGCCGGCCGTGGCGGCCATTGGAGGGTGAACCAACGGCAAAAGGAAGACCTTTCTCTCTGTCTCTCTCTCTCACTGTCCACTCTGCCTGTCAAAAAAAAAATAAATAAATAAAAATAAAAAAAAAAAGAAATATAAGTTCAGATTAATTCTCTAAGTTTCCCAACAAACTAATCTACATTATATTTTGGCCTGCTATTCAAAGCTCCTAAATTTCTTTTTAACAAAATATTTACTTGAAAGACTCTGTTTCTGTGTGTGCATACAATTCACACAGACACACACACACACACTCACACACACACACAGAGAAACTTTCCTCTGCTGGTTTATTTCCCTGAGAGCTGCAACAGGCAGATCTGAACCAGGCTGAAAGCAGGAGCCAGGAACTCCATCCTGGTCTCCCACAAGGGTGGCAGCAAACCAACCACTTGAGCCATCTTTTGCTGCTTTCCCAGCCTCATTAACAGGGAGCTGAATCAGAAACAGAGCAGCAAGGACTCGAATCACTACTTTAATGTGGAGTGTTGTTGTTTCAAGCAGTAGCGTAACCCAAGGCACCAAGAGGCTGGCCCCTGCTTCTCAATTTCCAAGAGTTAAAGCGAACTCTATGGGTCACACTTGCAGTGCCAAGGAGCCAAAAGACTGAGAAAATAATTAATGCAGGATTTTCTTAGAGAAGTAACAGGGTTTAAAACTGAACCATGAAGTTTTAGAACATTTACTATACCCCAGAGAGCATTTACAATGCTTCACATGTGTGTGTGCAAAGATTATTCATGTCAACCTGTCCTCATTTTACAAGCGAGCCAGGCTTCACTCGAATAAGAATGGGAGGAAATAAAGTAGCTGAACAGCAACTCACTAGGCACAGACATCAGAGGCAGAGAAGAGAAACATGGGTTTTCAAGTTCTAAAAATGGTCATGGCTTGCAGCCATCACTCTAACATCAGTGTGGCCCCAGGCTCAAGGAGTGGAGTTGGGGGAGGATTGGCCTGTATTCCTGGCCCAAACACCAGCTTGACTGAGATTTTCTGCAAGTTAAGAAGGTGCAAAAGCGATACACATGGAGCAGAAACCGCATTTCCAGGTCGGAGTTTGATCTTTTCTCAGGCTGTGGTCCTTGGTACCAGAGTCTCTGAAGTGCCAGGAAGGAGCCCAGCAACCCATCAGCCACACAATCCTGATGGTCCACAGCGTTACTCTCCAGTGTCCCTCATTGCTAAGCTGTGAGGATCAGCAGGTTAGGTGCATTAAACATAATTTTGACCTCTAATATTTTCTAATTAGCGTCAGCACATAGCCTCTCTCTAAAACAATGAGAACACTTCAAAGAGTTCATGAAAAATTGAATTACAAGAGAAGTTTATGTCAGTTACCATCATTTTCCAATCCATGCACATGAGGAGTCTTTCAAATGGTTATTGATAATGCCCAGTGTGAGAAAGCATGAATGGATTACATTTTTTTTTTCTGCAACAGAAAGTCTTACTTTGAATCCAGTTTTGCATGAGTGGCTTATTTCTGTGAAAGGATTAGCAACAGTCTGAGAAGGAGAGAAAGAGGAAGGGAGGGTGAGGAAAGAGAGAGGGGGAGGGGGAAAGATCTTCCATCCACTGGTTCACTCCCCAAATGTCTACAAGCCACGAATTCCATCTGGGTCTCTCCTGTGGCTGACCGGGGCCATTCCTCCAATACTTTCCCAGGCACAGTAGCAGGGAGCTGCTCAGAAGCAGAGCAGCATAGACTCCAACATGGGATACCAGTGATGCAGATGGCTTCAGCTTAATCTGATTAACTTGCTGGGCAAGACCAACTCCTTCGGAAACCCGCCCTTCCCATGAACATTTTTAGGAGCTTTCATATAGTGCTAAAACACACTGTTACATACTAAATTTTTAAAAAATGTTGGGGACGGCAAACACCAAACTACAATGTGTTGTTTAAATGCCCACGTATGCGTTGAAATGAAAAGTGATATAGGAGTAGCATTCAATAAAGTAGTGAACCAGATCAGAGGCCTGGGTGAAAATCCTCTCAATGTAATTGAGCTGTGGGGATTAGGGTGTGTCACGTGATCATCCTGGGGCTGTGGGACAGTATAAAGCCCAGCAGGACATGGCTCCTCCCCCTCAGTCTACCTCTTCACTGGTCATGCTGGAAGCTTCTGTCTCCAGCAGAATTGCCCTGTGCCCACACCTGAGCAACCTCAGAGCTCGAGAAAGACGACAGGTGAGTTTCCATGATTGTTTTGGTCCTTGGTGTATGAAATGGGAAAAATAGGAGGGTGGGGACAATCCATGGAAGGTGGTGTTATGAGTTGAGGAAAGGATTAGTTAACTGCTTCATGCTTCCCAAGGTAGAGCCTGATTCAAACCATATTTCTGAAATGTTCATTATTAGATGAAGGCCAACATTTCCTCCTAACTTTCTGATTTAGATGGGGTGGCTAGTGAGCAGTAAAGGGGCCATTGCACTTTGACTGAGGGCTTCCAAACACAGTGTTATTCACTTATCTTTTCTTTCAATGTACTCAGTGCCTTGTTAGAAGCTAGTTGAAATTCAGGGCATAAGAATCCAGTGGCTTCCGTTTCTATTTCCCCAGGGAGGCAGATGCCCTTGGCCAGCACCATCCACAATGGACCCCAACACTCTTTCCATGGAACAGGGGAAGGAGCTGTTAAAGCAATGGGGGATCCCACAACAAGATGTGAGTATGGGAGATACTGGGTCAAGTGAGAAGTAGATGGAATGAGATGGCATCAAAGCTGAGGGTCAGTCCGAGGCAGGTACTCCTCCCATGATCAGCTGTAATAGTCAGTGTTTAAAACTCTCTGTACATTGCACTGGCCAATTTCAAAGGACGTTAGGAGAAACACAGGCATATGCAATTGCTATGGATCTTACTTCCCTTCAGCTCACACCAGCATTTCCCCCACACTCCACTTTCTGTTTTTGAAACTTTATTGAAGTTACAAAAGTTTCATGCATTTCATCTAACAGATTTAGGAACATAGTGGCACTTCCCCCCTTACCCTCCCTCTCAGATACCCACTCTTGCTTTTTACAGTGATCTATTGTCAGCAAACTTAGTGATCAGAGAGTGAGCCCTACTCTAAGTAAAAGAGTCAACAAATAGTATGAAGAGAATGGAAACAAAGCAAGACCCTGTTCCTTCACCCATTGGTACTATTTGGAGGTCACCAGCAAGTTCACTGTTGGCTGTGGAATAACGAAAGTTTAAGGTGCTCACTGCTGTAAGCATGTGTTGAAACACTTCAGTTGCCCCACAAAGGTTTTCCTTGGAGATTTACTTGTTTGAAATGCAGAGCTACAGAGAGATGGACACACCGACACACACAAACATACACACACACACACACACAGAGACTGATTGGTTGATTCCATCTGCTGGTTCACTGCTCAAATAGATGCAAAAGCCATCAGAAGCCAGGAGGCTGGAACTTCATGCAGGTCTCTCATGTGGGGGCAGGGGTCCACATACTTGAGGCATCTTTTGGTGCTTTCCCACAACAGACTAGCAAGGAGAAGGGTCAGAGATGGAGCAGCTAGGAATCAAACTGGTGCCTATATGGATTACCTCTGTGTCTCAAAACCGGCTCCTCCTAAAAGGCTTACAAATACTAACATGGTAATCAAAACATTTTATTTTTTTTATTTTTTATTTTTTGACCGGCAGAGTGGACAGTGAGAGAGAGAGACAGAGATAAAGATCTTCCTTTTGCCGTTGGTTCACCCTCCAATGGCCGCCCCGGCTGGCGCGCTGTGGCCGGCGCACCGCACTGATCCGATGGCAGGAGCCAGGAGCCAGGTGCTTTTCCTGGTCTCCCATGGGGTGCAGGGCCCAAGCACCTGGGCCATCCTCCACTGCACTCCCTGGCCATAGCAGAGAGCTCCCCTGGAAGAGGGGCAACCGGGACAGAATCCGTGCCCCGACTGGGACTAGAACCCGGTGTGCCGGCGCCGCTAGGCGAAGGATTAGCCTAGTGAGCTGCGGCGCTGGCCTAATCAAAACATTTTAAACAGAAAGGAAAAGGGCTGGCACTGTGGTGAGGTGGGTCGTTCCACTGCCTGCATGCCGGCATCCCATATGGATGCCGCTTTCTTCCTGGCTGCTCCTTTCCCTACACAGCTCTCTGCTATGGCTTGGGAAAGCAGATCACCCAGGTCCTTGGCCCTTTGCACCTCATGGGAGATCCAGAAGAAGCTCATGGCTCCCAGCTTCAAATCGGCCCAGCTCCAGCCATTGTGGCCATTTGGGGAGTGAATCAGTGGATGCAAGGCTTCTCTTTCTCTCTCTCTGCCTCTGTCTCTCTGTAACTCTGCCTTTCAAATAAATTATAAATCTTACACATACTTAAACACAAAGCCTTCTGTATAAGAAAAAGAAAATGCTCAAGTGACTGGGAGTTTATCTTCTCTTTTCCCAAAGTCACTTCCTGCTTGCAGGCTGAAAGTTGAATCTTGATGCCTTTTTTCTCTTTATCAGATCGATTTGATGGTGGAGAAGTGGGTAGTTGTTGCCTCTGTTGAGGCCATGTTACGATTTCCCCTGAAGCCTGGAGAGGATCCCACAGCCCGCTGTGTCTCCCAAGGGAAATGTCAGCTTACGGTGGACCAGCCCCAAGCAACTTCCCAAAGACCAGATGACCCAAAGGACAGGTAAGGCCAATTTGGGGAGTGAGCCATGGGGCCAGGACCTGATTCCCCAAGGGCCCTCCATTTCTGCCTGAACAAGGCTGCAGGACACTCACTTCACAGGGACTTGACTTTAAAAATTTAACAAGATTTGTTAATCACAGAATTTGCAAGCCAGGGCAATGCAGCCCTCACTGGAGATCAAAGAACCTCTCCCAAGAGAGGAAGGAATTCTCCTATTGAGGGAGATGTCCTGCTCAGGGTCTCATGGAGTCCTCCTGATGCAAATGAAGGATTTCAGCTTGCTCAGTTCTGACTGGCTTATGCACATGCCCTGTTGGGAACTGTTCAGTTTGACTGGTTGATCACAGACCGCATCAATTTGTCAACTTCAGCTTTTCAGAAGCAAGGATTGTATAAAGGTCAAGCACTTACTTGTTGATTTTCATTCTATGTCCAAGAATAGTGCGTGTGACTGTCTCCCTTTGCCTCACTGTCACCCAGCATCTAACTTACTTTTGCCCTCAGTTAACTTGAGAGAATTCATTTTGTTTTGACAAGGTGAAATATCAAAGCTTGGTCAGAGCATTCTGCCGGCTTTGTGGGTAAGAAGTTACTCTGTGAAAATAGAGAGTTTTTATGATCTGAAATACCAGTTGTTGGCTACCCTTCTGTTGGCTTTGCTGGGGCTTTTAGTCTGGAGAGAGAAGCTAGACCAACACTCAGAACCAAAAATACTTTTGTGTAGGGTTGCCAATTCACTATCACCATCTATTAGAAGCCTTTTAATTAAGTGGTCTTTTCTTGGGCAGTGTCCTTTTTTGGCAGTAGGTAAACACTACAACGAGTTCACAAAATAGGTCAGAATGGGGCATCTATCACAGATCCAAGATGTGGTGGATGCGGGTTAGTACTCAGGAAGTCCCTCCAATCTCTCCTGGGAGAAATAGACGTATGAGGGGCTTGTGTCATACATTTTGAATTTTTAAATTTGTTTCTTTGGACTAGGAAAACCAATGATCAATTAAAGAGCAAGCCTGATCAGAAGCCATAGGCTATGAATCAGATGGCACGCCATTCAGTATGTCATCAGCCTCGAAGGCCCCTGAAGGACAATAAGCCACAGAGAAGATCGGTGTGCCAGAGGGCTTCCCCACCAGATGGAGAGTACAGCAAGGTAAGCGGAGCCTTGGGGCTTTCGAGAACAAAGGAGTCCATGAGGAGTTGGTTTAAACACGGGAATCTGTGTGTCCATCTTTCAGTTATTCCTCCTTAGCCAAGCCGGACTGGTTTGCCTTCTCTTTACCTGGCTGATCGGCACATTCAGAGCCTGTGGGGAACAGCCACTATCATCTCCTTTAGATGTGAAAGTTCTACCTCCTTGGATTCCTGGATTCAATTGGCTCTGGGAGGATCATAATATCTTGAGTTTCTTGGCAAATAAAAATCCATGGGTCTATGATCTCCCACCAAAGAATATTGAATTTCCCTAATCTTCTTTATATCCACCTTTGAAAACTGCCTGTGATTGGTACCCTCTCATGTAATAACCACTTCCCCTACCCACAGGTGAAATGCAAGAACTGTGGAGCCTTTGGGCACTTGGCCAAAAGCAAGAGGTGCCCCATGAAGTCCTGGGGTGTGGCCGTTCCCTTACTGGCCTTGGGTCGCAATCAGGAGAAGGAGAACCTGAAACCCAAGAAACCTGACGAACTTCAGCCTGCAGAATCCTTGAGGAAGACTGAGAGACAAGAGGCAGGAACTCACAGGTAAGGATTCTGCAGGCACAGTCTGAGCCCTGAGCTTTGGCTACCAAGAAGATTGTGCCGTCCCCTCTTCTTTCCCTGGAGCTGTCTCTAGGCATAGACAGACAACTGCAGAGAAACAGACAAGTGCTCCAGACCTTCCAGGGGTGCACACCGAGCTCATCCTATTCTAAGAACCACTAAAGGGAAGGGCTGTGGAATACCTTGGAATGCTGCTCCTGGCAGCCAGAACAGCCACAGACTAAATGAAAGTGCACAACACTGAAGTCACACTAGGGAACGCAGCACATCCTGGGGGTGGAGGGGCTTCCCAGACAAGAATTGAACCGCTGGAGCCAAGTTCACAGGGGCTTCAGTGCCTGCCTCACTCCTAAACAAGGGCTAGCATGGGGCCCTGGGAGTGCTCTTGGTTTGGTTTGCTGTCCCTCTTGGAGACAGGTAGGAAAGGTACCTCAGACAGATAACAGGATTTGTTCTGCAGGCATGAAGGGCAGCAGAGGAAAGCTGGACCACAGGCAACACAGGGGAGGCCACAGAAGGAGCCGAAGAACTCTGAGGCAGCAACAGAACCATGTGCCTATCTGAGGGTGAGTCCTACTCCCGCTTCTGCAGTGTGATTTTTTCTCTGCGTACTTTTATTTGCTTCATTGTATGCCCTTCTATGTGGGAATCATATTAAAACCAAGGCTGGCCCACAGAATCCTGTTTTATTTGTCTGTATCCCATGTTCCAGTTGCTTTATTTGAATTTTTATGTCACTATTTGCAAGTTGGCCAGTGAATGCTAGTGGAGGCATGTTGATGCATCCATGAATGATTTGATCATGTGCTGTCTTGTATCCATCCAAGGCATCTTTTACACTTTTATTAATCCTATGTTTCCTTTCCAAAAGATGTTTCTCATTTACACTCTCCATATTGGATAAAGAAAGGATTAGGTAGTTGACATGTGTGTTCTTTTTAAGATTCTTAAATTTATTTGAAAGGCAGAGTCACAGAGGGGCAGAGGTACAGAGATAAAGAGAGGTGTGGGAGGGAGTTCTTCCATCCACTGGTTCACTCCCCAGATAGCTGCAACCACAAGCTGTGCAATCTGAAGCCAGGTGCCAGGGGGTTCTTTCTTGTCTCCCAGGTGGGTACAGGGGCCCAAGGACTTGGGCCATCTTCCACTGCTTTTCCAGGTCATAGGAGAGAGCTGCATCTGAAGTGGAGCAGCCTGGATGTGAACCGGTGCCCATATGGCTTGCTGGGACTGCACGTGGTGGCTTTACCCACTATGCCACAGCACTGGCCCAAGAGAGTTTTCAAAGCTCATCACAGGGTAGTTGTCTTCTGCATTTAACTGCCCCTTAACAATATGATGGTACTCCATCAGCAATCTACCAACATGCAATCAACCTTTAAAACCTGTAGGAAACATTTTCAAAGTCAGATACAGCTTCGTAGAATTCGCTTCCTATTTAAATTTCACAACACTCTGTGCAACACATGGATCGAAAACCAGAATCTGGTCAGCCCTTCTCACCCCAGCACCACATTCCACAGTGCCAGCCACTCCCTTGATCTTAACAACAGACAAGGTAATGATAGGCTTGTCCTATCTGCCACACACAAGAATCAGACTGATGTCGTGTTCTTTTCCCCTCATTAACCTGAGTAGACAATCTCTGAAGATGTGACTGGATGATTTCATTATTTAGTTCTGTGAAATTTAATTTCACATGTACTGTCTCTTTATATTGGCTGCCTCGTCCCCTTTTGTGGTCCTGATTTAGTTGCAATCTTGTATGTGCTACCTGTATGTGCTACTTTCTCTTCCAATTTATATTAGTAATCAATATCCTTTTTTGTTACTAACATGCTGATTTTCCATTTTTGCATGGTTGACTATGTGAGTTCTTCATCCATCTGAGGGGTCTAATGTGAACTTTCTTGCCACAGCATCCTACTAGACCGTTGCCTGTGCAAACATCCAAGAGGAAGTCGCCCCTCGGCTCTGCACTGCCATGTCCACTGCCTAGTGAGACACCTTATAGATCACGCTGCACTACTGAGGCTCCAAACAAAACACCTCAGCTGAGCACTGACAGCCCAGCCCAAGGATCTGGGGTCAACTTTGCTGACTCCCCTCACCATGTTCTAAAGAAATTCACCCCAGGCCCAGCTGGCAGTGCCAAGCTAACAGCCAAAGGGCCTGATGTTTCCTCTCGTGACACTCTTCAACCTGCCAGGAAGACACCTACCCTGGGTCACAGGTCTAATCCACAGGCGCAGATCAAAGTTGCGGAGGTGGATTCAAAGTTGCCTCCACAGCCAGTCACAAAAAATTGTGTCCAGAACTCCAAACTCAGCACCCAGGCTCCAGGCAAGAGGTCTGTCCAGGACACCATGCAGACAAGCCAGAATCACCCCAAGAAGCCAAGACTCTTCGTTTCTCAACCTCTCTCCAGTACAAGTGGACCTGCACACTCTCGGGCATCCAAAGGGTCCACAAGGACGCTAGTCCTGAAGCCAATTTCTGACCCTCAGCCTCCATCTAACTCACATTGCTCAAGCTCAGGCCAGAACTGCCCAATCTTCCAACCTCGAGTGTCCAGTCATGTTCCAGACATGACACAGAGAATCGGCCCCAAGAAACAGGACAGTGCCAGGTCCAGAACCCCTCCCGCATCCAATCCAGGGAAGTCTACAGCTGCTTGTCAGAACACTCACGTCTTAAAGGAGTCTGAGAGGCAGGGTCCCCAGGTCACAAGGAGTGTCCTCTGTGAAGATCTTCTGGTCTCTTCCTCCTCTGATGACAGTGACTGAAAGGGAGAACTTGTGTGGGCCAGCATAACCAGCACAACAAAACAAATGGAAGCACAAAGATAACAACATACGTAAGCAACTTTTTGGGGCCTCTGATGGCACAGCTAATTTTCCCAGAGCGTTCTTGATTATCATCCTTCTTCAGGATGGGAGGATGTGACTTTCTTCTCCTAGGAACTCCACCTGCCAAGACTGGCCTTGATGTGTCTAAAGGCTGCCTACAAGACTCCCACCCCCACCCTGACTCTGGGTCAGAGAAGATGGCCTCAGGTCTTCAGGACTTGGAAGTGACTGAGAGCCTTAGGTGGGGGAAGCATCAGGGAGCAGGTCTGCTTTGAGACTCAATGCTGTGATACAGGATCAAAGGGTGGAGCCTAACACAATACTGGGGATCATCACTTGACACCACCTATTTAATGGTGTGAGATGGAGCTGCTTGAAATGGGACTTAGGAAACTGTCCTGAACAGGCTTTTGTAAATTGGATCTCATTATGTGAGAAACTTACTGAACACATGTTCAGTTATATGAGCCTCTACTGTCACTAGAAAGCTGTGAAATCCACCTGTCTGTGTGAAGAAAAGACTAGCCCTTGTGTAGCTAGCTGTCAAAGGGCCCATATGTGGTTGTTAAAGGTCTATTTTTTAAAAGTACCCTCTCCGGATCCTTGCATTGTTGAGGAAGAGTTTTAGTGGGAAATTCTTGGCTTTGACTCACTGGGAAAAACTGTCTTTCCTGAAGGAGTTTGGTTTTATTGGTGAATTCATTCAAATCCCTCCACAGTGCATGCTCACATGCTATGAATGGTTTCCAGGTATTAGAAAAGGAAACTGCACACTTTGTGAAGTTGATTGAACACTGACCTGATTGAAACTGCACACTTTCTGAATGTGATTGGACACTGACTTCCACTGTGATAAAGTATCTCAGCTCATCTGTAAAGGAGACATCCACAATACACCCAGGATCAGAGTTACTGAGAAGATTAAATACATTATGTAAAGTATGTAAATAATGAGAGACACATGATAAATTCCACATGCATTTCTATTCTTTGATCACAAGTAAGCCACAGAGTAGCCTCAATTGTAAGGAACACTACATTTTGTTATTGAAAGTGATTATAAAACTATGGTTTATTATCAATAAATGTATTGCTAAGTTTACAGGTGTTTTGATTTTTATATCACTTCAGCCCAATTCCCTTTTTAAAAAAGATACACACACACAGCAGCCTATAATTCATGCACACAGCTGAATCTCACGCAGTGCTTTCATCGATTTTTGCGAAAATCTTGTATTTACTGCAACCTAGGCTGCTAAGGGAAACGTGACATCACACCCCTCTAGGATCCAAAGCTTGTTATTAAAATGAGGCAGGTCGCACACATCAGCGACCTGTGCGTTCGAACGGAACACGAATCCTGTGCATGTTTCCTCATGTTCAGAGGATTCCTCAGTCCTACAGGCGCAGCTGAGAACGGCACTCCCTTTCAACAACCCGCGCTACCTGCACACCCACAAGAGGGTTTTCTAAACCTGAGGGAGTCTTCCGGGCCTCTGCTCTGGTCAGTGTGAGAGAAGCACCTGTGGAAGCCGCTGCAGGGCCCCTGTGGTATCGGAGCCCCTCAAGCTCGGGCATCCACACAGCTCGGGGCCATGCGTGTCTGGGCAGCCATTACCTTGCAAGTAGCTGACCCTGACGACGCCGCCATTGGCGACACAGTCTTTTGGCACCCAGTTCCTCAGGGCTGGAACGCCCGCAAGGCGTGCTGGGAGATGTTGGAAGGTAACTGGAGCACGCCAATGTCCGGCCCTGCACATAGGCATGCGCACTGGTGGTGAGCAAGCCCGAAGGTAGCGTGAAGTCATGAGGACTGGCGAGGCCGTGAGCGGTCTGGGAACCTGCTGGAGGCTCTCCTGCCGCCCTTGCGCGTGCTCCTGGCGTCTCCGTGGCCATCCCTCCTGTCCCTAGTGCCCTGGGAAACGGCCCTGACGGTGTTGAGAAGCACAGAGCTTCCGTCCACTCACTGCACCCTGGGCACTGGGCTGCTCCCTGTGCTGCAGCTGAAGCCAAGCCTCCCGCTCTTAGGACAAGTGCCTGGCTCCTGGGATGGCAGCTCCTCCACACGGGTCCATCCTTCCAGAAATCGCCACGGCCTTCCTGCTTAGTCCATCTGAGGTCCATGGGAAAGCACCCTGGCCCCGAACCTGAGACCTGGGAAACCCTGAGGGATGGGGCCCCTCAGCGTTCCTAGGGTCATTCCTGAGGGCTTCACTGTACTTGGGAATTTATAGAAGAGATTTTTATAGAAGAACTCATCAATGGCTTTGGTTGAAAATGTGTTGCCTCCCTGATTCAAACGTGACAGTCTGAGCCACTTGAAGTCAAAATAGCAGGTAGAATAGGAAGAATTGTACGAGAAAGAAACACATCTGAAGTTGCTGAGGGGAACGAGTGCCCTCATCAACCCTGCAAAATGCAGTGACTGCTTGAACAGCATGCGAGGCTGCCCCTGATTAAAATAAGTCTTTGAGAACGGTCTCAAACTTTTTCTGTTTTTAGAGATAAGTCTCTACTTGTTCTTCCTGGTGACCTGGATCTTGTAGGATTGTGCTGATTTAGTTTTCTGGACCGCGACCCAGACCAGTTTCCAGAGCCTTGCAGAGAAAATAAGCCATTTGTTCAGAGTAATGGGAAGTTCATGTTACAGAGGACTGAAGCTGCTATCACTGGTTTATTCTCCGGGTGACCTCAAAGTGCAGGGCTAGGCCAGGCTGAAGCTGGGTGCTAGGACCTTGTACCTTGCAATGGGGTGAAAGTGCTCCTATGGGATGCTGGCACTGCACATGGCTTAACCCACTGCTCCACAGGCCCCCTCCTTATTGTTTTCAAAGGATTTTTATTTGCTCATTTACTTGAAAGGCTGAGTTTTCGGTGGGAGAGGAGAGAACATTTGCCATCTGCTGGTTCATTCCCCAAGTGGCTACAATGGCTGGTGTTGGTCCAGGCCAAAGATGGAATCTGCAAGTCATCCTGGTCTCTCAGCTAGTCAGCAGGGGCCCAAGCAGGTGGGCCATTTACTTCCCCAGGTGCATTAGCCGAGAGCTGGATTCCAACATGGGATGGTGGTAAGTACAGATGACAGACTAATTCGCAGCATCATTACACTGACCCTGAATTTACTGTTTTTTTTTTCTAAACATGGATGTTATCTGGATGGTTCTGAAAATGAAATTAATGTCTCATGGAGTGTACTAGTTATATCTGACTATGGTAACAAATGACCTCATTGAGCATGTTAAAACTGTAAGTTCTCAATAAAATCAAACTTGTTTTTTAATGCATACCCCTGGATATTTCCCTGAAAATGTAACTAAAATAGTGACTAAAATAAGAAATGCATTCCATGTAATTAAATTGATTTGCTCTTAGGCATATGAGAGTACGTTAAAAGTGTTCACTGCAATATAGTTACAAGATAAGTGTGGTGCAACCAATTCTGAAATCCATGCATGATTTTCCATAACACACATTTTGCAATGAGCTTTTGAAGATTCTGCATAAGCATAGATTTCAGAAAAATTTTGGCCCAAGAATAAAATTAATTTTTAATTCACCTTCTACAAATTTTTGAAAATCAGAGTTACACAAAGAGCGAAGGAGAGGCAGAGAGAGAGAGAGAGAGAGAGAGAGAGAAGGGTCTTCCATCTTCTGTTTCAGTACTCAATTGGACACAATGACATAGCTGCGCTGATCCAAAGCCAGGAATCAGGAGCTTCTTCTGTGTCTCCCATCTGAGTGCAGGGGCCCAAAGACTTGGGCCACCTTCCACTGCTTTCCCTGGCCATAGCAGAGAGCTGGATCGGAGGTGGAGCAGCCGGGTCTCCAGCTGGAGCCCCTATGGGATGCCGGCCATGCAGGCATTTGGGGAGTGAACAGCAGATGGGAGCTCTCTGTGTGTCTGTGTCTACCTCTTAAATGAACAAGTCAGAGGACCACTTACAGGATGTGATTCACTGCTATGAAGATCATACATGTGATTGGTTTTTTCCACTAGGCTCTGAGACAGTGTCATGAGTGCCACAGGTCACCCAGCTCGACAAGCCTAATGCAATGTGTCAGAGCATGGGGAAGAATCGCACAGAATCATGACAGTCTTTTCAATAGGATGTATTGTTCAATACGCTCCATAATCTCCATAATATATATTCAGTGTGCACACTTACAGGCCAGTAGCACTCAGTGTACCATTAGTCCACAGGTCATAACACACATCTAGGGGTAAGACAATGTCTACACTATCCAGCAACAGGAACAAGTGTGAATCCTCCACCTGTGGTGCTGGCACACCGGGTTCTAGTTCCGGTTGGGGCACCAGAATCGGTCCCGGTGGCTCCTCTTCCAGTCCAGCTCTCAGCTGTGGCCCAGGAGTGCAGTGGAGGATGGCCCAGGTCCTTGGGCCATGCACCCACATGGTAAATCAGGGGAGGCACTTGACTCCTGGCTAGGGATCAGCGTGGTGCACTGGCTGCAGTGGCCATTGGAAAGTGAACCAACAGAAAAAAGGAAGACCTTTCTCTCTGTCTCTGTCTCTCTCTCTCGCATATCCTATTCTGCCTGTCCACTCTGCCCTGGTCCCCGAGGGGATGAAGGAAGAGTAGTTGTGAGGCTTGCCTTTTTATCTCCCTTCTAGAGTAGGTGGGCATTGAGTGTGTCCCAAGGTGTTAGCAATCAGAGGCTCATCTTTTTGGGTGTCACCATCCAGATGCTGATGTTTGGGTGTGACCAGTGGTGTGTTAGGGGTCTTCTGGGTGTGGCCAATTGTGGTGCAGTAGTGTGGGTGAAGTAATGTAGTAGAAAGCTGGTTGGCTGCTTCTTATGATGTAATGTCGCCCAGTCCTTATGTGGCTTCATCACCTGTGTCTGTTCTGACAGATGGTCTGGGCAGTTCTTGGTGCTTTGTAGCCTTAGCTTAAGAAACTTTCTTTTGGTTTTGTATTTTCTCTTTGTTTTTGGATTAGTGGTGCTCCTTAAGTCATTTGGCACTCCTGTGGGATTCCCCACAGACAGCTGTTAGTTTTCTTTTTAACAAAGATAGTGCATTTAACCACTATGCTATGCTGACAGATAGATTACCTGTATTGAAAACACACACACACACACAAACATGCACACACACACAAACACACACACACATTTTGGGTTTGTTCTCTGTCCCTTTATTTTAGTGTGGTAGGGCATTATTTTATGTTTGCTGGAACAAATTTTGTTTTCCATTTTGTGCAAAGTTTTATTGTCTAGGCCAATATCAAATGAATAAACATTTAGAGATGTTAGTAATAAAATACAAATGCATGGATTGTCGTTTCATATTATAGGAGCATGAATCCTGACAAGTTAGTTGGGTTTAATGAATGCAAGAATGATTCAGTGTTAGAAAATCAAAACTAACAGGCTGGCGCCATGGCTCAATAGGTTAATCCTCCACCTGCGGCACCAGCAACTGGGTTCTAGTCCCGGTCGGGGTGCCAGATTCTGTCATGGTGGCTCCTTTCCAGACCAGCTCTCTGCTATGGCCCGGGAGTGCAGTGGAGGGAGGCCCAAGTGCTTGGGTCTCTCTCAGTGTCCATGCTGCCTGTCAAAAATACAACCAAAAATAACTGTACTGTTTTTTATGCCAAACATGAAAGTGTAATGATAAATGTGACAATCATATGTCTTACTGTAAATGGTGAGACAGAGAGCTTTAAAATGGGATAAAACAGTGTGAGGTAAAAATTTAATCATTAGTCATTTTAGATTATATACTTAACTAACACGTGACTTAAATAATCTTTAAGAAATAGGAAAAGATCTGTTTTTAACTGAAATATGTAAAATAAGTAAATTGTAGACTCTTGAGTGTACATATACTTTTTGTTTTTTTTATTTTTATTTTTTGACAGGCAGAGTGGACAGTGAGAGAGAGAGAGAGAGAGAGAAAGGTCTTCCTTTTTCCTTTGGTTCACTCCCAATGTTTGCTGGGGCCGGTGTGCTGCAGCCAGTGCACAGAGCTGATCCATAGCCAGGATCCAGGTGTTTCTCCTGGTCTCCCTTGCTTGTACAAGGCCCAAGCACTTGGGCCATCCTTCACTGCACTCCCGGGCCATAGCAGAGTGCTGGACTAAAGAATAGCAACCAATACAAAATATGACCCTCCAACCAGGCCTAGAACCCATGTGCTAGTGCCCAGGTGAAGGATTAGCCTATTGAAACTCCTGTGTGTGCACAAATACTTTGAAATTTGGATTCAGACAGTTTAGGATTGTTTGAGAATTTTCTTATGCAGAGAAAATGTCACAGGACATTTGCAAGTGACAGTTGCTATCCTTTTGTATGATTCAAAGTTATAAGCATTTTGCTTTAAAATTTGTTTAACTGAATGGCAGAGAGAGAGAGAGAGAGAGAGAGAGAGCGTGAAACCTATCTTCTGGTTAACTCCCCCAGTGACTGCCATAGCCAGGGCTAGGCAGGCCAAAGCAAGGAGCCAAGAACTCAATCATGGCCTCTCATGTGGGTAGCCAGGCCTCAAGTTCTTGAGACCTCATCTGCTGCTTCTCAGAGCCTCCTGGAATGGACAGCAGAGCTGGGGATCAAACCCAGGCACTGTGATATGTGTGTGAGTTTCCCATGTGGTGGTTTAACTGCTGCTCCAACACTGGCACCATGACAGCTGTTATCTTAAACCCTTTGTTATATTGTCCCATTTTCATTAAATACATCTTCCCTAGCTATAAAAAGGAAAGGGTCTTGTCGGAATGAACAGATGAGAGTGTTTTCAGTAGAGATACAATCACTGTCTCTGGTGAGTCCTCTACACACCTAAGGATAGGGAAAACATTTCCAGCCCAGAAGTAATAGGGTTTAAAACTGAACCATGAAGTTTTGGAACATTTACTATACCCCAGAGAGCATTTACAATGCTTCACATGTGTGTGTGCAAAGATTATTCATGTCAACCTGTCCTCATTTTACAAGCGAGCCAGGCTTCACTCGAATAAGAATGGGAGGAAATAAAGTAGCTGAACAGCAACTCACTAGGCACAGACATCAGAGGCAGAGAAGAGAAACATGGGTTTTCAAGTTCTAAAAATGGTCATGGCTTGCAGCCATCACTCTAACATCAGTGTGGCCCCAGGCTCAAGGAGTGGAGTTGGGGGAGGATTGGCCTGTATTCCTGGTGCAAACACCAGCTTGACTGAGATTTTCTGCAAGTTAAGAAGGTACAAAAGCGATACACATGGAGCAGAAACCACATTTCCAGGTCGGAGTTTGATCTTTTCTCAGGCTGTGGTCCTTGGTACCAGAGTCTCTGGAGTGCCAGGCAGGGAGCCCAGCAACCCATCAGCCACACAATCCTGATGGTCCACAGCGATACTCTCCGGTGTCCCTCATTGGTAAGCTGTGAGGATCAGCAGGTTAGGTGCATTAAACATAATTTTGACCTCTAATATTTTCTAATTAGCATCAGCACATAGCCTCTCTCTAAAACAATGAGAACACTTCGAAGAGTTCATGAAAAATTGAATTACAAGTGAAGTTTATGTCAGTTACCATCATTTTCCAATCCATGCACATGAGGAGTCTTTCAAATGCTTATTGATAATGCCCAGTGTGAGAAAGCATGAATGGATTACATTTTTTTTTTTGCAACAGAAAGTCTTACTTTAAATCCAGTTTTGCATGAGTGGCTTATTTCTGTGAAAGGATTAGCAACAGTCTGAGAAGGAGAGAGAAAGAGGAAGGGAGGGTGAGGAAAGAGAGAGGGGGAGGGGGAGAGATCTTCCATCCACTGATTCACTCCCCAAATGTCTACAAGCCACGAATTCCATCTGGGTCTCTCCTGTGGCTGACCGGGGCCCATCCTCCAATACTTTCCCAGGCACAGTAGCAGGGAGCTGCTCAGAAGCAGAGCAGCATAGACTCCAACATGGGATACCAGTGATGCAGATGGCTTCAGCTTAATCTGCTTAACTTGCTGGGCAAGACCAACTCCTCCGGAAACCCGCCCTTCCCATGAACATTTTTAGGAGCTTTCATATAGTGCTAAAACACACTGTTACATACTAAATTTTTAAAAAATGTTGGGGACGGCACACACCAAACTACAATGTGTTGTTTAAATGCCCACGTATGCGTTGAAGTGAAAAGTGCTATAGGAGTAGCATTCAATAAAGTAGTGAACCAGATCAGAGGCCTGGGTGAAAATCCTCTCAATGTAATTGAGCTGTGGGGATTAGGGTGTGTCACGTGATCATCCTGGGGCTGTGGGACAGTATAAAGCCCAGCAGGACATGGCTCCTCCCCCTCAGTCTACCTCTTCACTGGTCATGCTGGAAGCTTCTGTCTCCAGCAGAATTGCCCTGTGCCCACACCTGAGCAACCTCAGAGCTCGAGAAAGACGACAGGTGAGTTTCCATGATTGTTTTGGTCCTTGGTGTATGAAATGGGAAAAATAGGAGGGTGGGGACAATCCATGGAAAGTGGTGTGAAGAGTTGAGGAAAGGATTAGTTAACTGCTTCATGCTTCCCAAGGTAGAGCCTGATTCAAACCATATTTCAGAAATGTTCATTATTAGATGAAGGCCAACATTTCCTCCTAACTTTCTGATTTAGATGGGGTGGCTAGTGAGCAGTAAAGGGGCCATTGCACCTTTGACTGAGGGCTTCCAAACAGAGTGTTATTCACTTATCTTTTCTTTCAATGTACTCAGTGCCTTGTTAGAAGCTAGTTGAAATTCAGGGCATAAGAATCCAGTGGCTTCCGTTTCTATTTCCCCAGGGAGGCAGATGCCCTTGGCCAGCACCATCCACAATGGACCCCAACACTCTTTCCATGGAACAGGGGAAGGAGCTGTTAAAGCAATGGGGGATCCCACAACAAGATGTGAGTATGGGAGATACTGGGTCAAGTGAGAAGTCGATGGAATGAGATGGCATCAAAGCTGAGGGTCAGTCCGAGGCAGGTACTCCTCCCATGATCAGCTGTAATAGTCAATGTTTAAAACTCTCTGTACATTGCACTGGCCAATTTCAAAGGACATTAGGAGAACACAGGCATATGCAATTGCTATGGATCTTACTTCCCTTCAGCTCACACCAGCATTTCCCCCAGACTCCACTTTCTGTTTTGAAACTTTATTGAAGTTACAAAAGTTTCATGCATTTCATCTAACAGATTTAGGAACATAGTGGCACTTCCCCCTTACCCTCCCTCTCAGATACCCACTCTTGCTTTTTACAGTGATCTATTGTCAGCAAACTTAGTGATCAGAGAGTGAGCCCTACTCTCAGTAAAAGAGTCAACAAATAGTACGAAGAGAATGGAAACAAAGCAAGACCCTGTACCTTCACCCATTGGTACTATTTGGAGGTCACCAGCAAGTTCATTGTTGGCTGTGGAATAACAAAAGTTTAAGGTGCTCCCTGCTGTAGGCATGTGTTGAAACACTTCAGTTGCCCCACAAAGGTTTTCCTTGGAGATTTACTTGTTTGAAATGCAGAGCCACAGAGAGATGGACACACCGACACACACAAACATACACACACACATACACACACACAGAGACTGATTGGTTGATTCCATCTGCTGGTTCACTGCTCAAATAGATGCAAAGGCCATCAGAAGGCAGGAGCAGAAGCCAGGAGCCTGGAACTTCATGCAGGTCTCTCATGTGGGGGCAGGGGTCCACATACTTGAGGCATCTTCTGGTGTTTCCCACAACAGACTAGCAAGGAGAAGGGTCAGAGATGGAGCAGCTAGGAATCAAACTGGTGCCTATATGGATTACCTCTGTGTCTCAAAACCGGCTCCTCCTAAAAGGCTTACAAATACTAACATGGTAATCAAAACATTTTATTATTTTATTTTTTATTTTTTGACAGGCAGAGTGGACAGTGAGAGAGAGAGACAGAGATAAAGGTCTTCCTTTTGCCATTGGTTCACCCTCCAATGGCCGCCCCGGCTGGCGCGCTGAGGCCAGCGCACCGCACTGATCCGATGGCAGGAGCCAGGAGCCAGGTGCTTTTCCTGGTCTCCCATGGGGTGCAGGGCCCAAGCACCTTGGCCATCCTCCACTGCACTCCCTGGCCACAGCAGAGAGCTGGCCTGGAAGAGGGGCAACCGGGGCAGAATCCGTGCCCCGACCGGGACTAGAACCCGGTGTGTGGCGCCGCTAGGCGAAGGATTAGCCTAGCGTGGCGCTGCACTGGCCTAATCAAAACATTTTAAACAGAAAGGAAAAGGGCTGGCACTGTGGTGAGGTGGGTCGTTCCGCTGCCTGCATGCCAGCATCCCATATGGATGCCGCTTTCTTCCTGGCTGCTCCTTTCCCTACACAGCTCTCTGCTATGGCTTGGGAAAGCAGATCACCCAGGTCCTTGGCCCTTTGCACTTGCACAGGTGATCCAGAAGAAGCTCATGGCTCCCAGCTTCAAATCGGCCCAGCTCCAGCCATTGTGGCCATTTGGGGAGTGAATCAGTGGATGCAAGGCTTCTCTTTCTCTCTGCCTCTGTCTCTCTGTAACTCTGCCTTTCAAATAAATTATAAATCTTACACATACTTAAACAAAAAGCCTTCTTTATAAGAAAAAGAAAATGCTCAAGTGACTGGGAGTTTATCTTCTCTTTTCCCAAAGTCACTTCCTGCTTGCAGACTGAAAGTTCAATCTTGATGCCTCTTTTCTCTTTATCAGATCGATTTGATGGTGGAGAAGTGGGTAGTTGTTGCCTCTGTTGAGGCCATGTTACGATTTCCCCTGAAGCCTGGAGAGGATCCCACAGCCCGCTGTGTCTCCCAAGGGAAATGTCAGCTTACGGTGGACCAGCCCCAAGCAACTTCCCAAAGACCAGATGACCCAAAGGACAGGTAAGGCAAATTTGGGGAGTGAGCCATGGGGCCAGGACCTGATTCCCCAAGGGCCCTCCATTTCTGCCTGAACAAGGCTGCAGGACACTCACCTCACAGGGCCTTGACTTTAAAAATTTAACAAGATTTGTTAATCACAGGGTTTGCAAGCCAGGGCAATGCAGCCCTCACTGGAGATCAAAGAACCTCTCCCAAGAGAGGAAGGAATTCTCCTATTGAGGGAGATGTCCTGCTCAAGGTCTCATGGAGTCCTCCTGATGCAAATGAAGGATTTCAGCTTGCTCAGTTCTGACTGGCTTATGCACATGCCCTGTTGGGAACTGTTCAGTTTGACTGGTTGATCACAGACTGCATCAATTTGTCAACTTCAGCTTTTCAGAAGCAAGGATTGTATAAAGGTCAAGCACTTACTTATCAATTTTCATTCTATGTCCAAGAATAGTGCGTGTGACTGTCTCCCTTTGCCTCACTGTCACCCAGCATCTAACTTACTTTTGCCCTCAGTTAACTTGAGAGAATTCATTTTGTTTTGACAAGGTGAAATATCAAAGCTTTGTCAGAGCATTCTGCCGGCTTTGTGGGTAAGAAGTTACTCTGTGAAAATAGAGTTTTTATGATCTGAAATACCAGTTGTTGGCTACCCTTCTGTTGGCTTTGCTGGGGCTTTTAGTCTGGAGAGAGAAGCTAGACCAACACTCAGAACCAAAAATACTTTTGTGTAGGGTTGCCAATTCACTATCACCATCTATTAGAAGCCTTTTAATTAAGTGGTCTTTTCTTGGGCAGTGTCCTTTTTTGGCAGTAGGTAAACACTACAACGAGTTCACAAAATAGGTCAGAATGGGGCATCTATCACAGATCCAAGATGTGGTGGATGCGGGTTAGTACTCAGGAAGTCCCTCCAATCTCTCCTGGGAGAAATAGACCTATAAGGGGCTTGTGTCATACATTTTGAATTTTTAAATTTGTTTCTTTGGACTAGGAAAACCAACGATCAATTAAAGAGCAAGCCTCATCAGAAGCCCAAGGCTATGAATCAGATGGCACGCCATTCAGTATGTCATCAGCCTCGAAGGCCCCTGAAGGACAATAACCCACAGAGAAGATCAGTGTGCCAGAGGGCTTCCCCACCAGACGGAGAGTACAGCAAGGTAAGCGGAGGCTTGGGGCTTTCGAGAACAAAGGGGTCCATGAGGAGTTGGTTTAAACGCGGGAATCTGTGTGTCCATCCTTCAGTTATTCCTCTTTAGTCAAGCTGGGCTGGTTTGCCTTCTCTTTACCTGGCTGATCGGCACATTCAGAGCCTGTGGGGAACAGCCACTATCATCTCCTTTAGATGTGAAAGTTCTACCTCCTTGGATTCCTGGATTGAATTAGCTCTGGGAGGATCATAATATCTTGAGTTTCTTGGCAAATAAAAATCCATGGGTCTATGACCTCCCACGAAATAATATTTAATTTCCCTAATCTTCTTTATATCCACTTTTGAAAACTGCCTGTGATTGGTACCCGCTCACCTAATAACCACTTCCCCTACCCACAGGTGAAATGCAAGAACTGTGGAGCCTTTGGGCACTTGGCCAAAAGCAAGAGGTGCCCCATGAAGTCCTGGGGTGGGGCCATTCCCTTACTGGCCTTGGGTCGCAATCAGGAGAAGGAGAACCTGAAACCCAAGAAACCTGACGGACTTCAGCCTGCAGAATCCTTGAGGAAGACTGAGAGACAAGAGGCAGGAACTCACAGGTAAGGATTCTGCAGGCACAGTCTGAGCCCTGAGCTTTGGCTACCAAGAAGATTGTGCCATCCCCTCTTCTTTCCCTGGAGCTGTCTCTAGGCATAGACAGACAACTGCAGAGAAACAGACAAGTGCTCCAGACCTTCCAGGGGTGCACCCCGAGCTCATCCTATTCTAAGAACCACTAAAGGGAAGGGCTGTGGAATACCTTGGAATGCTGCTCCTGGCAGCCAGAACAGCCACAGACCAAATGAAAGTGCACAACACTGAAGTCACACTAGGGAACGCAGCACATCCTGGGGGTGGAGGGGCTTCCCAGACAAGAATTGAACCACTGGGGCCAAGTTCACAGGGGCATCAGTGACTGCCTCACTCCTAAACAAGGGCTAGCATGGGGCCCTGGGAGTGCTCTTAGTTTGGTTTGCTGTCCCTCTTGGAGACAGGCAGGAAAGGTACCTCAGACAGATAACAGGATTTGTTCTGCAGGCATGAAGGGCAGCAGAGGAAAGCTGGACCACAGGCAACACAGGGGAGGCCACAGAAGGAGCCGAAGAACTCTGAGGCAGCAACAGAACCATGTGCCTATCTGAGGGTGAGTCCTACTCCCGCTTCTGCAGTGTGATTTTTTCTCTGTGGCCTTTTATTTGCTTCATTGTATGCCATTCTATGTGGGAATTATATTTAAACCAAGGCTGGCCCACAGAATCCTGTTTTATTTGTCTGTATCCCATGTTCCAGTTGCTTTATTTGAATTTTTATGTCACTATTTGCAAGTTGGCAAGTGAATGCTAGTGGAGGCATGTTGATGCATCCATGAATGATTTGATCATGTGCTGTCTTGTATCCATCCAAGGCATCTTTTACACTTTTATTAATTTCACGTTTCCTTTCCAAAAGTTGTTTTTGATTTACACTCTCCATATTGGATAAAAAAAGGATTAGGTAGTTGACATGTGTTTTTTTTTTAAGATTTTTAAAATTTATTTGAAAGGCAGAGTCACAGAGGGGCAGAGGTACAGAGATAAAGAGAGGTGTGGGAGGGAGTTCTTCCATCCACTGGTTCACTCCCCAGATGGCTGTAACCACAAGCTGTGCAATCTGAAGCCAGGTGCCAGGAGGTTCTTTCTTGTCTCCCACGTGGGTACAGGGGCCCAAGGACTTGGGCCATCTTCCACTGCTTTTCCAGGTCATAGGAGAGAGCTGCATCTGAAGTGAAGCAGCCTGGAAGTGAACCGGTGCCCATATGGCTTGCTGGGACTGCTGGCGGTGGCTTTACCCACTATGCCACAGCACTGGCCCAAGAGAGTTTTCAAAGCTCATCACAGGGTAGTTGTCTTCTGCATTTAACTGCCCCTTAACAATATGATGGTACTCCATCAGCAATCTACCAACATGCAATCAACCTTTAAAACCTGTAGGAAACATTTTCAAAGTCAGATACAGCTTCGTAGAATTCGCTTCCTATTTAAGTTTCACAACACACTGTGTAACACATGGATCGAAAACCGGAATGTGGTCAGCCCTTCTCACCCCAGCACCACATTCCACAGTGCAGCCACTCCCTTGACCTTAACAACAGACAAGGTAATGATAGTCTTGTCCTATCTGCCACAAACAAGAATCAGACTGATGTCGTATTCTTTTCCCCTCACTAACCTGAGTATACAATCTCTGAAGATTTGACTGGATGATTTCAATATTTAGTTCTGTGAAATTTAATTTCACATGTACTGTCTCTTTATATTGGCTGCCTCATCCCTTTTTGTGGTTCTGATTGAGATGCAATCTTGTATGTGCTACCTGTATGTGCTACTTTCTCTTCCTATTTATATTAGTAATCAATATCCTTTTTCGTTACTAACATGCTGATTTTCCATTTTTGTATGGTTGAATATGTGAGTTCTTCATCCATCTGAGGGGTCTAATGTGAACTTTCTTGCCACAGCATCCTACTAGACCATTGCCTGTGCAAACATCCAAGAGGAAGTCGCCCCTCGGCTCTGCACTGCCATGTCCACTGCCTAGTGAGACACCTTATAGATCACGCTGCGCTACTGAGGCTCCAAACAAAACACCTCAGCTGAGCACTGACAGCCCAGCCCAAGGATCTGGGGTCAACTTTGCTGACTCCCCTCACCATGTTCTAAAGAAATTCACCCCAGGCCCAGCTGGCAGTGCCAAGCCAACAGTCAAAGGGCCTGATGTTTCCTCTCATGACACTCTTCAACCTGCCAGGAAGACACCTACCCTGGGTCACAGGTCTAATCCACAGGTGCAGATCAAAGTTGCGGAGGTGGATTCAAAGTTGCCTCCACAGCCAGTCACAGAAAATTGTGTCCAGAACTCCAAACTCAGCACCCAGGCTCCAGGCAAGAGGTCTGCCCAAGACTCCATCCAGACCAGCCAGAACTGCCCCAAGAAGCCAAGACTCCTGGTTTCCCAACCTCTCTCCAGTACAAGTGGACCTGCACACTCTCGGGCACCCCAAGGGTCCACAAAGATGCCAGTCCTGAAGCCAATTTCTGACCCTCAGCCTCCATCTAACTCACGTTGCTCAAGCTCAGGCCAGAACTGCCCAATCTTCCAACTTCGAGTGTCCAGTCGTGTTCCAGACACGACACAGAGAATCGGCCCCAAGAAACAGGACAGTGCCAGGTCCAGAACCCCTCCCACATCCAATCCAGGGAAGTCTACAGCTGCTCGTCAGAACACTCACGTCTTAAAGGAGTCTGAGAGGCAGGGTCCCCAGGTCACAAGGAGTGTCCTCTATGAGGATCTTCTGGTCTCTTCCTCCTCTGATGACAGTGACTGAAAGGGAGAACTTGTGCGGGCCAGCCACACCAGTGGAACAGAACCTAAGGGAGGGGGGGGACTGAAAAGAGGGACAAGAGATGGCAGAGAATGGAGCCCAGAGAACAAGGCTGATCAAGGCTCGTTTCTTCCAATGGCTCGGTGGTATTTATGCATAACCAGCACAACGAAGCGAATGAAGCACAAAGATAACAACATACGTAAGCAACTTTTTGGGGCCTCTGACAGCACAGCTAATTTTCACAGAGCGTTCTTGATTATCATCCTCCTTCAGGATGGGAGGATGTGACTTTCTTCTCCCAGGAACTCCACCTGCCAAGACTGGCCTTGATGTGTCTAAAGGCTGCCTACAAGACTCCCACCCCCACCCTGACTCTGGGTCAGAGAGGATGGCCTCAGGTCTTCAGGACTGGGAAGTGACTGAGAGGCGTAGGTGGGGGAAGCATCAGGGAGCAGGTCTGCTTTGAGACTCTATGTTGTGATACAGGATCAAAGGGTGGAGCCTAACACAATATTGGGGATCAACACAAGACACCACCTATTTAATGGTGTGAGATGGAGCTGCTTGAAATGGGACTTAAGAAACTGTCCTGAAAAGGCTTTTGTAAATTGGATCTAATTATGTGAGAAACTAACTGAACTCATGTTCAGTGATATGAGCCCCTACTGTCACTAGAAAGCTGTGAAATCCACCTGTCTGTGTGAAGAAAAGACTAGCCCTTGTGTAGCTAGCTGTCAAAGGGCCCATATGTGGTTGTTAAAGGTCTATTTTTTAAAAGTACCCTCCCGGATCCTTGCATTGTTGAGGAAGAGTTTTAGTGGGAAATTCTTGGCTTTGTCTCACTGGGAAAAACTGTCTTTCACGAAGGAATTTGGTTTTATTGGTGAATTCATTCAAATCCCTCCACAGTGCATGCTCACGTGCTATGAATGGTTCCCAGGTCTTAGAAAAGGAAACTGCACACTTTGTGAAGTTGATTGAACACTGACCTGATTGAAACTGCACACTTTGTGAAGGTGATTGGACACTGACTTCCACTGTGATAAAGTATCTCAGCTCATCTGTAAAGGAGACATCCACAATACACCCAGGATCAGAGTTACTGAGAAGATTAAATACATTATGTGAAGTATGTAAATAATGAGAGACACATGATAAATTATTCATGCGTTTCTACTCTTTGATCACAAGTAAGCCACAGAGTAGCCTCAATTGGAAGGAACACTACATTTGGTATTGAAAGTGATTGTAAAACTATGGTTTATTATCAATAAATGTATTGCTAAGTTTCATAGGTGTTTTGATTTTTATATCACTTCAGCCCAATTTCCATTTCAAAAAAGAGACACACACATAGCATCCTATATTTCATGCACACAGCTGAGTCTCACGCAGTGCTTTCATCGATTTTTGGGAAAATCTTGTATTTACTGCAACCTAGGCTGCTAAGGGAAATGTGACATCACACCCCTCTAGGATCCAAAGCTTGTTATTAAAATGAGGCAGGTCGCACACATCAGCGACCTGTGCGTTTGAAAGGAACACGAATCCTATGCATGTTTCCTTATTTGGGGGGATTCCACAGTCCAATAGGCACAGCTGAGAACAGCACTCCCTTTCAACAACCCGCACTACATGCACACCCACAAGAGGGTTTTCTAAACCTGAGGGAGTCTTCCCGGCCTCTGCCCTGGTCAGTTTGAGAGAAGCACCTGCGGAAGCCGCTGCAGGGCCCCTGCGATATCAGAGCCCCTCAAGCTCAGGCATCCACACAGATCGGGGACGTGCAGGTCTGGACAGCCATTACCTTGCAAGTAGCAGACTCTGAGGACGCCGCCATTGGCGACACAGTCTTATGGCACCCAGTTCCTCAGGGCCGGAATGCCCGCAAGGCATGCTGGGAGATGTTGGAAGGTAACTGGAGCCCGCCAATGTCCAGCCCTGCTCATAGGCATGCGCACTGGCAGTGAGCAAGCCCGAAGGTAGCGTGAAGTCATGAGGACTGGTGAGACCGTGAGCGGGCTGGGAACCTGCTGGAGGCTCTCCTGCTGCCCTTGCGCGTGCTCCTGGCGTCTCCGTGGCCATCCCTCCTGTCCCGTAGTGCCCTGGGAAATGGCCCTGACGGTGTTGAGAAGCACAGAGCTTCCATCCACGTATTGAGCCCTGGGCACTGGGCCGCTCCCTGTGCTGCACCTGAAGCCAAGCCTCCCGCTGCTATGCCAAGCGCCTGGCTCCTGGGGAATGCAGCTCCTCCACACGGGTCCATCTTTCCAGAAATGCCACGGCCTTCCTGCTTAGTCCATCTGAGGTCCACGGGAAAGCACCCTGGGCCCGAACCTGAGACCTGGGAAACCCTGAGGGATGGGGCCCCTCTGCGTTCCTAGGGGCATTCCTGAGGGATTCACTGTACTTGGGAATTTATAGAAGAGATTTTTATAAAAGAACTCATCAATGGCTTTGGTTGAAAATGTGTTGCCTCCCTGATTCAAACGTGACAGTCTGAGCCACTTGAAGTCAAGATAGAAGGTAGAATAGGAAGAATTATTGAATTTTATCGAATGCTTTCTCTGCATCTATTGAGATAATCATATGGTTTTTCTTCTGCAGTCTGTTAATGTGGTGAATCACATTGATTGTTTTGCGAATGTTGAACCATCCCTGCATACCAGGGATAAATCCCACTTGGTCTGGGTGAATAATTTTTCTGATGTGTTGTTGTTTTCTATTGGTGAGAATTTTATTGAGGATTTTTGCGTCTATGTTCTTCAGGGATATTGGTCTATAATTTTCTTTCAGTGCTGCATCTTTCTCTGGCTTAGGGATTAAGGTGATGCTGGCTTCATAGAAAGAATTTGGGAGGATTCCCTCTTTTTCGATTGTTCTGAATAGTTTGAGATAAATGGAATTAGTTCTTCTTTAAATGTCTGGTAGAATTCAGCAGTGAATCCATGTGGTCCTGGGCTTTTCTTTGTTGGGAGGGCCTTTATTACTGTTTCAATTTCTGTTCAGTTATGGGTCTATTTAGGTTTTCTATGTCTTCATGGTTCAATTTAGGTAGATTGCATGTGTCCAGGAATCTATCCATTTCTGATAGGTTTCCCTGTTTGCTGGCATACAAGTCCTTGTAGTAATTTCTGATGATTCTTTTTATTTCTGTGGTGTCTGTTGTTACATTTCCTTTTTCTTCTCTGATTTTATTGATTTGGGTCTTTTCTTTTTTTAGTTAGTTGGGCCAATGGGGTGTCAATTTTGTTTATTTTTTCAAAAAACCAGCTCTTCGCTTGGCTGATTTTTTGTAATTTTTTTTTGATTCAATCCTGTTAATTTCTTCTCTGGTTTGAATTATTTCTCTTCTCCTACTAGATTTGGGTTTGGTTTGCTGCAGTTTTTCTAGGTCCTTGAGATGCACTGAAAGCTCATTTATTTGGTGCCATTCCAATTTCTTGGTATAGGCCCCTATTGCAGGAGCATGTTGTTCAGTCTCCATGTGTTTGCATACTTTCTGGGGTTTCCTGAGTTGCTAATTTCCAGCTTCATTCCACTGTGGTCTGAGAAGCTGCATGGTATGATTCTAATTCTTTTAAATTTTCTGAGACTTGCTTTATGACCTAGTATGTGATCAATCCTAGAGAAGGTTCCATGCATTGCTGAGAAGAATGTAAAGTCTTTAGATGTAGGATTGAATGTTCTGTAGATATCTGTTAGATCCATTTGGGCAATAGTGTCGATTAAATATGCTGTTTCCTTATTGATCTTCTGTCCGGATGATCTGCATACATGTCACACACACACACAGAGACACACACACACACACGCACACTCACACACACAGAGAGAAACTTTCCTCTGCTGGTTTATTTCCCTGAGAGCTGCAACAGGCAGATCTGGACCAGGCTGAAAGCAGGAGCCAGGAACTCCATCCTGGTCTCCCACAAGGGTGGCAGCAAACCAACCACTTGAGCCATCTTTTGCTGCTTTCCCAGGCTCATTATCAGGGAGCTGAATCAGAAGCGGAGCAGCAAGGACTCGAGTCACTACTTTAATGTGGGGTGTTGGTGTCTCAAGCAGTGGCCTAACCCACGGTACCAAGAGGCTGGCCCCTGCTTCTCATTTTCCAAGGGATTAAAGTGATCTCTATGGGTCACACTTGCAGTGCCAAGGAGCTGAAAGACTGAGGAAATAATTATTGCCGGATTTTCTTAGAGAAGTAACAGGCTTTAAACTGAACCATGAAGTTTGGAACATTTACTATACCCCAGAGAGCATTTACAATGCTTCACATGTGTGTGTGCAAAGATCATTCATGTTGACCTGTCCTCACTTTACAAGCGAGCCAGGCTTCACTCGAATAAGAATGGGAGGAAATAAAGTAGCTGAACAGCAACTCACTAGGCACAGACATCAGAGGCAGAGAAGAGAAACATGGGTTTTCAAGTTCTAAAAATGGTCATGGCTTGCAGCCATCACTCTAACATCAGTGTGGCCCCAGGCTCAAGGAGTGGAGTTGGGGGAGGATTGGCCTGTATTCCTGGTGCAAACACCAGCTTGACTGAGATTTTCTGCAAGTTAAGAAGGTGCAAAAGCGATACACATGGAGCAGAAACCGCATTTCCAGGTCGGAGTTTGATCTTTTCTCAGGCTGTGGTCCTTGGTGCCAGAGTCTCTGGAAGTGCCAGGCAGGGAGCCCGGCAGCCCATCAGCCACACAATCCCGAGGGTCCACAGCGTTACTCTCCAGTGTCCCTCATTGCTAAGCTGTGAGGATCAGCAGGTTAGGTGCATTAAACATAATTTTGACCTCTAATATTTTCTAATTAGCGTCAGCACATAGCCTCTCTCTAAAACAATGAGAAGACTTTGAAGAGTTCATGAAAATTTGAATTACAAGAGAAGTTTATGTCAGTGTACCATCATTTTCCAATCCATGCACATGAGGAGTTTTCAAATGCTTATTGATAATGCCAGTGTGAGAAAGCATGAGTGGATTACATTTTTTTTTTTTGCAACATAACAGAAAGTCTTACTTTGAATCCAGTTTTGCATGAGTGGCTTATTTCTGTGAAAGGATTAGCAACAGTCTGAGAAGGAGAGAGGCCAAGCTCCTTCTGCTGCTTTCCCACACACATTAGCAGGGACCTGGATCAGAATGGAATCTAACTGGCATCCACTCTGGATGCTAGCATGGCAGGTGGCAGCTTAACCTGCTATGCTACAGTGCCAGCCCCCTCTACCTTATTTTTTTTAATGTAAACTTCCTCTATCCAGCCCACTCTTCTCATTCTCTAGTAATCACTATTTGTGCTCAGATTTAGGTTTTTTTTTTCCTTACATGTATCAGGGAGAACATGTAGTATTTGTGTTTGTGTGGCTGGCTCATTTCACTTAACATGATATTTTTCAATTCCATCCATTTTTGCTGCAAATGATAGAAGTTCATTCTTTATTTATGGATGAATGTTATTACATTGTGTATATATACCACATTTTCTTTATCCATTCATTTGATGATGGCTACCCTGGTTGATTTCAAATCTTGGCTATGGTGAACAGTCCTGCTATAAAATGTTGGAGCAGGTGTCTCTTTAATACCATATTTTCAGGTCTTTTGGATATATAACCAGTAGTGGATTGGTAAATCATATGGCAGTTCTACTTTTTAAAGACATTTCTAAATTGTTTTCCATAGTGGTTGTATTGATCTATGTTCCCACCAACAGTATACAAGAGTTCTCCTTTCTCTACATCCTCATCAGCATTTGTGACTTTCTTTTTGATAATAGCTTTTCTAACAGGGGTGAGGTAACAGCTCATTGTGGTTTTATTTCCATTTCCTTGATGGCTAGTAGAGCATTTTTCTTGTAATTTTTGGCCATTTGTAGTTCTTCTTTTGAGAAATGTCTGTTCAGGTCCTTTGCACATTTCTTAACTTGACTGGTTGTTTTTTGTTAAGTTTTTTGCGTTACTGATATTCTGGATATTAGTCCTTCAGATAAGTAGCTTGCAGATATGTTCTCCCATCTTGTTGGATAGCTCTTCACTCTATTGATTATCTCTTTTGCTGTCAGAACCTTCTGAGTTTGAAATAATCCCATTTGTCTAGTTTTGCTTTTGTTGCCTGCACCTTTGGGGTCTTATCCTAGACATCATTGCTTGCACCAGTATCTTCAAGTGTTTCCCTAGGTTTTATTCAAGTGATTCCATATTGACATCAAATGTTTTACTTTGTACTTACCAAGTTAAAAATCCTTGAGTAGTTTGAGTGATTCTGTGTTTTCTGCACCCAAATGCAATAATGATAGCATTCCAGGGTCTAACAATTAACAATGAATTAGACTGAGGGTAGAAGGAATTCTCATGGAAGCAGAGATCCAATGAGATAGGTGATCTTCTGTCAGGCCTTCCTGGCTCAGTCCTCAGCATTTCCTGTTCATTCCATGGGAGACCCTGTCTGCCCATGGGAACAAGGGAAAAAGGAAGAGTCTTTCTCAAACACTCCAGTGGTCTCTTTGGATATGCTCATGAGAATCTTCCAATAGATTGTGGGAATTAAAAAGTTTTCAGAACTACTGTCAGCTCCCTGAGTGTGAGCTGGCACTGTGGCTACAGGTGAAATGGTAATTGTGGTTCTGTGGGGAGATGAGGTCACAGAATGACATACCCTCTTCTCAGGCCCTGCCTTATTCCCTCGCATGCAGCCTTAGGTTGTTAAAAGTATCACACTGAGCTCACAGAAGGAGGAGTCTAGCATTTTTCTTTCAGTCTTAGAGACACAGTCTGCAAGGAAAGGAGGTATATCAGAAGTTTGGGTAGGTGTGCATGTGTGGCAAATAAATTCTGTCAGAGTAGAAACTGTTCCATTGGCAAAACTACACATGAAGGATGAGTAATTTCTGAGACATGAGCTGAGCTTGTGGAGAGAGACTGGGAGTCTGGGACCCTAGATCACACATGACTGTTGCTAATGTAATTTAATGAAATTCTTATTGAAGGGATTCTTGGTGTTTGAGCTAAGTGTTATCTAAGTCTGAAGTTTTATGTGCTTCAATATTGTAATTTCCAAATTAATCTGTTGAATATGATATGCAAAATATCACAGAGATATTTCCAGGAGTAGCATAGTTATGTCTGTAAAAGATGTGTGCAAAGAATGATGAATGTGATGGAGCTAGCTGAATGATTTATTCTCAGCAGAAACTGTGACTCAATAGCAATTGCTGAAATACAGTTATTTTTCTGTAATTTAGGTGTGATATGCCTAATGGAGACAGTCAATTTGACTCTACTGAAAATTACTATGATCTGTTAATCATGGAGGAATATTCTGCTTTCTGAAAGTAGGGAAGATCTATCCTGAAATTAAGAAAATTTAACATCATAATAGAGGGTTTCAGATAGCAAACAATGAAGGACTTTACTTTTAAATTATACTTTAATTTTAAAGAAAAAATTAATTTTACATATAATCCCAGAAAAAAGAAGTTTTAAGGCTTACATGTTCCTCATTATATTTTCTCTGGTTAAAATATTTCAGTGTTACTCTCAAGGTATAACTTTCTCTTTTCAATTGATTAAATGCACAAGGTTCCATGCCTCTAAATTACATTTTGCAGATTTTTGCTGCATTTAAATAGCTTTTCCAAATAAAATGTTAGTTCAAATTTCAATTAATTTCTCCAAAATAGTGAACATATAGTAACATAATCTGCAAAGATGATTAATTTATCTTTTACTCTAAAATACTTTGTAGGTTGTTTATGTTTCTTGTGTCAGATCCTAGGGCACAAACTAATTGTGCACTTTAATATCTGTGATGGATGCTATTCTATTTTTTGTCTGGGCAAAATTGAAATGAATTTTTCTATTGCCTCCTAACATTTATCCACATTAAATAAATCAAGTTTGGTCACAAAAATTATTCAGTAAATATTCATTCATAACTTACATTGATATGAAGAATAGATACATACAGAAAAATAGGAAATTATCAAGCAAAATTTATAAAGAAAAATAAATTTGAAGTATGATCATATCAGTATATACCTATGTGTATGTTCATGTGTATATACACACATAGACATGGAAGTCCTTCCAAGAGTTCACTAAAAGACAAAATTAAAAGAGAAAAATGGAAAGCATAAGTTTTATTTCTCAACAGATGCCCAATCAAGTGCAAGACACTTTTCATATAGCAATGCACTAAATATTAATGTCATTGCTGTCAAGCTACTCAGATTGGAATCCTTATTCTACTGATATTCATATGAGTCATTTAATCTTCTTGTGGTTTAATTTTCCTAGATGCTGAAAAGAGGATGATATTAGATGAACTCAAAGAGTTGTGAATATTACATATTAGAGTAGGTAAATCAGCAACAATAAGGGCTGACACTATCGTAAGTGGTATCCTAATGAGCAACACATGAAACTTGGAAAATCTACTAACAACAAAATGTATTTTAGCTATTAATACTCGGGGCAGGAATGCTAAGTGTCCACTTTATTTTCTATGCAAATATATTCCACAATTCATGTTTCCATGCAGAATCCTGTGCTTAAGAATTTGAATACTGCATCCTGGAAAATGGCAGAATGACCTCTGTGGATTTAAAAGTAGGAATGTTCTTTCTATTCCAGATGGTTATTGGAATACTGGGGAATTTCTCACTTCTGTGTCATTATATGTCCCTTTATTTCAGCGGATGCAGGCTGAGACCCATGGATTTGATTCTCAGGCACCTGACTGTAGCCAACTCCTTGGTCATTCTCTCCAGAGGAATCCCAGCGACCATGGCAGCTATTGGCTTAAAACATTTCACCAGTAGTTATGGGTGCAAAGTTCTTTTATATGTTCACAGAGTAGCCAGGGGTGTGTCCATTGCTACCACCTGCCTCTCGAGTGTCTTCCAGGTTATCATAATCAACCCTAGGAATTCCAGGTGGGCCATGATTAAAACAAAAGCCACAAGGTACACTGGATCCTCTAATATCCTATGCTGGGTCTTCCACATGCTGGTGAATATCACTTTTCCTATTTATATGACTGACAAACAGACCAGTGAAAACATCACACAGAACAAATATTCAGCATATTGTCGTGCTCCACTTCATGACAACGTCATAGGCTCAGTATATGCAGCACTGACATCTTCCCATGATGTTTTGTGTTTGGGACTTATGACCTGGGCCAGCGGCTCCATGGTTTTCATCCTGTACAGGCACAAGCAGCAGGTCCAACACATACATGGGATCCATTTCTCCCCTAGATCCCCCCCTGAGGCCAGAGCCACCCAAAGCATCCTTGTCTTGGTGAGTACCTTTGTATTATTTTACGCCCTTTCTTCTATCAGTTATGTTTACTTAGCTGTTTTTGGTTATTCCAATGGGTGGCTGGTGAACATCGCTGCACTAATCACTGCAGGTTTTCCAACAATTAGCCCCTTTGTTCTCATGTGTCGTGAGCGCGGCTCATCCAGGCTCTGCTTTGCCTGCTGTGGAAGAAACATGTAAGTTCCTCATTTCATCAGAAAAATACAAGTTGTCTATCTTGCATCATGTTCAGCTATTGATGACTCAGATAAGTAAATTTCATTTCAGAGTGAGTGATGAACAAGACAAACTGAGACTGGCTCAATATAAAATAGCAAATGATCCTAGCCATAGTCAATGAAATTTGATGCAATTAAAATGTAAGGACTTATACAGTCATATTTGTGTGACTTACATCCTGAAGTACTATAAGGATATTGGAAATATCTTTGAATGTGCAACTTTAAATCTAAGATGTTAAAATTTCCTAAGATGAACCTGAACTTGGAATTGAAAGGACAGCTGCATAACAAGGGTTTAGCTTCATCAAGCATGGAGCAGTAGATGAGTCTCAACTTGGAGCCAAAATACATGATCCTGTTTTGATCATGAGAAATTTTGTTGATTTTAAGATACCAGAAGAGCAAAATGGGCAACTTCAAAAGTAAAAAAGATTTTTAACTCAAACTTACAAAATAGATTAAAAATTGTTTTTGAAATTTTTCAAAAATATGTCAAAAATTGGAACAGAGAGTTCAAAAATATCTCTCACTTGGTATCTATAATGTTAACATCATGTCATGGCACAAGTGTCAAGACTAGAGAGCCAATATTGGTACACTATTATTCAAAAACTCCAGATTTTATTTACAATTTGCCTGTTTTAATAGTTTTTTCTCTATCAGGATCCAGGCCAAAATACCACATTGCATTTAGTCATCTTGTCTCCCCAGTATGTACTGCACTGTGTTTTTGCTGTTTTTTCATGACCTTGATAGGTTTGAGGAGTCCTAGTTTAGTACTTATTAGAATGTTCCTAAAATTGAATTTGGTGCTTTTCTCATGGGTATAATGGTTTTATGGGTTTTGGGGAATAATGTCACATTTTCTGACAACATATATCATCAAAAGTTTTGTGCAATCAGTATGAGTTATCTATCATGGTGATAATCTTGATCAGTTAAGGCAGCCTTTTTCAGGTTTAGCCACTGTGAAGTTACTGTTTTCCCTCTTACACATATTCTTGGAAGGGATTTTCCTGTGTGTGTGTGTGTGTGTGTGTGTGTGTGTAGGGGAGCATCTGAATTAAGCTGTACTTACCATATGGCTAGGTATTCCCATATATTATTTGCTATTCTTCTATAGGGTGGACTGGTCTTTCTTCCCCTCATTTATTTGTCTATTGAATTATGTATTCATATCAGCATAAATTCATTTATAATTACTCTGTACTTTGTGTTATAATTCAACATTATACAATCTGTTTTGTTACTTAAGTTGTTACAGCTTTGGTCAGTGTGAGCTTTGGTATAATAAAAATACGTATCTGGTCTTTGTTTCTGGTTCTGTCAAAAAGCCTCAAAACCCACTGGAATTGCCTAAATGATAATAACTTTTTATACCAATGAGACACCCCATGGCACTAGCTGTGAGCATTCCTTATATAGCTGTAGGATGGAAGCTGGTCAACAGAAAGACTCACGGTATAATTAAAGGGTTAGAACATTCGGACTCCAAAAACTCTGGGGAGGGCAGGGAAGTTGGAGGTTACTTTAAATCACTCAGTCATTGATTCAATCAGTAATTCCTTGGTAATAGAACTCGCTAGGACCTTTCCAGACCTTGCCTTATGTACTTCTTGATCTGGCTGCTTCTTGATATCCTATGTAATGAAATGGTGATCATTAGTATAGCACTTTCCTGAGTTCAAAGAGCCGTTCTAGCAAATTACTGAACCACAGGAGGCTGTGGAAGCCCTGAATGTATAGTTGGCCTGGTAGGAGTGAGATTGCCCTGGGGATGCCTAAAACTTGCAACTGGCATCTGAAGTGAAGGAGTTTGCCCTGAACTTGTGCAGTCAATGTTGGTACCAGGTAGTGTCAGACTTGTTATACATGCTATAATGCCATATGGTCCACATAGATCTTTTCTTGGTGAAATTTTTATGTGTAAACAGTTAAGATATTCTGAAAAGCATATGCTTTGTAGATTAAATTTACCCTTTTTTTAAAGATTTATTTTATTTATTTGAAAGACAGAGTTACAGAGAGAGGTAGAGACAGAGAGAGAGGTCTTCCATCCACTGGTTTATTTCCCAGATGGCTGCAACTGCTGGAGCTTGGCCGATCAAAGGCAGGAGCCAGGTGCTTCTTCCTGGTCTCCCACATGGGTGCAGGGGCTCAATGACTTGGGCCATCCTCTACTGCTTTCCCAGGCCATAGCAGAGAGCTGTATGGGAAGTGGAGCAGCCGGGACTAGAATTGGCGTCCATATGGGTTGCTGGCGTTTCAGGCCAGGGATTTAAGCTGCTGAGCCACAGCGCTGGCCCCTTAAATTTACTCTTTAGAATGAAATTTTAGATTCCATCTGAAACAAGTTCACAATTTTAGAAATTTTTTTAAAATTTACACAAAATGAAAAAGGGGTGACTACTGATATATCATAAAACCCCATAATTCTCAGGAAAAAATCACAGCAATAAGCACCTGCCAAGACAAGAGAATGGTGATGCAGGGCACCTAGCTGGTATTAGAGAACAAGTGACAGAATGTAGCCAGCCTTTCAGGTTGTTCCCTGTGTCCATTTGATATGAGCCCAATGTTCTTTTTGGTAACATTTCCCTGTTGATTTTTGCCTTTGTCAGATCCCTCAGACTCATATTTTCTCTACCCCTTCCTTGCAATCAATCACTTCTCCAAACAGCCTTTTATGACAGGGGGGCATCTTAAATCAAGATGGGTGTGATGGTATTCTTGTTGCTGTTAGAGTATCATCGCAAGTAGACCCTTGCCGCAGGTACATCTATGAAATACTTGCTTAGATGCACATCTACATTTTTTTATATCCAACTACTATCCCATGTATAGTTGAATTTCAGTGTGAACTCACACTGATGCCCCTGGCTCTCATCCAGTACCACAGGGTGATTTTTCTGTACTTTCCTGTAGTTTTTCAAATATTATGGCATTGTAGACCTTTAAGGGGTCTTGGAAACTCATCAAAGTTGTTCTTTTTTTTAAACTTTTATTTAATGAATATAAATTTCCAAAGTACGACTTTTGGATTACAATGGCTTCCCGCCCATACCGTCCTTCCCACCCACAACCCTCCCCTTTCCCACTCCCTCTCCCCTTCCATTCACATCAAGATTCATTTTCGATTATCTTAATATACAGAAGATCAGCTTAGTATACATTAAGTATGGATTTCAACAGTTTGCTCCCACACAGAAACATAAAGTGAAAAATAATAGATGATTTTTTTAAAATGATGATGAAATCAGAGCAGACCTATTGTCATGTTTAATCCCAGTGAGAGTCAAGTTGGGAATTGATAATTTCTTTTTTTTTTTTTTTTTACAGAGGATCAGTTTAGTATGCATTAAGTAAGGATTTCAACAGTTTGCACCCCCATAGAAACACAACGTGAAATATATTGTTTGAGTACTCGTTATAGCATTAAATCTCAATGTACAGCACATTAAGGATAGAGATCCTACATGAGGAGTAAGTGCACAGTGACTCCTGTTGTTGACTTTACAAATTGACACTCCTGTCTATGGCATCAGTAATCTCCCTATGCTCCAGTCAAGAGTTTCCAAGGCTATGGAAGCCCTCTGAGTTCTCCGACTCTTATCTTGTTTAGACAAGGTCATAGTCAAAGTGGAGGTTCTCTCCTCCCTTCAGAGAAAGGTACCTCCTTCTTTGAAGACCTGTTCTTTCCACTGGGATCTCACTCGCAGAGATCTTTTGCCAGAGTGTCTTGGCTTTCCATGCCTGAAATACTCTCATGGGCTTTTCAGCAAGCTCCGAATGCCTTTAGGGCTGATTCTGAGGCCAGAGTGCTATTTAGGACATCTGCCATTCTATGAGTCTGCTGAGTATCTCACTTCCCATGTTGGATCACTCTCCCCTTTATTTACTCCATCGGTTAGCGTTAACAGGTACTAGACTTGTCTATGTGCTCCCTTTGACTCCCAGTCCCTCCACCATGACCAACTGTGGACCGAAATTGATCACCTGGAACAGTGAGATGGCATTGGTACATGCCACCTCGATGGAATTGAATTGGAATCCCCTGGTATGCTTCCAACTCCACCACTTGGGGCAAGTCAGCCTGAGCATGTCCCAAATTATACATCTCTTCCCTCTCCCATTCCAACTCCCATGTTCAACAGGGATCACATTTCAGTTAATTTTCAACACTTAAGAATAACTGTGCATCAATTACAGAACTAAACCAGTCATATTAAGTAGAACAGATAAAAAAAACTACTAAGAGGGATAATGTATTAAGTTGTTCATTAACAGTCAGGGCTATGCTGATCAAGCCACCATTTCCCATAGTGTCCACCTCACTCCAACAGGTTTCCCTCTTGGTGTTCAGTCAGTCATCACCGATCAGGGAGAACATATGGTATTTGTCCCTTTGGTACTGGCTTATTTCACTCAGCATGATGTGTTCCAGATTCCTCCATTTTGTTGCAAATGACTGGATTTCGTTGTTTCTTACTGCGGTATAGTATTCTAAAGAGTACATATCCCATAATTTCTTTATCCAGTCTATCGTTGATGGGCATTTAGGTTGGTTCCAGGTCTTAACTATTGTGAATTGAGCTGCAATAAACATTAGGGTGCAGACCTCTTTTTTGTTTGCCAATTTAAATTCCTTTGGGTAAATTCCAAGGAGTGGGATGGCTGGGTCGAATGGTAGGGTTATCTTCAGGTTTCTGAGGAATCTCCAGACTGACTTCCATAGTGGCTTGACCAGTTTGCATTCCCACCAACAGTGGGTTAGTGTCCCTTTTTCCCCACATCCTCGCCAGCATCTGTTGTTGGTAGATTTCTGCATGTGAGCCATTCTAACCGGGGTGAGGTGAAACCTCATTGTGGCTTTGATTTGCATTTCCCTGATTGCTAATGACCTTGAACATTTTTTCATGTGCCTGTTGGCCATTTGGATTTCCTCTTTTGAAAAATGTCTATTGAGGTCCTTGGCCCATCTCTTAAGTGGGTTGTTGGTTTTGTTTTTGTGGAGTTTCTTGATCTCTTTGTAGATTCTGGTTATTAACCCTTTATCTGTTGCATAGTTTGCAAATATTTTTTCCCATTCTATCGGTTGTCTCTTCACTCTCCTGACTGTTTCTTTTGCAGTACAGAAACTTCTCAATTTGATGCAATCCCAATAGTTGATTTTGGCTTTGACTGCCTGTGCCTCCCGGGTCTTTTCCAGAAATTCTTTGCCTGTGCCAATATCTTGAAGGGTTTCTCCAATGTTCTCTAGTAACTTGATGGTTTCAGGTCGTAGATTTAGGTCTTTAATCCATGTTGAGTGGATTTTTGTGTAAGGTGTAAGGTAGGGGTCTTGCTTCATGATTCTGCACGTGGAAATCCAATTTTCCCAGCACCATTTATTGAATAGACTGTCCTTGCTCCAGGAATTAGTTTTAGATCCTTGATCAAATATAAGTTGGCTGTAGATGTTTGGATTGATTTCTGGTGTTTCAATTCTGTTCCATTGGTCTATCCGTCTGTTTCTGTACCAGTACCATGCTGTTTTGATTACAACTGCCCTGTAGTATGTCCTGAAATCTGGTATTGTGATGCCTCCGGCTTTGTTTTTGTTGTACAAGATTGCTTTAGCTATTCGAGGTCTCTTGTGCCTCCATATAAATTTCAGCACCAATTTTTCCAGATCTGAGAAGAAGGTCTTCGGTATCTTGATTGGTATTGCATTGAATCTGTAAATTGCTTTTGGGAGAATGGACATTTTGATGATAATTGATTCTTCCAATCCATGAGCATGGAAGATTTTTCCATTTCTTGGTATCCTCTTCTATTTCTTTCTTTAAGGTTTTGTAATTTTCATCGTAGAGATCTTTAACATCCTTGGTTAAGTTTATTCCAAGGTATTTGATTGTTTTTGTAGCTATTGTGAATGGGATTGATCTTAGAAGTTCTTCCTCAGCCATGGCATTGTCTGTGTATACAAAGGCTGTTGATTTTTGTGCATTGATTTTATACCCTGCTACTTTGCCAAACTCTTCTATGAGTTCCAATAGTCTCTTAGTAGAGTTCTTTGGGTCCCCTAAATACAGAATCATGTCATCTGCAAAGAGGGATAGTTTGAGTTCTTCCTTCCCAATTTGTATCCCTTTAATTTCTTTTTCTTGCCTAATAGCTCTGGCTAGAACCTCCAGAACTATATTGAATAGCAGTGGTGAGAGTGGGCGTCCCTGTCTGGTACCAGATCTCAGTGGAAATGCTTCCAACTTTCCCCCATTCAATAGGATGTTGGCTGTGGGTTTTTCATAGATTGCTTTGATTGTATTGAGGAATGTTCCTTCCAAACCCAGTTTGCTTAGAGTTGTCATCATGAATGGGTGTTGTATTTTATCAAATGCTTTCTCGGCATCTATTGAGATAATCATATGGTTTTTCTTCTGCAGTCTGTTAATGTGGTGTATCACATTGATTGTCTTGCGCACATTAAACCATCCCTGCATACCAGGGATAAATCCCACTTGGTCTGGGTGGATGATCTTTCTGATGTGTTGTTGCATTCTATTGGCGAGAATTTTATTGAGGATTTTTGCATCTATGTTCAACAGGGATATTGGTCTGTAATTCTCTTTCAGTGCTGCATCTTTCTTTGGCTTAGGAATTAAGGTGATGCTGGCTTCATAGAAAGAATTTGGAAGGAATCCCTCTTCTTCGATTGTTCTGAATAGTTTGAGAAGAATTGGAGTTACTTCTTCTTTAAACGTCTGGTAGAATTCAGCAGTGAATCCATCTGGTCCTGGGCTTTTCTTTGTTGGGAGGGCCTTTATTACTGTTTCAATTTCTGTCTCAGTTATGGGTCTGTTTAGGTTTTCGATGTCTTCCTGGTTCAATTTAGGCAGGTTGCATGTGTCCAGGAATCTATCCATTTCTGATAGGTTTCCCTGTTTGCTGGCATACAAGTCCTTGTAGTAATTTCTGATGATTCTTTTTATTTCTGTGGTGTCTGTTGTTACATTTCCTTTTTCATCTCTGATTTTATTGATTTGGGTCTTTTCTCTTCTTTTTTTAGTTAGTTGGGCCAATGGGGTGTCAATTTTGTTTATTTTTTCAAAAAACCAGCTCTTCGTTTGGCTGATTTTTTGTAATGTTTTTCTTGATTCAATCCTGTTGATTTCTTCTCTGATTTTAATTATTTCTCTTCTCCTACTAGATTTGGGTCTGGTTTGCTGTAGGTTTTCTAGATCTTTGAGATGAATTGAAAGCTCATCTATTTGGTGCCTTTCCAATTTCTTGATGTAGGCACCTATTGATATAAACTTTCCTCTTAACACTGCTTTTGCTGCGTCCCATAAGTTTTGGTATGTTGTGCTGTTATCCTCATTTACTTCCAGAAAGTTTTTGATTTCTCTTTTGATTTCTTCTATGACCATTGTTCATTCAGGAGCATGTTGTTCAATCTCCATGTGTTTGCATATGCTCTAGGGATTCCTGAGTTGCTAATTTCCAACTTCATTCCTTTATGGTCTGAGAAGCTGCATGGTATGATTCTAATTCTTTTGAATTTGCTGAGACTTGCTTTATGGCCTAGTATGTGGTCAATCCTAGAGAAGGTTCCATGTACTGCTGAGAAGAATGCAAAATATTTAGCTGTAGGATTGAAAGTTCTGTATATATCTGTTAGATCCATTTGGGCTATAGTGTCATTTAAATCTACTGTATCCTTGTTGATCTTCTGACCGGATGATCTGTCTATTTCTGAGAGTGGAGTATTGAAGTCCCGCAGTACTACTGTATTGGGGTCTAAGTCTCCCTTTAAGTCCGTTAATAAATCTTTTAGATAAACTGGTGCCCTGTAGTTAGGTGCATATACATTGATAATTGTTATATCTTCCTGTTGAATTGATCCCTTAATCATGATATAGTGTCCCTCTTTGTCTCTCTTAACAGTTTTTGTGGTAAAGTTTATGTTGTCTGATATTAAGATGGCTACGCCCGCTCTTTTTTCATTTCTGTTGGCATGGTATATCTTTTTCCAGCCTTTCACTTTCAGTCTGTATGGATCTTTGTTGGAAAGATGTGTTTCTTGTAAGCAGCAAATAGATGGGTTTTGTTCCTTAACCCAATCAGCCAATCGGTGTCTTTTAACTGGACAGTTCAGACCATTCACGTTCAAAGTGACTAATGATAAGTGGTAACTTTGCCCTGCCATTTGCCAAAGATAAGTTCTAATATATGCTTTGAATTCCCTGTGATCTTTTGCTGTGAGGTTTCCTTCCTTGGTTTCCTTCCTTTACCTTCTTTCATATTGATGACCGTGTTTCTTTGTTTCTGTGTGTAACACATCTTTAAGCATCTTTTGCAGGGCTGGACGAGTGGCAACAAATTCTTTCAATTTGCTATGAAAAGTCTTTATTTCACCTTCATTCACAAATGATAGCTTTGCAGGATATAATATCCTGGGCTGGCAGTTGTTCTCTCTTAGTACCTGGGCTATATCTCGCCATTCCCTCCTAGCTTGTAGAGTTTCTGATGAGAAGTCAGCTGTGAGTCTGATTGGAGATCCTCTGAGAGTAATCTGACGTTTCTCTCTTGCACATTTTAGGATCTTTTCTTTATGTTTCACTGTGGAGAGTTTAATTACAACGTGTTGTGGTGAGGATCTCTTTTGGTTGTGTTTATTAGGGGTTCTGTGAGCTTCCTGTACTAGGATTTCTCTGTCCTTCTCCAAACCTGGGAAATTTTCTGCTAATATCTCACTAAAAAGGCCTTCTAATCCTTTCTCCCTCTCCATGCCTTCAGGAACTCCTAGAACCCGAATGTTTGGTTTTTTAATAGTATCCTGAAGATTCCCAACAATATGTTTTAGATTTCTAATTTCCTCTTCTTTTCTTTGGTCTGACTGTATCCTTTCCTGTTCTCTGTCTTCTAAGTCTGATATTCTCTCTTCTGCTTCACCCATTCTGTTTGTAAGGCTCTCTATTGTGTTTTTCATTTGATCTATTGAATTCTTCACTTCAGTCACTATCACAGTTTCCTGTTGTACTAGTTGTTTCGTTTCATTTTGATTCCTCCTTAATATTTCATTTTCACGAGAGAGATTTTCTATCTTGTCCATTAAGGATTTGTGTAGTTCCAGAATTTGTTTTTGAGAACTTCTTAATGTTCTTATCAATTTTTTGAGATCTGCTTCTTGCATTTCTTCTATGTCATCATCTTCATAATCTTGAATTTGGGTGTCTTTTTCATTTGAGGGCGTCATGGTGACTTCCTTGTTTTTATTACCTTGGTTTTTGCATTTGTTATTTGGCATATTGGAGATATTTGGTTTCTTCACTGTGGTGCTTTTTCTTGTTATACTATGACTCTAGATTAAGTGGACTATCTGTTTTTGATGGAGCCTTAGGGCTTGAGATGGGTGTGGCCTGAGAGCTCTGTTTGGTGTGCCAAAGGTGACACTCCCAGGTTAGGCGTGGTAAATCTCTCTCTCTCTCTTTCTTTTCTTTTTTTTTTTTTTTTGATTCAAAAGGGAAGTTATTCTGCACAGCTGAACGAAGTTGGAGGTAGTTAGCAGGCAAATGATATACCCACAGGAGCCAGAGATCGGAAGCTCTTTCCCAAGAACCCCACAGGGAATCTGTTTGGCCCTCAGAGTGGGCTCAAATTCTCCTTCAGCCTCCCACTGGGTTGCCAAAGTTACAGAATTGTAGCGTCTCTGGAGAGTGCTCACGTGAATTCCGTGAGTTCTCTCCCCCACCGTCTCTTTTTTCACAGTCTCAGTTCAGTAGCACCACAAATTTATTAGGTCCTAATCTCCTGTTAATTCGCCCCGCCCAGAGTCAGGTTTTTCTGCTAGGCTCAGGGCCGGTGCAGACCTGAGGTCGCTCTGCTTATGACGTATGTCCAAGATGGCACCTGCTCTTTGTCTTGCTTGCCCTTGAGAGGTGAGCGGAGAGAGAGAAACCCGTGTCCGTACCAGTCACCTTTTTTTTTCCCCTCTCTCTCTCTTCCAGTTAGCTTGGTGAAGTCCCCCCCCCGGGGGTCGTTCCCTCTAGTCTCCTCTCTCCGCTTGCCTGCCGGTGTCTCGGGTTATTGAGGTTCGGCTCACCTCGCGTTCCAGCGCTGGTGTGTTGAGTCTGCCGCTGGTGTCCCGAACTGTGGGCTCCCACGCTCTCCACGCAGGTCTGTTCCCCTTCCAGCGCCGATGTGTGGACTCGGAGCCCTGGACGTCCCAAGTCTCCCCGCTGTTGCACTCCCCTTCGAGCACTTGCGCGCAGACCCTGCAGCTTGCGCAGCTCAGTCCCGCGCTCCGCTTCTGCAGCTCGGTCCCGCGGCTCGGTCCTGCGGCTCGGCTTTCGCGCGCGGTGGGCGACCTTGTTCTCCCAGTAGGTCCTCCGATTTACGCCCACTGGATCCAGAAGAGTTTTGTCTGCAATATTTTCCTGGTTCTTTTTTCTGAGGCTACCGTAACTCCCCTTTTATTAAACTAAATTTTCCCGGACTATCGGTGCGCGCCCTCACTATTCTGCCATCTTGGCTCCGCCTCCCCACAGGTGTAATTTTCAGACACCTGACAATAGCCAACTCCTTGGTCATCCTCTCTAAAGGAGTACTCCAAACAATGGCAGCTTTTGGGATGAATTTTTCCCTCAGTGATGTTGAGTGCAAACTTGTTTTCTATGTCCACAGAGTGGGCAGGGGTGTCTCCATCAACACCACCTCCCTTTTGAGTGTCTTCCAGGTGATCATAATCAATCCCAGGAACTCCAGGTATGCAGAGTTTAAAGCAAAAGCTCTGAAGTACATGGACCTCTCCAATATCCTCTGCTGGATCCTGCACATGATGCTAAATATTATGGTGCCGATGAAAATGACTGGTCAATGGAGCAATAAAAACATCACAAGGAGAGATTATGGATTCTGTTATGCTGAAGATCATAACAATGTCATAGAATACTTACTGTATACAATTTTGTTATTATTTCCTGATGTTTTCTGCCTGGTGCTTATGTTGTGGGCCAGTAGCTCCATGATATTTATCTTGCACAGGCACAGACAGCAGGTCCAACACATTCACAGGACCAGTGTTTCATGCAAATCAGCTCCTGAGACCAGAGCCACTCAAAACACCCTCGTTCTGGTGAGCACTTTTGTGTCTTTTTACACTCTTTCCTCCTGGCTTTGGATGGATGGGCACAGCTCTGGAAGATGTGGCCATATGGGGAGTGAACTAGAAGATGAAAGACCTCTCTCTCTCTCTATATATATATATATATATCATATATCATATGTCTTATATCATATATCCCCGCCTGTACCTCTCTGTAACTCTGTTTTTCAAATAAATCTTTTTTAAAAATTTTAAAAATGAGCTATGTATCATGTAATTCCCTTTATATGACAGTGTACTCAAAGAACTGAACAAAAGGTATGAATTTTGCTTTCTATAAATTATATCCCAACAAAACATACTTAAACAAAACTTGATTTGTCATGTAATAAATATACGTAACACTTCTATAATAAATATAATTCATAGAATTAATGACATAGAACCAGGACAACTATGGTTTTCCACAACTAAAGTAAACAATCTCTTCTTTAATGGACATTTGCACATCCCAGTTCATCACATTTAAAATACTATTATTTATTTATTTATTTTTAACTTTTATTTAGTGGGTATAAATCTCCAAAGTACAGCTTATGGATTACAATGGCTCCCCCCCATATCTTCCCTCCAACCCACAACCCTCCCCTTTCCCTCTCCCTCCCCCCTTCCATTCACATCAAGATTCACTTTCAATTCTCTTTATACACAGAAGATAAGTTTAGCATATATTAAGTAAAGATTTGAACAGTTTGTACCCACATAGAAACACAAAGTGAAAAATACTGTTTGAGTACTAGTTATAGCCTTAAATCACAATGTACAGCACATTAAGGACAGAGATCCTACATGAGGCGTAAGTGCATAGTGACTCCTGTTGTTGACTTAACAAATTGACACTCTTGTTTATGGCATCAGTAATCACCCTAGGCTCTTGTCATGAGTCGCCAAGGCTATGGAAGCCTTTTGAGTTCACCAACTCTGATCATATGTAGACAAGGTCGTAGTCAGAGTGGAAGTTCTCTCCTCCCTTCAGAGAAAGGTACCTCCTTCTTTGATGACCTGTTCTTTTTACTGGGCTCTCACTCGCGGAGATCTTTCGTGTAGGGTGGTTGGTTTTTTTTAATTTTTTTTTTGCCAGAGTGTTTTGCCTTTCCATGCCTGTGATACTCTCATGGGCTTTTTTAAAAAATACTATTATTTATAAGACATATTTTATGTTTCCTTCTGTTACTCAAGATCCTGTGAGGGAAATAAAATACACTCTGGGTGTCACTCAAAGGGAAAGTTGAGGCAAGAAGAGATTGATTAGGCTGGAAGCTGTTCTCAGCCCCAGGGCTGGAAGGTGGTAGGGAAGGTGGTGGAGTCCCTGGAGCCCACAGCCAGGGTCACCAGCAGGAGTTAAGAGAGAGCCCCACAGAGAGGGCACCTGAGGCCCAGCAGCAGAGAGACAGCATCCTGGCCTTTTCTCTGCCCTTGTGGTCTCTGTCAGTGCCTCCCAGTGCTTGAACCAATGCAGAGGCCAGCAGGCTGGGAGACTGAAGGATACCCAAACCTGTGTTCCTAGCACATCAGGTAACAGGCAGTGATGGGTCTGCCAGCTCTCAGGCAAATGAAGGCCAGAGAGTCTAAGTGGATAAAACTGCTGTCAATGGAAGCATCCAGATGGACAGTTTTCATTTTCTAGTAAATGAAAATAATCAATGTTCAATAAATCACAAGGATGCGGTGTAGTGATGTCGCTCATCGGAGTGAAAAAGATGAAAATTTCTCAACACAGAGTCCTCAAGGGATGAGGCATGGGAGTGTGAAGAGCTCCTGTCTTTTCAGACTCCAAGGGAAAGGATATAAATATATGTAAATTTGACTGTGCCCTAGAGTAAGACACACGTGTGAGCAATTCAAACCCAGTATTCTGATCTTGAAGAAATACACGACTGTCACCAGACATTCAAAAGACTTCAAAGGTCTGACTTAGAATTTAGTATTTGCTTATTATCTTAATGTTATTCCTCAAGGAAATCCACAGTTCACCACTCTGAGTATATTTTCAACGGTCTTTTTTCTATGATTTTCCCAGATTCTGTGATTTTTTTTTAAGCACAAGGTTTTTGAAATCTACACAGCTCCTCTGAAAGAATCTGAGGAATGGTGTGAAGTTAGTCCACTCCAACAGCTGTGTCCTCTGCTGAGTAGGGTCCAGGTGCCCTGGTTTAGTGTCATCCTAACCCAAGCATGCTCTAACTATCTCCCCTCTGGAGAAGGTACTTCCTTTCCACGGATGAGGAGGTCTTGTTCATCTTGGTCTGGGTGCTGGGAACTGGGTAGTGGGGTTGGGAGGAGCTAGCCTTTAGCAGGGAAGACATGCCTGCTTGTGTGGCCATGGGTAGAAGGTCTGCACTGCGGGGCACAGAGATCTCAGAGCTGTGCTAGTGTCAACAGCTGCTCCCAGGTCAGAGGGAATGTGCCTGCTCACTCCATACCTGGGCCAGGTCCTGAGAAAAGGCCTTGGACTAAGTATACAGGGAGGGTGTGGACTTTTCCAACGGGGCAGTGGCTGCCTCTTAGGAACTCCAACTGGGGCACCTGCTACCCTCAGTAGCAACCTTGGGGCCCCTCTGGAAGTCACTTTCCTTTCTCCTTTCCTCACTTCCCACCACACTAAGTACCATCAGGAGTACCTACAAAAGGAGCCTGTGGATGAAAGACTGTCCTGACTACTTCCAATGGGCCCCACATTCCCTAGACCCCACCCAATGCCTTCTTCTGAAGCCCACCTGTCTGCCCCTCCTTTCTGTCTGCCTCACTGTCCAGCATAAGGTCCTGCTCTGGGTCACCAAATAGTACCTGGATTCTGGCATGTCCAAACCCCTCTCTGCCACTGAGCACCTCCTTCCCTACCTCCACCTTGTAAGAAACTCCTGCTTACCTGCCTAGCCCCTTCAACATGGCAGATCATACCTGCTGAGCTGCAGCAGCTGACCTGGGGCTGACTTCTGTCTTCCTAGAGCTGGGGTCTGATTCTGTAAAAGAAGGCAATGTTGAAGTGGGTCAGAATCTCCAAGGCCCTGGCTACCACTGAACTCCCAGCTCCTGGTGAGGGGAGATGGAGCTGCCCTATCTACTGTCCTTCATGACAGAGAAGCAAAGTCTTCCCCAACCCGGGGATGCAGGTGTTCTCATTTCTGATCTTAGTCACCTTAAATTTCTCCTCATTTGAGCTCTGCTCCTACCTTGTGGAGAAGCAATTTGGGTAGCCCCTCCTACTAAAAGGGACCCTAGTCTATTCCACATATCCCAGGAGCCAAGGTTGCCCTCAAATCTAGGTACCCAGCTGCTCCCCTAAACCTAAGAGCTACAGATCCTTGGGTGCCAATGAACTCCCTCTTCCCTGTCCAGGGCTGAGTTACCTAAGACCACATCCTTTCTATTGCACAAGAATAAAGACACCTGGTTTACAGACACCCCTGCCTCTGGTTCTGACCCTGTGGATAAAGACAGAATTTAGGTGACTTGTCCACCCCTGCCCCATATTTGAAGGCCACTCTCTCAACAGAAGCAGGTCTGCCTAATTCCAGGCTGAATGGGAGGAATCAAACATGTAGCTATCTTTTTAGGTGGTTTTAATAACCCCCCTGGTTTCCTGTTTTTTATTTTCTTTTATTTTTAAAGATTTATTAATTTGAAAGGTAGAGTTACAGAGAGAGGTAGAGACTGAGAGAGACACAGAGGGCTTCCATCCACGGATTCACTCCCCAAATGGCTGCAAACACCGTGGTTGGGCCTGGCTGAAGCCATGAGCCTGAAACTCCATCCAAGTATTCCACATGGGTACAGGGGCCCAAGCACTTGGGCCATCCTCTGCTGTTTTCCCAGACACATTATGCGGGAGCTGGATGGTCAGTGGAGCAGCCGGGACCCGACTAGCACCCATAAGGGATGCTGGCACTGCAGGCAGCGGCTTTACCTGCTATGCCACAGTGCCACCTTTGAAACTATTTCTTTAAGGATGTGGCACTTTGACTAGAACCTGGGGTGGTGCTGGTGTTGTGGGAAGCACACTCATTTTTGGGTCTGACTGTGAGAGCAGGGTGGGTCGTGCTGGCGACCTATGCACATACCTGCTGTGGCTGAAGGCACAGTGGACAGGAGGGCTTGTCAATCAGGGCTTATCTCCTGGGAAGCCTCCACATCCCCTGTGCCCCACCTGGGGATGATGCAAACAGGCTCTGTGAAAGTGAAAAGTGGAGGTATGTGAGCACACAATCGGTGGGATACTACAGTTCGCAGGTATTCGCAAGATGTGTTCATTACCCACCCATAGGGACAATGTGCAACCAAAATGGTGCAGAAATCCAAGCTCCAAGGTAATCCACGTGTGCTCAGTGAGCATGACTGATGATTCACACTCCATGATGTGCATGATAACCAGACAGATACACTCAGTTCTGGTATTGAACAGGAGTGGTTCTGTAGAAATGGTACACTCAAAATCACTATGCAACATCCTGATGCTGCATGGACTGCCAAGACATACATCTACTAGTGTTGAAAACTTCTCCAAAAACCACTATTTGAGGGGAAATCCATTTTACTGAGCAGTAATAAAGATATTAAAATATTTATGGAGATATTGAACCAAGAACAGAGTATGTATAATCTATTGTTTAAATATTTCATTACTAAATTGGTTTCTGTTTCTTTGTTTTCTATGTCTGTCTTGAAATAGGTAAAGCATGTCCCATCTTTCAGACAACCAGCGGTCAGGAGTTACTACTTTTCTTCCACACATAACAGCATTGTCAAGGTGCATATATGGGTTCTGATTATGAATACAATTTTTATGAATGGGATTAGGCATATGCCAGTATGTGTGACTACATTTAATAGTGAGTGTATTTAAATATGAGTGTGTGATTGTATTTGGTGAGGAGATGAGTGTGATTTAAGTATACAAATGTGTGCAATTAAGTGAGTTCATATGTTTGTATTTGAGTGCATGTTGTGCACACATTTGCATTGTAGTATAAATATGTGTATTTGTATGTGTGTAGTAAAGTGTATCTATTCACCATCATGTCTCTAATCACTGACTTGGATATGGGATGTACAAGTTAGTGGGGAAGTGTCACTCCCTTGTACGCAAAGGAACGACACTTCTCCCAGCTGATCGGTCTTCAGTAGACTTTTATTTAAACAGGATAGAAAAAGAAACCCCTGAGGAAGGGGAGCCCCGAAAGAAAGGGGAAGCTCCCGTTACTATTTCACGAACAGCTTATATAGTATATTATTGCAGAAGCATGTAATGCAAGCTTAGTCCATGCTACAGTCCATGCGGTGGTGCTCCAATAGGGTGCCTGATCACACACAGTCCATGCGCTCCTTGTCCAACCATAAAGGTGATCACATGTCTTCGTCCAATCAAGCTCCTGGTCACGTAGCAGGCAACTTGGGTGCTAACAACAAGCTTCCACCTGGTGTTTTCTCAGCCTTGGTCAGTGGGAAAAGAAGTACGGGAAGCCCCAAGGCCATAGTTGTTTTGACTCTAGCCTGGGGTTATGAAACGGTCCCCATATCACAGCTCAACAGAAACCATAAACATCCACACAGCAGTAACTAATGCCAATGGTCAGCAAGCCAGGCCTTAGCATGTGGGCCAATGGCCAGCTCATGGGTCCGCACAGGAAGGATCAAGCTGTATATGTTTTTTTACAGGGGAAAAGATTAAGTTGAACTGAATTTTTATGTATCTTGATTAGTTAGAAAAGAAGTCAGTACACATTACTGAAAACTCAGCTATAGTTAGGTGTAGAAAAATGACTATTCAGCTGCCTTGACCTGAGGAAGTAACTGGTTTATCTGATGGTTAAAGGAATTCTAGAAACTGCTGGTTTATCTGTGCCTGGTGACTATTTGTAAAGGGCTTATATAACTTCCCTCTCGTGGATATTGTTCTCTTTAGATTCCTGTTGCTCAATATTGAGAAAGTATATTTTCTTAATAATTTTAAACATCATCTAGACCTCCCAATCCATTAGCATTGAATGGAGCAAAAGAGTCCCATGGTTCCTATGTAAATTATTGTCATCGAGATCTTCTCCTTAATTGTACCCTGTGGAAAGTCCTTGTCAAGGGTGTTGATACTCATAACTTAAACGATGGGTTATCTCAGTGGTCTGAAAATTGGAAGGAACTGGGGAGAACTTCTCAGGAGATCAGAGAACCCAGTGAGCCTCAGGTGCTCCACCAGCAGCTGCTCAACTGCCAGGTAACAGGACATGCCGACTTCTGTGTCAGCCCCAGTCTCCCACCAGGGATCCAGGAAGAAACAATCCCATCCCAAGCACTCAAGCGGTCTCTTGAGAGATACTCACTTGGAATTCATGATTGTTTCTGGTGACTAGCATCAAACAAAACATTGTTGATGAATATTCTCTGCATCCCACACTTGCATTCTCATTGCTGCTATAGGAGAAATGATAATTGCAAATCTGAGGGGAAGGTGAGGTCATAGAATCACAGGAACATATCTCGGGGCCTGATTGCCTCTCTCCCACATGAAGCTGGCTATTGTGACCACCACACTCGGCGACTGTCCTCCCACTGAGGAGTCAGGTCAGTTTTCTGTTTTTGTCTGCGAGGAAGGAAAACCGATTAACAGTGTGGGTAAATGATCACAAGGAGCAAAAATTCTTCTGGGCTTGATTATAAAGTAAATTGAAGTGTGTCATAAAAATTAAAACAGGAAAGGAAGGAAGAGGGAGGGAGGGTACAGTGGAAAGTATCACTATGCTTTTTTTTAAAAAAAGAGTTATTTATTTATTTGAAAGGCAGAGTTACAGGGAGGCAGAGAGAGACAGAGAGAAAGGTCTTCCATCCACTGGTTTATTCCCCAAATGACCACAAAAGCCTGAACTGCACCAATCTGAAGACAGGAGCCAGGGAGCTTCTTCTGTGTCTCCCATGCAGGTGCAGAGACCCAAGCACTTGGGACATCTTCCACTGCTTTGCAAGGCCATAGCAGGGAGCTGAATCGGAAGTGGAGCAGGGGGAACTTGAATCGGTGCCCACATGGGAAAACAGAACTTTATAACAATGGGTGTGAGGACAACAGCTGTTAGGCTCAAATGTATCCTGTGATATTTCCCCTACTTTAAAATATTCTAATATTGATCTCAGACTCTATAATTTCAATTTATAAAGTATTCACCAGTTCTGTTGTGCATGTGTCTATATTTTAATATATTTCATAAGTGTTTCCCAATGGCTACCAATTTACTTATTCAGGTGTTCATGGATAAGTATAGATTCGAAAATTAGAACTAACAATTTTTATCCTACAATGTTTTATCCCACATTAATGTTTAATGTCCCACAGTTAATATCCAATAATTTCTGTAATATATGCTATTTTATTCTTGGCATAAAAAACTGAGTTCTTCTATAGCCATTCTTTTTCTTTCTTTCTTTTTTTTATTACTTTTTTATTTTTTTGACACGGAGAGTGGACAGTGAGAGAGAGAGACAGAGATAAAGGTCTTCCTTTGCCATTGGTTCACCCCCCAGTGGCCGCCGCAGCCAGCGCGCTGTGGCCGGTGCACCGTGCTGATCCGATGGCAGGAGCCAGGAGCCAGGTGCTTTTCCTAGTCTCCCATGAGGTGCAGGGCCCAAGCACCTGGGCCATCCTCCACTGCACTCCCTGGCCACAGCAGAGAGCTGGCCTGGAAGAGGGGCAACCGGGACAGAATCCGGCGCCCCGACCGAGACTAGAACCCAGTGTGCCGGCGCCGCTAGGCGGAGGATTAGCCTAGTGAGCCGCGGCGCCGGCCTCTATAGCCATGCTTTTCTGTTTGTTTCATTGGGGTTATTGATCATATTTCCAGAACTCATTATATAAATCTTTCAAAATAACAAGATACTACAAGAATAGTTTATAAATTAGCTCTGGATGCACAAATACTTGACACAGGAAACCATTTTATAAATACATAAGTTTTATCATGAGAATAATAGAGAAAATAAGTCTCTGTGTCTTACAGCCAATTTCATGCCATTTTTGGTATTCTACTACAGCGTGTTTGCCACATTCAATAAAGCAAAAGACAATCCACTGCCACTTCTCTTCTCCAATTCTACTGAGATGCACACTGGTGAGGTTTTATGATTGATTTGATCGTTTTTCCTGGCTTGAAAGAATTCACATACTCAGGGCTAGAAGAGGTAATTTAAGCTTTCCTTCTTTACAGAAGCTGTATCAGGTTAATGCCTGTGTTAGGTGAAAGGCAGGGTGGACCAGCTAACACTTTTGGCCCTGCAGTATCATGCAGCCATTCTAATATCAGATGAATTATGCATTCATGTGACTCCAGCTTCTCCTGTAGCACATTCATGCATTCATCTGTATTTTACTAAGAGCTCTAATGCTTTCTTCAGAATTGATAATGGTCTAAAAATACATTAAAAATAGCTACAACTATGATCATAAAACAAAATGACCCCAATCTCAAAAAAAGACAATGTATGAAAATAACTAAATAAATATAAAATTAGTTAGAAAGCAGCTAACTAGCTTTGTTCTATAGCATGATATTTAAATGCATGCCATTTTTTCAGTTGTACTTCCAGGTTCAAGTCCTTACTTTACCCTGAAACATGGTATGAACATTAACTCTTCTCTGCCTAAGTGCTTCTCCCCTTTGAATTAATATTACGGTAGTACCAAACTCACAGGATAATGAAGAATAATGGAATAGCTACAGGTGTATCCTCAGTGATTTGTACATTATAAGTATTCTTTAAAGTCTACCCATATGTTCAATTCTTGGCAGCCCACTAATGAAAAAAAAAACACATTATTTCGAAGTGGGAACTAGTGTAAATGGAGAATATTGAATTTAAGTTGACATGATACATGTAGCCCATGCCTCGCTTTTCTATACAGATTCCTCTGGCTTTGAAAAAAAAATTCCAGTCACTCAAACTTACAGAATGTTCTCCAGAGATTTTATAGTAGGAATGGTCTACTTATTACAGACTGCTGTTGGAATTCTGGGAAATTTCTATCTTCTCTACCATTATCTCTTCCTTTACCTCACTGGGTATAGGGTAAGGTCCACGGGTGTAATTTTCAGACACCTGACAATAGCCAACTCCTTGGTCATCCTCTCTAAAGGAGTGCTCCAAACGATGGCAGCTTTTGGGATGAATTTTTCCCTCAGTGATGTTGAGTGCAAACTTGTTTTCTATGTCCACAGAGTGGGCAGGGGTGTCTCCATCAACACCACCTCCCTTTTGAGTGTCTTCCAGGTGATCATAATCAATCCCAGGAACTCCAGGTATGCAGAGTTTAAAGCAAAAGCTCTGAAGTACATGGACCTCTCCAATATCCTCTGCTGGATCCTGCACATGATGCTAAATATTATGGTGCCGATGAAAATGACTGGTCAATGGAGCAATAAAAACATCACAAGGAGAGATTATGGATTCTGTTATGCTGAAGATCATAACAATGTCATAGAATACTTACTGTATACAATTTTGTTATTATTTCCTGATGTTTTCTGCCTGGTGCTTATGTTGTGGGCCAGTAGCTCCATGATATTTATCTTGCACAGGCACAGACAGCAGGTCCAACACATTCACAGGACCAGTGTTTCTTGCAAATCAGCTCCTGAGACCAGAGCCACTCAAAACACCCTCATTCTGGTGAGCACTTTTGTGTCTTTTTACACTCTTTCCTCTGTCTTTCATGGGTGTTTTGCTTTCTTAAATAAGCCAAATTTTTGGCTGGTGAAGGCCTCTACACTCATTGCTGCATGTTTCCCAATGGTCAGCCACTTTATCCTCATGAGCCAGGACTCCAGTGCATCTAGGTTCTCCCTTGCCTGGATAAGGAATATAAAATTACCCAAACTTAAGAGAAATATTTAAATTGTGTGTATCTGCATATTCTACGTGTGTTATTCATAGTGCCCTCAGTAGAGAAATGTGGAGTCTATATAATAATAAAACAAGATGAGTTAAAGCAATCTACAGATGTTGAGAAGATTCACTTGATAAGACATTGAGTTACATGCTGGGGGCTGACACTGTGGCATAGCAGGTTGAACTGCCACCTGTAGGGCAACCAGTTCAAGTCCTGTCTCTGTGATGTAGCAGGTTAAGCCATTGCCTTGAGCACAGGCATCCCTCATGGGTGCTGGTCTGAGTTCCTGCCACTCCACTTCTGATTCAGCTCCCTGCTAATGCACCCGGGAAGGCAACAGAGGATGGCCCAAGTGCTTGGGCCCCTGTACCCATGTGGGAGACCCAGATGAAGCTCCTGGCTCCTGGTCTGAGCCTGGCCAAGCCCTGGCCATTTTGGCCATTGGGGAGTGAACCAGCAGATGGAAGACCTCTCTCTGCCTCTCCCTCTCCCTCTCTGTAACTCTGCCTTTCAAATAAATAATCAATCAATCTTGAAAAAATTACATTCCCTCCTTCTCTTCCCCTCACACCTTTCTTCTTTCTCCCTTTCTTTTTAGTTTTTGAAATATTTTAAAATAAAATTACAGTAAAAAGGCTTAATTCACAGAATAAGTTTAACAAGTTTAGTTTAACAAGAATAAGTTTAACTAGCTTAGTGGGAATACAGACAATGGCTATAAACAACAACTGAATGGAAAAATGATCATTTCACCCATATGCAGTAAATTTTTTTGTGAGAGGTAAAGTTACAGAAAGAGAAAGGAAGAGAGAGAGAGAGAGAGGTTTTTTATCCATTTCCAAAATGGCTGCAATGGCTGGATCTGGGTTGATCCAAAGCCAGGACCCAGGAAATTCTTCTGGGTCTTTCATGTAGGTGCAGGGGCCCACTTACCTGGGCCATCTTCCACTGCTTTCCCAGGCATATTAGCAGGGAGCTGGATTGGAAGTGGAGTAGCCAGGACTCCAATCCATAGAAGTCCAAGCACAGGTCAAACAGCTCTATCATGTTCAATAGTCCCAGATCTGGAGTCTGACCACTGAACAGAGCAATCCTGTCTGCTCTCAGTTCTGGGTGGCGGAGACCAAGGTGAGGCTTCCAGACCAGCCTAGTTTTAACTATTAGGATACAGTTTAGCTGAACCATCAGTGAACCAAGGACATGAATTCTGGGGACTCTTGGAGAATTGAGGGCCTCATATAGCTGGCAGCTTTGCTTCATACAGCATAATGGACCACCAAAGTCACAACCAACAGAGAAGAGTTTTAACTTACTCTTGCTGAGCCAAGATTTGCTTCAGCTAGCCAGCATTCATTCTTAAATATGTGATTTCTACTTGGCAAACAAGACTTTTGGGGCCCTTTGTTTCTTGCTAGCTGTGGAGCCCAGGGTGACCATATCAGAATGGGAAAGTCAGACTGGACAGCCCCCAGGCCTGTATGGGTCAGACATCATTTTCAAAAGTACCTCAGTACCCAGCTAATCCATACTTCTAAAAAGCAATTTACATGCTAGCTGGGTCCAACACAAGCCAAAGCCCAAAGGGGTTTCCAGGAAGAGGCCAATCACCCTTTGACTCCAAATGGAAAAATTCAATCACAGGGACTTGTATCATCATCAAAACCTTTGGAGCCCAGTAAGGGCCTTGGGCTTCCTCTTTGGCAACTGAGAGTGAGAGAAACAGGAATTTTTTTTGCTGTTAGATGGATTTTTGAGCATTGTACACAACCCCAATGAACCTTCAGTGGAAAACAAACTTTAAATTTTTTTAGGTTTTATCTGCCAGCTTTATTACACTGAGATGATTGCATCTCAGGGCTTCTGAGGCTGAGGTTTCCAGCTCACCAGCAAATGGAGTGTTAAGCTAAAAAAAAGAAGCTAATAAAAACAGCTAAAAATCAGCCAAGGGAATGTTAATACATAGTGAAAACTTAGAAAACCTAGAAGTTGGTGGGACTTATGCTAACTCCCACCCTGCTATCTAGTTGCAAGTGGCAGTGGAGTTTGTCTACCTAACATTTATCAAGCTAGACTTTGGGATAATTCCCTCTGCTACTTATTAAATGGAGAAGCATAAGAGTATAAAATATTCATCAGTATATACTATGTTGTAAGAATTCTAGCAAGTTGGTGAATCCATTAAGAATCATGAAACACCCCCCCCCCACACACACACATACACATGGTCACATTAGCTTTCCTTTCCCCAATGCTAGCAGTTGTCATGTATCTGTCAGCATCACAATGGTCAACAAGGTTGCCCTGCAATGTGAGGCACTGTAGATTTTACCCCATTTCCCAAGTCAACAAGTCTGCCTGTCTGTTTCCTGTGTGGGGGCTGAGAAAGATGTTCTTTGTGGCATGATCAACTCAAGAGCTTCATGGGCACATCTGCTTCCCTTGCTCCACCAAGTTCCATGGAAGTGATGCAAAGAGGCCCCAGCAGATGATGCACATGGTAGATTTGGATCATGGCTGAAAAGCTTGGAGCCTAAGAAACTCATAGTCTTCAATAGTGGGTTGTAATTAGACCTGCACAGTCTTAGTCTCAGAGGAGGCATTCTCTTTCCTACACTGGTCAGGTCATTAATATGCCCATTGCTTTGGTGAGCAGATCTATTATATCTTCCAAATCTCTTGTTATTGAAACAAGCAAGCAGCTTGAAAAGGTAGCCTGGAACAGAAGTTTATACAGGGTGTTGGGGGAAAAAAAGCTTGAGAAAACTATGGAGGGTTTTCTCCTAGCACCGTTGTGTTACTCCCTTTGAAATATGGGCATAAGTGATCCCAGGATCAGAAAGGACCACTGGGGGCCGGGGTTCTGGCATAGTGGGTTAAGCTGCTGTCTGCAATGCCAGCATCCCATATGGGCCCTGGTTTGAATCCTGGCTGCTCCACTTCCAATCCAGGTCCCTGCTCATGGCCTGGGAAAGTAGCAGAGAGTGGCCCAAGTGCTTGGGCCCCTGCACCAAGGTGGTAGACCTGGGAGAAGCTCCTGGATCCTGGCTTCAGCCTCCACCAGCCCTGGACTTTGCAGCCATTTGGGGAGTGAATCAGTGGATGGAAGATTCTCTCTGTCTCTCACACTCTCTCTCTGCAACTCTGCCCTTCAATCAATCAATAAATCTGAAGAAAGGTCCATAGAAATTAATACTGATATTGGTGTGTGGAACATGATTGCTTAATAGTGAGCGAGGCAGGAATTAGCACAGGGAATGGCTAGAGACTTTGTGGAAAAATCAACTCCAGAAATGAGATGTTGATAACATGGGTGAGGCAGGAGTCGCTGAGAGAAACTGAGAGAAAGTATAACACAACACTTCCAGCATCAGTGGAAGTTTCTTAGCTTGATGGAAAAGGTAGGAACCACAACCCACGGAAAAATTGTCTCTAAATGTAGTGATAATAAAATGTAACTGGTAATGATGTTTAGCAACAAGGGATGATAGTATTTCTTTGGCCTTAGGATAGAAAAAGATTGCTTAGAGACATCAAAAATCATGGGCTGTGAAGGCACACATGAAAGAAACTAAGATTGCATTAAAAGTAAAAATTTTTGAGAGAGGGAGAGAACAAAAAAGGTTTCATATTCTGCATCGAGAATTCAAAAAGAAACAGCCCACAGACAGCCCACATGATAGGAAATAAAGGCGGCATTGTGGACTAATGGCTACTTAAAAAAAGGACTTATCAAGTGCATTTGTCAGCTTTTTATTGCCATAGCAAAATAACTGAGAAAGCTACACTCATAAGCAAAGATGTTTATTTAGCTCACAGTTTTGTAGGCTGAAACCCCAAACAGTAAATCACAGGTTTGGTGAGGGCTGTCCCTTGGCTGCAACGCCCCATGAAGCAAGGCAATGGCAGGAGTGTGTGCAGAACTGAGCACCTCACATCCCAATGCAGGAGGCAGAAAGAGGGAGAGGGAGCAGGCATATTCCTTTTATGGATGCCCACCCATGAGAACTACAAAGGGGTCACATGAGAACTACCTCAAGCCTTCAATGACTTAAGGGTCTCCCACTAAGCCTCACCTCTTAAAGCTTTCATTGTACCTGTCAACACCACCATGCTGAGGACCACACTTCCAATGACAATGGACACCCACGTCACATCCAAAACACAGCACCCAATGTCTACTAAACAAGGGAAAGGATGCACAACTTCCTTAGTAATCAGAGAAATACAAGCAAAACAACTAACCAGTATCAGCACCCACTACCCAGAAGGCTAAAATGAAAATGATGGAATATACCAAGTGTTGACAAAGATGTGAATAAACCAATGATCTAATGCATGGCTGAGGCTTGTAAAATCAGCACAAACCCTTTGGAAACTGTTTTATATTTTAAAAGAATTCTTCACCAACATAAACCTATGTCCAAACTATTCTACTTCTCTACACACACATGCACACACACATACAAATTCATACTTGTATCACTAAAACATAGGTCTAGAATTTACATACCAGTACTGTTCATAATAGCCCCAAGCTGAAAACTGCTCACATGGACATCAAGAATGGAATTATTACCATATATTTATAAAATGGAATACTATACAGCATTGCTAATGACCCACAGTGACGTGTAATACTGCAGATACATTCACAAACATATAGAAAAGGAAAGCAGAAGAGTTCATGTTGTATGGTTGCTTTTATATAAAGTGCAAAACCGATGACAGTGATTTATGCTGTTCGTTGTCTGAATAACAGAGACTGGGAGCAGGCACATGGATGGAAGCATCGAACAGTAGTCTGCTTTTTATCTAAAAGCTGTTGTCAGAGGTATGTTGAGTTTGTGAAATTCCATAGAGAGTGCATGTGTATGCATCTTTTTTTTATTTTATTTTTTTTGACAGGCAGAGTGGACAGTGAGAGAGAGAGAGACAGAGAGAAAGGTCTTCCTTTGCCATTGGTTCACCCTCCAATGGCCGCCGCGGCCAGCGCACCGCGCTGATCCGATGGCAGGAGCCAGGAGCCAAGTGCTTTTCCTGGTCTCCCATGGGGTGCAGGGCCCAAGCACCTGCGCCATCCTCCACTGCACTTCCTGGCCACAGCAGAGAGCTGGCCTGGAAGAGGGGCAACTGGGACAGAATCCGGCGCCCCAACCGGGACTAGAACCCGGTGTGCCGGCACCGCTAGGCGGAGGATTACCGTAGTGAGCCGCGGCGCCGGCCCTGCATCTTGAAAATATTCTGAAATCCATGTCATCAATTAAAAAACAGAAAGATCAATGGATTAGTAGTGTTGTGATATCCTTGTATCCTCAAGATAAAAGTTAAAGGTATTCAGCAACTTTGTACTGTCATTAGCTTAAAAAGTAATTTTAAGGTGAAAAGTCGAGATGGTGTGTATGAAACTGTCAAAATAAAAATGCAGACATTTAAAAATATCTTAAGAGTGTATGAGAAGATAGAATCAGAAAAATAGGGAGATGTAAAGACAATCACACAATACACTGGCAAATTGAATCCCAATTACATACATTTTTATACTAGTCATAATTAGACTAATCATTTCTGTTTCAGTAATATTGTCTGATTATATTTCATGCTTAGGATATATGCATATGGCTAAAATATTAGGAATAATGTTTCATAATGAAAAACACATTGAGATTTAATGCTATAACTAGTACTCACACAGTATTTTTCACTTTATGTTTCTGTGTGGGAGCAAACTGTTGAAATCTTTACTTAATGTATGCTAAACTGATCTTCTGTATATAAAGAGAATTGAAAATGAATCTTGATGTGAATGGAAGGGGAGAGGGAGTGGATAAGGGGAGGGTTGTGGGTTGGAGGGACGTTATGGGGGGGAAGCCATTGGAATCAATATTCTGTACTTTGGAAATTTATATTCATTAAATAAAAGTTAAAAAAAAGAGAAAAACACATTCTAGGTAATTTTGACCAACTGCATAGCCAGCATTGTTATATAAATATGATAAACTTTAAAATAGTTTGCTATGACTGTAATAAGTATTATTTTTGTATTTCCAAATGTAAAAGCTTCTAATATTGCTTGATAGCAAATATAATGTCACTGATTAAAATATTTTTCATCTTGCTTTGTGATCTAATATCTGATTAATATTTCTTCGTGCCTTTTATCAACTAAAATATGTTGTTATTTTTATGTATAAATTATTTTAATTGTATAAATTTATGGGGTAACTTGTAATAATTTGATGTCTACATTCCATGGGTAATGATCAAATAAGGTTAGTGTTTCTATCTCATTAAAATGTGTAAAGATACATTTTGACTAGCACTTATAAATTGTACATACTTATGGGGAACTGTGCTTATTTTAATAAATGTGTACAATGAGTAGTAAGTAAATCAGGGTAATTTACACTTTTTTCAACTCTTATGTTCTTCATATGCCCATTATGTCAAACTAATTCTTTTGTTTTTTGAAAAAATATAGAAACTATAATAAGTATAATATGTAGAAACTATAATAACTATAGCAAAATGTTGCATCAGCTTTAATGCAAATACAGGCATAATGTATGAAAATGTCATCTAAAACTGGAAAATAATCATTTTGCTTCTTTGGAAATCTATCTGTCATCATCTCCAGATAAAGAGAATGAATTAATAACTCTTCACCTCCAAATGGCTATTTCTCCACCATTTCAAGTAAATTTCATAAAAGTGAAGTTTTCTCTGTTTTCTCAAATGGTCATCTCACATATGGTTACTGTCTCCTTTTCAACAATTCCAAGCTGAGTTCATTTCTGCATATTGCAAACTTTCATTTCAATATTCCATATTGAAAACTATGCAAAAATTTCACTATAATCTACAGGATGGAATTTTTTTATTGGATAGAATTCAAACCACAGTACTACAGGCATTCATGAAGTTGCAATGATATAGACATTTACATAATAATTTCCATCATAGTTTATTTACAACTGCTCTTATGAGTTATTGATTATTGGGACAAAGTTCACTCTGTCTTGTTCGTCACTCGTGCATACTATGATTGTTGCATATTGAGCCTTTCAGCACTGTAGGGATGTATCCATCGATGACTGAACAAAAATGGGCAAACATAGACAATTTACATATTCATGATTAATTTAGGAAATTCTGAAATCCTCATTCAGAAAGGGCAAAAGCCGAGTACACAGGAGTCACAGTCATGTGAACAACGGGGCAGGCAGCTGGGAAACAGGCACTGAGTAAGTGTGAAGTGTTCATCAGCAAACTCCTGGGATTATCAAGAAGAGTAATCCAAACTTGAAAAATGCAGGGTTTGGTGTAAGGATGTTGTGGGTATCTCTGGAAACAGGGAAGGATTTAGGGGAGAGACTCCTATGGATATGTTGGACTCACCACTTGTGCTTGTACAGAATGAAAACCATGAAGCCCAAACACAGAACATCAGAAAGTGACAGCAAGGCTGCATGGAGAAACACTGCCTACCCTAGAACAGTACTGCATGTCCTGTGCCATTGTGATATTTGTGTTTGGCCATCTGCCAGTACACACGTAGGAAAAATGACTTTTACCAGTATATAGAGTCCAACAGAGGAGAACAGCGAAACCAGTTTACTTGGGACTGGCATTTTAAGCTTTGTCCAGCTGGAGCTTATGGGGCTGATGGAGATTGCCTGGAAGATACTTAAGAGGTGGGTTGTACCAATGGACACACCCTGGCCTGACCTGTGAATGTGGAAAATAAATTTGCATCCAGCATCACTGAGGAAAGGCCTCAACCCCAAAGCCATCATTGTCTGGAGGATTCCTTCAGAGTTGCCTACTGTCAGGTGGTTTGCGATGGCAGCTTCCCATATCAGGGTGCTGGTTTGAGTCCCAGCTGCTCTGCTTCCAATCCAGCTCCCTACTAAATGCACCTGGGAAAGCAACAGACTTGGATCTCTGCACCCATGTGGGAGACACAGAGTTCCTTGCTGCTGGTTTGAGCTGATCCAGTCCTGGCTGTTGCAGCCACTTGGGGGGTGAATCAGTGTATAGGATCTCAATCTCTCATTCTCTTTTCCTCTATCTCCCTCACTTTTACTTGCCCTCATCCATGTTGCTCTTTCAAATAAATAAATCTCTCACAAAAGAAAGAAAGTCTCCCCAGTTCACCCTGTTGGAGGACGATGGGCTCAGGATGAAGGTTCCAGCAGGCAGCATCATGGGGAGGGTGAGAACCAGATGCCAGGATCCCCGTTTTTGAGTCAATCACTTCCCTCCCCTCAGAGCCACCATCATCATATCACCAACAGAGGTCAGGACCATGTGGCTCTGGGAAGCTGAGAACTCTTTTTTTTCCAAATCATTTTTTTTTTTTTTTTTTGCTAATTACCAAGAATGACGAAATGCTTCTAGCTATGTCCCTCAAGAGAATTCAGTGGTGGGCCAGTGCTGGCTGCTCCACTGTGATCCAGCTCTCTGCAGTAGCCTTGGGAAAGCAGCAGAATATGGTCCAAGTCATTGAACATCTGCACCCATGTGGGAGACCATCAAGAAGCTCCCGGCTCCTGGCTTTGGTTCAGCTTAGCTCCAGCCATTGCAGCCACCTGGGGAGAGAACCATTGGATGGAAGATCTCCCTCTCTGTCTCTCTCTGCTTCTCCTTCTCTCCCTTTAACTCTTTCAAATAAATAAAAAATCTTTACAAAAGAAAGAGACTGCAGAGTGTTTTGCAGAGGCTCTTTCTTTTCATTGACCCTGGAGACAAACAGGGCTCACACAGAGGGGAGCAGAAAATGCCCAGCCTGTTATGAGGGGCTGGCAAGGAGGCCATGTGTCTGCTAGATGCTAGGCTGTGCTGGCAGCTCATACCAAGATAGAGAGATCTCTCCTAGTCCTCTTCCCACTGAGCTGCACCACATTAACTAGGTGTGCATGAGGGGGATTTCCAAAAGATACAAGTGAAAGCACAGTGGTGAATCAAGGTGCCTAGTGCCAGTGTTTCTGAGATGCTGTGCATCAGATGCCTGGCAGGTCTATCCTCCACCTGTCTAGAGAATCAGACCCTGCCTTCTGCATTTGAGAATCCTGGAGGGTCCCCACAGCCCTCTAATTTTTCCTGAGTTTTCAGTAATAAGCCCTGTTGCCTTTATATTCACTTAAGAAATATAAGTTCTGATTAATTCTTTAAGTTTCCCAACAGACTAATCTACATAATATATTGTCCTGCTATTCAAAGCTCCTAAATTTCTTTTAAAAAGTATTTAATTGAAAGACTGTGTTTCTGTGTGTGCATACATGTCACACACACACACGCATAAAGACACAGACACAGAGAAACTTTCCTCTGCTGGTTTATTTGCCTGAGAGCTGCAACAGGCAGATCTGGACCAGGCTGAAAGCAGGAGCCAGGAACTCCATCCTGGTCTCCCACAAGGGTGGCAGCAAACCAACCACTTGAGCCATCTTTTGCTGCTTTCCCAGCCTCATTAACAGGGAGCTGAATCAGAAGTGAGGCAGCAAGGACTCAAATCACTACTTTAATTTGGGGTGTTGGTGTCTCAAGCAGTGTCCTAACCCATGACACCAAGAGGCTGATCCCTGCTTCTCATTTTCCAAGGGATTAAAGCGAACTATATGGGTCACACTTGCAGTGAGAAGGAGCTGAAAGACTGAGGAAATAATTATTGCCAGATTTTCTTAGAGAAGTAACAGGGTTTAAAACTGAACCATGAAGTTTTGGAACATTTACTATACCCCAGAGAGCATTCACAACGCTTCACATGTGTGTGTGCAAAGATCATTCATGTTGACCTGTCCTCATTTTACAAGCGAGCCAGGCTTCACTCAAATAAGAATGGGAGGAAATAAAGTAGCTGAACAGCAACTCACTAGGCACAGATATCAGAGGCAGAGAAAAGAAACATGGGTTTTCAAGTTCTAAAAATGGTCACGGCTTGCAGCCATCACTCTAACATCAGTGTGGCCCCAGGCTCAAGGAGTGGAGTTGGGGGAGGGTTGGCCTGTATTCCTGGCACAAACACCAGCTTGACTGAGATTTTCTGCAAGTTAAGAAGGTGCAAAAGCGATACACATGGAGCAGAAACCTCATTTCCAGGTTGGAGTTTGATCTTTTCTCAGACTGTGGTCCTTGGTACCAGAGTCTCTGGAAGTGCCAGGCAGGGAGCCCGGAAACCCATCAGCCACACAATCCCGAGGGTTCATAGCGTTATTCTCCAGTGTCCCTCATTGCTAAGCTGTGAGGATGAGCAGGGTAGGTGCATTAAACATAATTTTGACCTCTAATATTTTCTAATTAGCGTCAGCACATAGCCTCTCTCTAAAACAATGAGAACACTTTGAAGAGTTCATGAAAATTGAATTACAAGAGAAGTTTATGCCAGTGTACCATCATTTTTGATTCCATGCACATGAGGAGTCTTTCAAATGCTTATTGATAATGCCCAGTGTGAGAAAGCATGAATGGATTACATTTTTTTTTTTGCACCAGAAAGTCTTACTTTGAATCCAGTTTTGCATGAGTGGCTTATTCCTGTGAAAGGATTAGCAACAGTCTGAGAAGGAGGAAGGGAGGGTGAGGAAAGAGAGAGGGGGAGGGGGAGAGATCTTCCATCCACTGGTTCACTCACCAAATGTCTTCAAACCATGAATTCCATCTGGGTCCCTCCTGTGGCTGACCGGGGCCATTCCTCCAACAGTTTCTGAGGCACAGTAGCAGGGATCTGCTCAGAAGCAGAGCAGCATAGACTCCAACAGGGGATACCAGTGATGCACATGGCTTCAGCTTAATCTGCTTAACTTGCTGGGCAAGACCATCTCCTCCCTTAACCCTGCCCTTCCCATGAACATTTTTAGGAGCTTTCATATAGTGTTAAAACACACTGTTACATACTTAATTTTTTAAAAATGTTGGGGACGGCAAACACCAAGCTACAATGTGTTGTTTAAATGCCCACGTATGCGTTGAAATGAAAAGTGCTATAGGAGTAGCATTCAATAAAGTAGTGAACCAGATCAGAGGACTGGGTGAAAATCCTCTCAATGTAATTGAGTTGTGGGGATTAGGGTGTGTCACGTGATCATCCTGGGGCTGTGGGACAGTATAAAGCTACAGGACATGGTCTCCTCCCCCTCAGCCTATGTCTCCACTGGTTGTGCTGGAAGCTTCTGTCTCCAGCTGAATTGCCCCTGTGCCTGCACCTGAACAAACTCAGAGCTCGAGAAAGACCACAGGTGAGTTTCCATTATTGTTTTGGGCCTTGGTGTATTAAATAGGAAAAATAGGAGGGTGGGGACAATCCATGGAAGGTGGTGTTAAGAGTTGAGGAAAGGATTAATTAACTGCTTCATACTTCCCAAGATAGAGCCTGATTCAAACCATATTTCTGAAATGTTCATTATTAGATAAAGGGCACCATTTCCCCCTAACTTTCTGATTTAGATGGGGTGGCTAGTGAGCAGTAAAGGGGCCATTGCACCTTTGACTGAGGGCTTCCAAACAGAGTGTTATTCACTTATCTTTTCTTTCAATGTACTCAGTGCCTTGTTAGAAGCTAGTTGAAATTCAGGGCATAAGAATCCAGTGGCTTCCGTTTCTCTTTCCCCAGGGAGGCAGATGCCCTTGGCCAGCACCATCCACAATGGACCCCAACACTCTTTCCATGGAACAGGGGAAGGAGCTGTTAAAGCAATGGGGGATCCCACAACAAGATGTGAGTATGGGAGATACTGGGTCAAGTGAGAAGTAGATGGAATGAGATGGCATCAAAGCTGAGGGTCAGTCCGAGGCAGGTACTCCTCCCATGATCAGCTGTAATAGTCAGTGTTTAAAACTCTCTGTACATTGCACTGGCCAATTTCAAAGGACGTTAGGAGAACACAGGCATATGCAATTGCTATGGATCTTACTTCCCTTCAGCTCACACCAGCATTTCCCCCACACTCCACTTTCTGTTTTTGAAACTTTATTGAAGTTACAAAAGTTTCATGCATTTCATCTAACAGATTTAGGAACATAGTGGCACTTCCCCCCTTACCCTCCCTCTCAGATACCCACTCTTGCTTTTTACAGTGATCTATTGTCAGCAAACTTAGTGATCAGAGAGTGAGCCCTACTCTAAGTAAAAGAGTCAACAAATAGTATGAAGAGAATGGAAACAAAGCAAGACCCTGTTCCTTCACCCATTGGTACTATTTGGAGGTCACCAGCAAGTTCACTGTTGGCTGTGGAATAACGAAAGTTTAAGGTGCTCACTGCTGTAAGCATGTGTTGAAACACTGCAGTTGCCCCACAAAGGTTTTCCTTGGAGATTTACTTGTTTGAAATGCAGAGCTACAGAGAGATGGACACACCGACACACACAAACATACACACACACACACACACACAGACTGATTGGTTGATTCCATCTGCTGGTTCACTGCTCAAATAGATGCAAAGGCCATCAGAAGCCAGGAGGCTGGAACTTCATGCAGGTCTCTCATGTGGGGGCAGGGGTCCACATACTTGAGGCATCTTTTGGTGCTTTCCCACAACAGACTAGCAAGGAGAAGGGTCAGAGATGGAGCAGCTAGGAATCAAACTGGTGCCTATATGGATTACCTCTGTGTCTCAAAACCGGCTCCTCCTAAAAGGCTTACAAATACTAACATGGTAATCAAAACATTTTATTTTTTTTATTTTTTATTTTTTGACCGGCAGAGTGGACAGTGAGAGAGAGAGACAGAGATAAAGATCTTCCTTTTGCCGTTGGTTCACCCTCCAATGGCCGCCCCGGCTGGCGCGCTGTGGCCGGCGCACCGCGCTGATCTGATGGCAGGAGCCAGGAGCCAGGTGCTTTTCCTGGTCTCCCATGGGGTGCAGGGCCCAAGCACCTGGGCCATCCTCCACTGCACTCCCTGGCCATAGCAGAGAGCTCCCCTGGAAGAGGGGCAACCGGGACAGAATCCGTGCCCCGACCGGGACTAGAACCCGGTGTGCCGGCGCCGCTAGGCGAAGGATTAGCCTAGTGAGCCGCGGCGCTGGCCTAATCAAAACATTTTAAACAGAAAGGAAAAAGGCTGGCACTGTGGTGAGGTGGGTCATTCTGCTGCCTGCATGCCGGCCTCCCATATGGATGCCGCTTTCTTCCTGGCTGCTCCTTTCCCTACACAGCTCTCTGCTATGGCTTGGGAAAGCAGATCACCCAGGTCCTTGGCCCTTTGCACCTCATGGGAGATCCAGAAGAAGCTCATGGCTCCCAGCTTCAAATCGGCCCAGGTCCAGCCATTGTGGCCATTTGGGGAGTGAATCAGTGGATGCAAGGCTTCTCTTTCTCTCTCTCTGCCTCTGTCTCTCTGTAACTCTGCCTTTCAAATAAATTATAAATCTTACACATACTTAAACACAAAGCCTTCTGTATAAGAAAAAGAAAATGCTCAAGTGACTGGGAGTTTATCTTCTCTTTTCCCAAAGTCACTTCCTGCTTGCAGGCTGAAAGTTGAATCTTGATGCCTTTTTTCTCTTTATCAGATCGATTTGATGGTGGAGAAGTGGGTAGTTGTTGCCTCTGTTGAGGCCATGTTACGATTTCCCTTGAAGCCTGGAGAGGATCCCACAGCCCGCTGTGTCTCCCAAGGGAAATGTCAGCTTACGGTGGACCAGCCCCAAGCAACTTCCCAAAGACCAGATGACCCAAAGGACAGGTAAGGCCAATTTGGGGAGTGAGCCATGGGGCCAGGACCTGATTCCCCAAGGGCCCTCCATTTCTGCCTGAACAAGGCTGCAGGACACTCACTTCACAGGAGCTTGACTTTAAAAATTTAACAAGATTTGTTAATCACAGGGTTTGCAAGCCAGGGCAATGCAGCCCTCACTGGAGATCAAAGAACCTCTCCCAAGAGAGGAAGGAATTCTCCTATTGAGGGAGATGTCCTGCTCAGGGTCTCATGGAGTCCTCCTGATGCAAATGAAGGATTTCAGCTTGCTCAGTTCTGACTGGCTTATGCACATGCCCTGTTGGGAACTGTTCAGTTTGACTGGTTGATCACAGACCGCATCAATTTGTCAACTTCAGCTTTTCAGAAGCAAGGATTGTATAAAGGTCAAGCACTTACTTATCGATTTTCATTCTATGTCCAAGAATAGTGCGTGTGACTGTCTCCCTTTGCCTCACTGTCACCCAGCATCTAACTTACTTTTGCCCTCAGTTAACTTGAGAGAATTCATTTTGTTTTGACAAGGTGAAATATCAAAGCTTTGTCAGAGCATTCTGCCGGCTTTGTGGGTAAGAAGTTACTCTGTGAAAATAGAGAGTTTTTATGATCTGAAATACCAGTTGTTGGCCACCCTTCTGTTGGCTTTGCTGGGGCTTTTAGTCTGGAGAGAGAAGCTAGACCAACACTCAGAACCAAAAATACTTTTGTGTAGGGTTGCCAATTCACTATCACCATCTATTAGAAGCCTTTTAATTAAGTGGTCTTTTCTTGGGCAGTTTCCTTTTTTGGCAGTAGGTAAACACTACAATGAGTTCACAAAATAGGTCAGAATGGGGCATCTATCACAGATCCAAGATGTGGTGGATGCGGGTTAGTACTCAGGAAGTCCCTCCAATCTCTCCTGGGAGAAATAGACGTATGAGGGGCTTGTGTCATACATTTTGAATTTTTAAATTTGTTTCTTTGGACTAGGAAAACCAATGATCAATTAAAGAGCAAGCCCGATCAGAAGCCCAAGGCTATGCATCAGATGGCACGCCATTCAGTATGTCATCAGCCTCGAAGGCCCCTGAAGGACAATAAGCCACAGAGAAGATCGGTGTGCCAGAGGGCTTCCCCACCAGATGGAGAGTACAGCAAGGTAAGCGGAGCCTTGGGGCTTTCGAGAACAAAGGAGTCCATGAGGAGTTGGTTTAAACACGGGAATCTGTGTGTCCATCCTTCAGTTATTCCTCCTTAGCCAAGCCGGACTGGTTTGCCTTCTCTTTACCTGGCTGATCGGCACATTCAGAGCCTGTGGGGAACAGCCACTATCATCTCCTTTAGATGTGAAAGTTCTACCTCCTTGGATTCCTGGATTCAATTGGCTCTGGGAGGATCATAATATCTTGAGTTTCTTGGCAAATAAAAATCCATGGGTCTATGATCTCCCACCAAAGAATATTGAATTTCCCTAATCTTTATATCCACCTTTGAAAACTGCCTGTGATTGGTACCCTCTCATGTAATAACCACTTCCCCTACCCACAGGTGAAATGCAAGAACTGTGGAGCCTTTGGGCACTTGGCAAAAAGCAAGAGGTGCCCCATGAAGTCCTGGGGCGGGGCCGTTCCCTTACTGGCCTTGGGTCGCAATCAGGAGAAGGAGAACCTGAAACCCAAGAAACCTGACGAACTTCAGCCTGCAGAATCCTTGAGGAAGACTGAGAGACAAGAGGCAGGAACTCACAGGTAAGGATTCTGCAGGCACAGTCTGAGCCCTGAGCTTTGGCTACCAAGAAGATTGTGCCACCCCCTCTTCTTTCCCTGGAGCTGTCTCTAGGCATAGACAGACAACTGCAGAGAAACAGACAAGTGCTCCAGACCTTCCAGGGGTGCACACCGAGCTCATCCTATTCTAAGAACCACTAAAGGGAAGGGCTGTGGAATACCTTGGAATGCTGCTCCTGGCAGCCAGAACAGCCACAGACTAAATGAAAGTGCACAACACTGAAGTCACACTAGGGAACGCAGCACATCCTGGGGGTGGAGGGGCTTCCCAGACAAGAATTGAACCGCTGGGGCCAAGTTCACAGGGGCTTCAGTGCCTGCCTCACTCCTAAACAAGGGCTAGCATGGGGCCCTGGGAGTGCTCTTGGTTTGGTTTGCTGTCCCTCTTGGAGACAGGTAGGAAAGGTACCTCAGACAGATAACAGGATTTGTTCTGCAGGCATGAAGGGCAGCAGAGGAAAGCTGGACCACAGGCAACACAGGGGAGGCCACAGAAGGAGCCGAAGAACTCTGAGGCAGCAACAGAACCATGTGCCTATCTGAGGGTGAGTCCTACTCCCGCTTCTGCAGTGTGATTTTTTCTCTGCGTACTTTTATTTGCTTCATTGTATGCCCTTCTATGTGGGAATCATATTAAAACCAAGGCTGGCCCACAGAATCCTGTTTTATTTGTCTGTATCCCATGTTCCAGTTGCTTTATTTGAATTTTTATGTCACTATTTGCAAGTTGGCCAGTGAATGCTAGTGGAGGCATGTTGATGCATCCATGAATGATTTGATCATGTGCTGTCTTGTATCCATCCAAGGCATCTTTTACACTTTTATTAATCCTATGTTTCCTTTCCAAAAGATGTTTCTCATTTACACTCTCCATATTGGATAAAGAAAGGATTAGGTAGTTGACATGTGTGTTCTTTTTAAGATTCTTAAATTTATTTGAAAGGCAGAGTCACAGAGGGGCAGAGGTACAGAGATAAAGAGAGGTGTGGGAGGGAGTTCTTCCATCCACTGGTTCACTCCCCAGATAGCTGCAACCACAAGCTGTGCAATCTGAAGCCAGGTGCCAGGGGGTTCTTTCTTGTCTCCCAGGTGGGTACAGGGGCCCAAGGACTTGGGCCATCTTCCACTGCTTTTCCAGGTCATAGGAGAGAGCTGCATCTGAAGTGAAGCAGCCTGGATGTGAACCAGTGCCCATATGGCTTGCTGGGACTGCTGGCGGTGGCTTTACCCACTATGCCACAGCACTGGCCCAAGAGAGTTTTCAAAGCTCATCACAGGGTAGTTGTCTTCTGCATTTAACTGCCCCTTAACAATATGATGGTGCTCCATCAGCAATCTACCAACATGCAATCAACCTTTAAAACCTGTAGGAAACATTTTCAAAGTCAGATACAGCTTCGTAGAATTCGCTTCCTATTTAAATTTCACAACACTCTCTGTGCAACACATGGATCGAAAACCGGAATGTGGTCAGCCCTTCTCACCCCAGCACCACATTCCACAGTGCAGCCACTCCCTTGACCTTAACAACAGACAAGGTAATGATAGTCTTGTCCTATCTGCCACACACAAGAATCAGACTGATGTCATACTCTTTTCCCCTCACTAACCTGAGTAGACAATCTCTGAAGATGTGACTGGATGATTTCATTATTTAGTTCTGTGAAATTTAATTTCACATGTACTGTCTCTTTATATTGGCTGCCTCGTCCCCTTTTGTGGTCCTGATTTAGTTGCAATCTTGTATGTGCTACCTGTATGTGCTACTTTCTCTTCCTATTTATATTAGTAATCAATATCCTTTTTTGTTACTAACATGCTGATTTTCCATTTCTGTATGGTTGACTATGTGAGTTCTTCATCCATCTGAGGGGTCTAATGTGAACTTTCTTGCCACAGCATCCTACTAGACCGTTGCCTGTGCAAACATCCAAGAGGAAGTCGCCCCTCGGCTCTGCACTGCCATGTCCACTGCCTAGTGAGACACCTTATAGATCACGCTGGGCTACCCAGGCTCCAAACAAAACACCTCAGCTGAGCACTGACGGCCCAGCCCAGGTATCTGGGGTCAACTTTGCTGACTCCCCTCACCATGTTCTAAAGAAATTCACCCCAGGCCCAGCTGGCAGTGCCAAGCTAACAGCCAAAGGGCCTGATGTTTCCTCTTGTGACACTCTTCAACCTGCCAGGAAGACACCTACCCTGGGTCACAGGTCTAATCCACAGGCACAGATCAAAGTTGCGGAGGTGGATTCAAAGTTGCCTCCACAGCCAGTCACAAAAAATTGTGTCCAGAACTCCAAACTCAGCACCCAGGCTCCAGGCAAGAGGTCTGCCCAGGACACCATCCAGACAAGCCAGAATCACACCAAGAAGACAAGACTCTTCGTTTCTCAACCTCTCTCCAGTACAAGTGGACCTGCACACTCTCGGGCATCCGAAGTGTCCACAAGGACGCTAGTCCTGAAGCCAATTTCTGACCCTCAGCCTCCATCTAACTCACATTGCTCAAGCTCAGGCCAGAACTGCCCAATCTTCCAACCTCGAGTGTCCAGTGGTGTTCCAGACATGACACAGAGAATCGGCCCCAAGAAACAGGACAGTGCCAGGTCCAGAACCCCTCCCGCATCCAATCCAGAGAAGTCTACAGCTGCTTGTCATAACACTCACGTCTTAAAGGAGTCTGAGAGGCAGGGTCCCCAGGTCACAAGGAGTGTCCTCTATGAAGATCTTCTGGTCTCTTCCTCCTCTGATGACAGTGACTGAAAGGGAGAACTTGTGTGGGCCAGCATAACCAGCACAACAAAACAAATGGAAGCACAAAGATAACAACATACGTAAGCAACTTTTTGGGGCCTCTGATGGCACAGCTAATTTTCCCAGAGCGTTCTTGATTATCATCCTTCTTCAGGATGGGAGGATGTGACTTTCTTCTCCTAGGAAATCCACCTGCCAAGACTGGCCTTGATGTGTCTAAAGGCTGCCTACAAGACTCCCACCCCCACCCTGACTCTGGGTCAGAGAAGATGGCCTCAGGTCTTCAGGACTTGGAAGTGACTGAGAGCCTTAGGTGGGGGAAGCATCAGGGAGCAGGTCTGCTTTGAGACTCAATGCTGTGATACAGGATCAAAGGGTGGAGCCTAACACAATATTGGGGATCATCACTTGACACCACCTATTTAATGGTGTGAGATGGAGCTGCTTGAAATGGGACTTAGGAAACTGTCCTGAACAGGCTTTTGTAAATTGGATCTCATTATGTGAGAAACTTACTGAACACATGTTCAGTTATATGAGCCTCTACTGTCACTAGAAAGCTGTGAAATCCACCTGTCTGTGTGAAGAAAAGACTAGCCCTTGTGTAGCTAGCTGTCAAAGGGCCCATATGTGGTTGTTAAAGGTCTATTTTTTAAAAGTACCCTCTCCGGATCCTTGCATTGTTGAGGAAGAGTTTTAGTGGGAAATTCTTGGCTTTGACTCACTGGGAAAAACTGTCTTTCCTGAAGGAGTTTGGTTTTATTGGTGAATTCATTCAAATCCCTCCACAGTGCATGCTCACATGCTATGAATGGTTTCCAGGTATTAGAAAAGGAAACTGCACACTTTGTGAAGTTGATTGAACACTGACCTGATTGAAACTGCACACTTTCTGAATGTGATTGGACACTGACTTCCACTGTGATAAAGTATCTCAGCTCATCTGTAAAGGAGACATCCACAATACACCCAGGATCAGAGTTACTGAGAAGATTAAATACATTATGTAAAGTATGTAAATAATGAGAGACACATGATAAATTCCACATGCATTTCTATTCTTTGATCACAAGTAAGCCACAGAGTAGCCTCAATTGTAAGGAACACTACATTTTGTTATTGAAAGTGATTATAAAACTATGGTTTATTATCAATAAATGTATTGCTAAGTTTACAGGTGTTTTGATTTTTATATCACTTCAGCCCAATTCCCTTTTTTAAAAAGATACACACACACAGCAGCCTATAATTCATGCACACAGCTGAATCTCACGCAGTGCTTTCATCGATTTTTGCGAAAATCTTGTATTTACTGCAACCTAGGCTGCTAAGGGAAACGTGACATCACACCCCTCTAGGATCCAAAGCTTGTTATTAAAATGAGGCAGGTCGCACACATCAGCGACCTGTGCGTTCGAACGGAACACGAATCCTGTGCATATTTCCTCATGTTCAGAGGATTCCTCAGTCCTACAGGCGCAGCTGAGAACGGCACTCCCTTTCAACAACCCGCGCTATCTGCACACCCACAAGAGGGTTTTCTAAACCTGAGGGAGTCTTCCGGGCCTCTGCTCTGGTCAGTGTGAGAGAAGCACCTGTGGAAGCCGCTGCAGGGCCCCTGTGGTATCGGAGCCCCTCAAGCTCGGGCATCCACACAGCTCGGGGCCATGCGTGTCTGGGCAGCCATTACGTTGCAAGTAGCAGACTCTGACGACGCCGCCATTGGCGACACAGTCTTTTGGCACCCAGTTCCTCAGGGCTGGAATGCCCGCAAGGCATGCTGGGAGATGTTGGAAGGTAACTGGAGCACGCCAATGTCCGGCCCTGCACATAGGCATGCGCACTGGTGGTGAGCAAGCCCGAAGGTAGCGTGAAGTCATGAGGACTGGCGAGGCCGTGAGCGGTCTGGGAACCTGCTGGAGGCTCTCCTGCCGCCCTTGCGCGTGCTCCTGGCGTCTCCGTGGCCATCCCTCCTGTCTCTAGTGCCCTGGGAAACGGCCCTGACGGTGTTGAGAAGCACAGAGCTTCCGTCCACGCACTGCACCCTGGGCACTAGGCTGCTCCCTGTGCTACAGCTGAAGCCAAGCCTCCCGCTCTTAGGACAAGTGCCTGGCTCCTGGGATGGCAGCTCCTCCACACGGGTCCATCCTTCCAGAAATGCCACGGCCTTCCTGCTTAGTCCATCTGAGGTCCATGGGAAAGCACCCTGGCCCCGAACCTGAGACCTGGGAAACCCTGAGGGATGGGGACCCTCAGCGTTCCTAGGGTCATTCCTGAGGGCTTCACTGTACTTGGGAATTTATAGAAGAGATTTTTATAGAAGAACTCATCAATGGCTTTGGTTGAAAATGTGTTGCCTCCCTGATTCAAACGTGACAGTCTGAGCCACTTGAAGTCAAAATAGCAGGTAGAATAGGAAGAATTGTACGAGAAAGAAACACATCTGAAGTTGCTGAGGGGAACGAGTGCCCTCATCAACCCTGCAAAATGCAGTGACTGCTTGAACAGCATGCGAGGCTGCCCCTGATTAAAATAAGTCTTTGAGAACGGTCTCAAACTTTTTCTGTTTTTAGAGATAAGTCTCTACTTGTTCTTCCTGGTGACCTGGATCTTGTAGGATTGTGCTGATTTAGTTTTCTGGACCGCGACCCAGACCTGTTTCCAGAGCCTTGCAGAGAAAATAAGCAATTTGTTCAGAGTAATGGGAAGTTCATGTTACAGAGGACTGAAGCTGCTATCACTGGTTTATTCTCCGGGTGACCTCAAAGTGCAGGGCTAGGCCAGGCTGAAGCTGGGTGCTAGGACCTTGTACCTTGCAATGGGGTGAAAGTGCTCCTATGGGATGCTGGCACTGCACATGGCTTAACCCACTGCTCCACAGCCCCCTCCTTATTGTTTTCAAAGGATTTTTATTTGCTCATTTACTTGAAAGGCTGAGTTTTCGGTGGGAGAGGAGAGAACATTTGCCATCTGCTGGTTCATTCCCCAAGTGGCTACAATGGCTGGTGTTGGTCCAGGCCAAAGATGGAATCTGCAAGTCATCCTGGTCTCTCAGCTAGTCAGCAGGGGCCCAAGCAGGTGGGCCATTTACTTCCCCAGGTGCATTAGCCGAGAGCTGGATTCCAACATGGGATGGTGGTAAGTACAGATGACAGACTAATTCGCAGCATCATTACACTGACCCTGAATTTACTGTTTTTTTTTTTCTAAACATGGATGTTATCTGGATGGTTCTGAAAATGAAATTAATGTCTCATGGAGTGTACTAGTTATATCTGACTATGGTAACAAATGACCTCATTGAGCATGTTAAAACTGTAAGTTCTCAATAAAATCAAACTTGTTTTTTAATGCATACCCCTGGATATTTCCCTGAAAATGTAACTAAAATAGTGACTAAAATAAGAAATGCATTCCATGTAATTAAATTGATTTGCTCTTAGGCATATGAGAGTACGTTAAAAGTGTTCACTGCAATATAGTTACAAGATAAGTGTGGTGCAACCAATTCTGAAATCCATGCATGATTTTCCATAACACACATTTTGCAATGAGCTTTTGAAGATTCTGCATAAGCATAGATTTCAGAAAAATTTTGGCCCAAGAATAAAATTAATTTTTAATTCACCTTCTACAAATTTTTGAAAATCAGAGTTACACAAAGAGCGAAGGAGAGGCAGAGAGAGAGAGAGAGAGAGAGAGAGAGAGAGAGAAGGGTCTTCCATCTTCTGTTTCAGTACTCAATTGGACACAATGACATAGCTGCGCTGATCCAAAGCCAGGAATCAGGAGCTTCTTCTGTGTCTCCCATCTGAGTGCAGGGGCCCAAAGACTTGGGCCACCTTCCACTGCTTTCCCTGGCCATAGCAGAGAGCTGGATCGGAGGTGGAGCAGCCGGGTCTCCAGCTGGAGCCCCTATGGGATGCCGGCCATGCAGGCATTTGGGGAGTGAACAGCAGATGGGAGCTCTCTGTGTGTCTGTGTCTACCTCTTAAATGAACAAGTCAGAGGACCACTTACAGGATGTGATTCACTGCTATGAAGATCATACATGTGATTGGTTTTTTCCACTAGGCTCTGAGACAGTGTCATGAGTGCCACAGGTCACCCAGCTCGACAAGCCTAATGCAATGTGTCAGAGCATGGGGAAGAATCGCACAGAATCATGACAGTCTTTTCAATAGGATGTATTGTTCAATACGCTCCATAATCTCCATAATATATATTCAGTGTGCACACTTACAGGCCAGTAGCACTCAGTGTACCATTAGTCCACAGGTCATAACACACATCTAGGGGTAAGACAATGTCTACACTATCCAGCAACAGGAACAAGTGTGAATCCTCCACCTGTGGTGCTGGCACACCGGGTTCTAGTTCCGGTTGGGGCACCAGAATCGGTCCCGGTGGCTCCTCTTCCAGTCCAGCTCTCAGCTGTGGCCCAGGAGTGCAGTGGAGGATGGCCCAGGTCCTTGGGCCATGCACCCACATGGTAAATCAGGGGAGGCACTTGACTCCTGGCTAGGGATCAGCGTGGTGCACTGGCTGCAGTGGCCATTGGAAAGTGAACCAACAGAAAAAAGGAAGACCTTTCTCTCTGTCTCTGTCTCTCTCTCTCGCATATCCTATTCTGCCTGTCCACTCTGCCCTGGTCCCCGAGGGGATGAAGGAAGAGTAGTTGTGAGGCTTGCCTTTTTATCTCCCTTCTAGAGTAGGTGGGCATTGAGTGTGTCCCAAGGTGTTAGCAATCAGAGGCTCATCTTTTTGGGTGTCACCATCCAGATGCTGATGTTTGGGTGTGACCAGTGGTGTGTTAGGGGTCTTCTGGGTGTGGCCAATTGTGGTGCAGTAGTGTGGGTGAAGTAATGTAGTAGAAAGCTGGTTGGCTGCTTCTTATGATGTAATGTCGCCCAGTCCTTATGTGGCTTCATCACCTGTGTCTGTTCTGACAGATGGTCTGGGCAGTTCTTGGTGCTTTGTAGCCTTAGCTTAAGAAACTTTCTTTTGGTTTTGTATTTTCTCTTTGTTTTTGGATTAGTGGTGCTCCTTAAGTCATTTGGCACTTCTGTGGGATTCCCCACAGACAGCTGTTAGTTTTCTTTTTAACAAAGATAGTGCATTTAACCACTATGCTATGCTGACAGATAGATTACCTGTATTGAAAACACACACACACACACAAACATACACACACACACAAACATACACACACACATTTTGGGTTTGTTCTCTGTCCCTTTATTTTAGTGTGGTAGGGCATTATTTTATGTTTGCTGGAGCAAATTTTGTTTTCCATTTTGTGCAAAGTTTTATTGTCTAGGCCAATATCAAATGAATAAACATTTAGAGATGTTAGTAATAAAATACAAATGCATGGATTGTCGTTTCATATTATAGGAGCATGAATCCTGACAAGTTAGTTGGGTTTAATGAATGCAAGAATGATTCAGTGTTAGAAAATCAAAACTAACAGGCTGGCGCCATGGCTCAATAGGTTAATCCTCCACCTGCAGCACCAGCAACCGGGTTCTAGTCCCGGTCAGTGTGCCGGATTCTGTCATGGTGGCTCCTTTCCAGTCTAGCTCTCAGCTATGGCCCGGGAGTGCAGTGGAGGATGGCCCAAGTGCTTGGGTCTCTCTCAGTGTCCACGCTGCCTGTCAAAAATACAACCAAAAATAACTGTACTGTTTTTTATGCCAAACATGAAAGTGTAATGATAAATGTGACAATCATATGTCTTACTGTAAATGGTGAGACAGAGAGCTTTAAAATGGGATAAAACAGTGTGAGGTAAAAATTTAATCATTACTCATTTTAGATTATATACTTAACTAACACGTGACTTAAATAATCTTTAAGAAATAGGAAAATATCTGTTTTTAACTGAAATATGTAAAATAAGTAAATTGTAGACTCTTGAGTGTACATATACTTTTTGTTTTTTTATTTTTATTTTTTGACAGGCAGAGTGGACAGTGAGAGAGAGAGAGAGAGAGAGAAAGGTCTTCCTTTTTCCTTTGGTTCACTCCCAATGTTTGCTGGGGCCGGTGTGCTGCAGCCAGTGCACAGAGCTGATCCATAGCCAGGATCCAGGTGTTTCTCCTGGTCTCCCTTGCTTGTACAAGGCCCAAGCACTTGGGCCATCCTTCACTGCACTCCCGGGCCATAGCAGAGTGCTGGACTAAAGAATAGCAACCAATACAAAATATGGCCCTCCAACCAGGCCTAGAACCCATGTGCCAGTGCCACAGGTGAAGGATTAGCCTATTGAAACTCCTGTGTGTGCACAAATACTTTGAAATTTGGATTCAGACAGTTTAGGATTGTTTGAGAATTTTGTTATGCAGAGAAAATGTCACAGGACATTTGCAAGTGACAGTTGCTATCCTTTTGTATGATTCAAAGTTATAAGCATTTTGCTTTAAAATTTGTTTAACTGAAATGCAGAGAGAGAGAGAGAGAGAGAGAGAGCGTGAAACCTATCTTCTGGTTCACTCCCCCAGTGTCTGCCATAGCCAGGGCTAGGCAGGCCAAAGCAAGGAGCCAAGAACTCAATCATGGCCTCTCATGTGGGGAGCCAGGCCTCAAGTTCTTGAGACCTCATCTGCTGCTTCCCAGAGCCTCCTGGAATGGACAGCAGAGCTGGGGATCAAACCCAGGCACTGTGATATGTGTGTGAGTTTCCCATGTGGTGGTTTAACTGCTGCTCCAACACTGGCACCATGATAGCTGTTATCTTAAACCCTTTGTTATATTGTCCCATTTTCATTAAATACATCTTCCCTAGTTATAAAAAGGAAAGGGTCTTGTCGGAATGAACAGATGAGAGTGTTTTCAGTAGAGATACAATCACTGTCTCTTATGAGTCCTCTACACACCTAAGGATAGGGAAAACATTTCCAGCCCAGAAGTAATAGGGTTTAAAACTGAACCATGAAGTTTTGGAACATTTACTATACCCCAGAGAGCATTTACAATGCTTCACATGTGTGTGTGCAAAGATTATTCATGTCAACCTGTCCTCATTTTACAAGCGAGCCAGGCTTCACTCGAATAAGAATGGGAGGAAATAAAGTAGCTGAACAGCAACTCACTAGGCACAGACATCAGAGGCAGAGAAGAGCAACATGGGTTTTCAAGTTCTTAAAATGGTCATGGCTTGCAGCCATCACTCTAACATCAGTGTGGCCCCAGGCTCAAGGAGTGGAGTTGGGGGAGGATTGGCCTGTATTCCTGGTGCAAACACCAGCTTGACTGAGATTTTCTGCAAGTTAAGAAGGTGCAAAAGCGATACACATGGAGCAGAAACCGCATTTCCAGGTCGGAGTTTGATCTTTTCTCAGGCTGTGGTCCTTGGTACCAGAGTCTCTGGAGTGCCAGGCAGGGAGCCCAGCAACCCATCAGCCACACAGTCCTGATGGTCCACAGCGATACTCTCCAGTGGCACTCATTGCTAAGCTGTGAGGATCAGCAGGTTAGGTGCATTAAACATAATTTTGACCTCTAATATTTTCTAATTAGCGTCAGCACATAGCCTCTCTCTAAAACAATGAGAAGACTTCGAAGAGTTCATGAAAAATTGAATTACAAGTGAAGTTTATGTCAGTTACCTTCATTTTCCAATCCATGCACATGAGGAGTCTTTCAAATGGTTATTGATAATGCCCAGTGTGAGAAAGCATGAATGGATTACATTTTTTTTTTTGCAACAGAAAGTCTTACTTTAAATCCAGTTTTGCATGAGTGGCTTATTTCTGTGAAAGGATTAGCAACAGTCTGAGAAGGAGAGAGAAAGAGGAAGGGAGGGTGAGGAAAGAGAGAGGGGGAGGGGGAGAGATCTTCCATCCACTGATTCACTCCCCAAATGTCTACAAGCCACGAATTCCATCTGGGTCTCTCCTGTGGCTGACCGGGGCCCATCCTCCAATACTTTCCCAGGCACAGTAGCAGGGAGCTGCTCAGAAGCAGAGCAGCATAGACTCCAACATGGGATACCAGTGATGCAGATGGCTTCAGCTTAATCTGCTTAACTTGCTGGGCAAGACCAACTCCTCCGGAAACCCGCCCTTCCCATGAACATTTTTAGGAGCTTTCATATAGTGCTAAAACACACTGTTACATACTAAATTTTTAAAAAATGTTGGGGACGGCACACACCAAACTACAATGTGTTGTTTAAATGCCCACGTATGCGTTGAAGTGAAAAGTGCTATAGGAGTAGCATTCAATAAAGTAGTGAACCAGATCAGAGGCCTGGGTGAAAATCCTCTCAATGTAATTGAGCTGTGGGGATTAGGGTGTGTCACGTGATCATCCTGGGGCTGTGGGACAGTATAAAGCCCAGCAGGACATGGCTCCTCCCCCTCAGTCTACCTCTTCACTGGTCATGCTGGAAGCTTCTGTCTCCAGCAGAATTGCCCTGTGCCCACACCTGAGCAACCTCAGAGCTCGAGAAAGACGACAGGTGAGTTTCCATGATTGTTTTGGGCCTTGGTGTATGAAATGGGAAAAATAGGAGGGTGGGGACAATCCATGGAAGGTGGTGTTAAGAGTTGAGGAAAGGATTAGTTAACTGCTTCATGCTTCCCAAGGTAGAGCCTGATTCAAACCATATTTCAGAAATGTTCATTATTAGATGAAGGCCAACATTTCCTCCTAACTTTCTGATTTAGATGGGGTGGCTAGTGAGCAGTAAAGGGGCCATTGCACCTTTGACTGAGGGCTTCCAAACAGAGTGTTATTCACTTATCTTTTCTTTCAATGTACTCAGTGCCTTGTTAGAAGCTAGTTGAAATTCAGGGCATAAGAATCCAGTGGCTTCCGTTTCTATTTCCCCAGGGAGGCAGATGCCCTTGGCCAGCACCATCCACAATGGACCCCAACACTCTTTCCATGGAACAGGGGAAGGAGCTGTTAAAGCAATGGGGGATCCCACAACAAGATGTGAGTATGGGAGATACTGGGTCAAGTGAGAAGTCGATGGAATGAGATGGCATCAAAGCTGAGGGTCAGTCCGAGGCAGGTACTCCTCCCATGATCAGCTGTAATAGTCAATGTTTAAAACTCTCTGTACATTGCACTGGCCAATTTCAAAGGACATTAGGAGAACACAGGCATATGCAATTGCTATGGATCTTACTTCCCTTCAGCTCACACCAGCATTTCCCCCAGACTCCACTTTCTGTTTTGAAACTTTATTGAAGTTACAAAAGTTTCATGCATTTCATCTAACAGATTTAGGAACATAGTGGCACTTCCCCCTTACCCTCCCTCTCAGATACCCACTCTTGCTTTTTACAGTGATCTATTGTCAGCAAACTTAGTGATCAGAGAGTGAGCCCTACTCTCAGTAAAAGAGTCAACAAATAGTACGAAGAGAATGGAAACAAAGCAAGACCCTGTACCTTCACCCATTGGTACTATTTGGAGGTCACCAGCAAGTTCATTGTTGGCTGTGGAATAACAAAAGTTTAAGGTGCTCCCTGCTGTAGGCATGTGTTGAAACACTTCAGTTGCCCCACAAAGGTTTTCCTTGGAGATTTACTTGTTTGAAATGCAGAGCCACAGAGAGATGGACACACCGACACACACAAACATACACACACACATACACACACACAGAGACTGATTGGTTGATTCCATCTGCTGGTTCACTGCTCAAATAGATGCAAAGGCCATCAGAAGGCAGGAGCAGAAGCCAGGAGCCTGGAACTTCATGCAGGTCTCTCATGTGGGGGCAGGGGTCCACATACTTGAGGCATCTTCTGGTGTTTCCCACAACAGACTAGCAAGGAGAAGGGTCAGAGATGGAGCAGCTAGGAATCAAACTGGTGCCTATATGGATTACCTCTGTGTCTCAAAACCGGCTCCTCCTAAAAGGCTTACAAATACTAACATGGTAATCAAAACATTTTATTTTTTTATTTTTTATTTTTTGACAGGCAGAGTGGACAGTGAGAGAGAGAGACAGAGATAAAGGTCTTCCTTTTGCCATTGGTTCACCCTCCAATGGCCGCCCTGGCTGGCGCGCTGAGGCCAGCGCACCACACTGATCCGATGGCAGGAGCCAGGAGCCAGGTGCTTTTCCTGGTCTCCCATGGGGTGCAGGGCCCAAGCACCTGGGCCATCCTCCACTGCACTCCCTGGCCACAGCAGAGAGCTGGCCTGGAAGAGGGGCAACCGGGGCAGAATCCGTGCCCCGACCGGGACTAGAACCCGGTGTGCCGGCACCGCTAGGCGAAGGATTAGCCTAGCGTGGCGCTGCGCTGGCCTAATCAAAACATTTTAAACAGAAAGGAAAAGGGCTGGCACTGTGGTGAGGTGGGTCGTTCCGCTGCCTGCATGCCGGCATCCCATATGGATGCCGCTTTCTTCCTGGCTGCTCCTTTCCTTACACAGCTCTCTGCTATGGCTTGGGAAAGCAGATCACCCAGGTCCTTGGCCCTTTGCACTTGCACAGGTGATCCAGAAGAAGCTCATGGCTCCCAGCTTCAAATCGGCCCAGGTCCAGCCATTGTGGCCATTTGGGGAGTGAATCAGTGGATGCAAGGCTTCTCTTTCTCTCTGCCTCTGTCTCTCTGTAACTCTGCCTTTCAAATAAATTATAAATCTTACACATACTTAAACACAAAGCCTTCTGTATAAGAAAAAGAAAATGCTCAAGTGACTGGGAGTTTATCTTCTCTTTTCCCAAAGTCACTTCCTGCTTGCAGGCTGAAAGTTGAATCTTGATGCCTTTTTTCTCTTTATCAGATCGATTTGATGGTGGAGAAGTGGGTAGTTGTTGCCTCTGTTGAGGCCATGTTACAATTTCCCCTGAAGCCTGGAGAGGATCCCACAGCCCGCTGTGTCTCCCAAGGGAAATGTCAGCTTACGGTGGACCAGCCCCAAGCAACTTCCCAAAGACCAGATGACCCAAAGGACAGGTACAGCAAATTTGGGGAGTGAGCCATGGGGCCAGGACCTGATTCCCCAAGGGCCCTCCATTTCTGCCTGAACAAGGCTGCAGGACACTCACTTCACAGGGACTTGACTTTAAAAACTTAACAAGATTTGTTAGTCACAGAATTTGCAAGCCAGGGCAATGCAGCCCTCACTGGAGATCAAAGAACCTCTCCCAAGAGAGGATGGAATTCTCCTATTGAGGGAGATGTCCTGCTCAGGGTCTCATGGAGTCCTCCTGATGCAAATGAAGGATTTCAGCTTGCTCAGTTCTGACTGGCTTATGCACATGCCCTGTTGGGAACTGTTCAGTTTGACTGGTTGATCACAGACTGCATCAATTTGTCAACTTCAGCTTTTCAGAAGCAAGGATTGTATAAAGGTCAAGCACTTACTTATCGATTTTCATTCTATGTCCAAGAATAGTGCGTGTGACTGTCTCCCTTTGCCTCACTGTCCCCCAGCATCTAATTTACTTTTGCCCTCAGTTAACTTGAGAGAATTCATTTTGTTTTGACAAGGTGAAATATCAAAGCTTTGTCAGAGCATTCTGCCGGCTTTGTGGGTAAGAAGTTACTCTGTGAAAATAGAGAGTTTTTATGATCTGAAATACCAGTTGTTGGCTACCCTTCAGTTGGCTTTGCTGGGGCTTTTAGTCTGGAGATAGAAGCTAGACCAAAACTCAGAACCAAAAATACTTTTGTGTAGGGTTGCCAATTCACTATCACCATCTATTAGAAGCCTTTTAATTAAGTGGTCTTTTCTTAGGCAGTGTCCTTTTTTGGCAGTAGGTAAACACTACAACGTGTTCACAAAATAGGTCAGAATGGGGCATCTATCACAGATCCAAGATGTGGTGGGTGCGGGTTAGTACTCAGGAAGTCCCTCCAATCTCTCCTGGGAGAAACAGATATATGAGGGGTTGTGTCATACATTTTGAACTTCTAAATTTGTTTCTTTGGACTAGGAAAACCAATGATCAATTAAAGAGCAAGCCCGATCAGAAGCCCAAGGCTATGCATCAGATGGCACACCATTCAGTATGTCATCAGCCTCGAAGGCCCCTGAAGGACAATAACCCACAGAGAAGATTGCTGTGCCAGAGGGCTTCCCCACCAGACGGAGAGTACAGCAAGGTAAGCGGAGGCTTGGGGCTTTCGAGAACAAAGGGGTCCATGAGGAGTTGGTTTAAACGCGGGAATCTGTGTGTCCATCCTTCAGTTATTCCTCCTTAGCCAAGCCGGGCTGGTTTGCCTTCTCCTTACCTGGCTGATGGGCCCATTCAGAGCCTGTGAGGAACAGCCACTGTCATCTCCTTTAGATATGAAAGTTCTGCATCCTTGGATCCCTGGATTCAATTGGCTCTGGGAGGATCATAATATCTTGAGTTTCTTGGCAAATAAAAAGCCATGAGTCTATGACCTCCCACCAAAGGAATATTAATTTCCCTAATATTCTTTATATCCACCTTTGAAAACTTCCTGTGATTGGTACCCGCTCACCTAATAACCACTTCCCCTACCCACAGGTGAAATGCAAGAACTGTGGAGCCTTTGGGCACTTGGCCAAAAGCAAGAGGTGCCCCATGAAGTCCTGGTGTGGGGCCGTTTCCTTACTGGCCTTGGGTCGCAATCAGGAGAAGGAGAACCTGAAACCCAAGAAACCTGACGAACTTCAGTCAGCAGATCCCTTGAGGAAGACTGAGAGACAAGAGGCAGGAACTCACAGGTAAGGATTCTGCAGGCACAGTCTGAGCCCTGAGCTTTGGCAACCAAGAAGAATGTGCTGTCCCCTCTTCTTTCCCTGGAGCTGTCTCTAGGCATAGACAGACAACTGCAGAGAAACAGACAAGTGCTCCAGACCTTCCAGGGGTACACACTGAGCTCATCCTATTCTAAGAACCACTAAAGGGAAGGGCTGTGGAATACCTTGGAATGCTGCTCCTGGCAGCCAGAACAGCCACAGACTAAATGAAAGTGCACAACACTGAAGTCACACTAGGGAACGCAGCACATCCTGGGGGTGGAGGGGCTTCCCAGACAAGAATTGAACCGCTGGGGCCAAGTTCACAGGGGCTTCAGTGCCTGCCTCACTCCTAAACAAGGGCTAGCATGGGGCCCTGGGAGTGCTCTTGGTTTGGTTTGCTGTCCCTCTTGGAGACAGGTAGGAAAGGTACCTCAGACAGATAACAGGATTTGTTCTGCAGGCATGAAGGGCAGCAGAGGAAAGCTGGACCACAGGCAACACAGGGGAGGCCACAGAAGGAGCCGAAGAACTCTGAGGCAGTAACATAACGATGTGCCTATCTGAGGGTGAGTCCCACTCCTGCTTCTGCAGTGTGATTTTTTCTCTGTGGCCTTTTATTTGCTTCATTCTATGCCCTTCTATGTGGGAATTATATTTAAACCAAAGCTGGGCAACAGAATCCTGTTTTATTTGTCTGTATTCCATGTTCCAGTTGCTTTATTTGAATTTTTATGTCACTATTTTCATGTTGGCAAGTGAATGCTAGTGGAGGCATGTTGATGCATCCATGAATGATTTGATCATGTGCTGTCTTGTATCCATCCAAGGCATCTTTTACATTTTTATTAATCCCACGTTTCCTTTCCAAAAGATGTTTCTCATTTACACTCTCCATATTGGATAAAGAAAGGATTAGGTAGTTGACATGTGTGTTCTTTTTTTTAACATTTTTTTATTTATTTGAAAGGCAGAGTCACAGAGGGGCAGAGGTACAGAGATAAAGAGAGGTGTGGGAGGGAGTTCTTCCATCCACTGGTTCACTCCCCAGATGGCTGTAACCACAAGCTGTGCAATCTGAAGCCAGGTGCCAGGGGGTTCTTTCTTGTCTCCCAGGTGGGTACAGGAGCCCAAGGACTTGGGCCATCTTCCACTGCCTTTCCAGGTCATAGGAGAGAGCTGCATCTGAAGTAGAGCAGCCTGGATGTGAACCGGTGCCCATATGGCTTGCTAGGACTGCAGGCGGTGGCTTTACCCACTATGCCACAGCACTAGTCCAAGAGAGTTTTCAAAGCTCATCACAGGGTAGTTGTCTTCTGCATTTAACTGCCCCTTAACAATATGATGGTGCTCCATCAGCAATCTACCAATATGCAATCAACCTTTAAAACCTGTAGGAAACATTTTCAAAGTCAGATACAGCTTCGTAGAATTCGCTTCCTATTTAAATTTCACAACACTCTGTGCAACACATGGATCGAAAACCGGAATGTGGTCAGCCCTTCTCACCCCAGCACCACATTCCACAGTGCAGCCACTCCCTTGATCTTAACAACAGACAAGGTAATGATAGTCTTGTCCTATCTGCCACACACAAGAATCAGACTGATGTCATACTCTTTTCCCCTCACTAACCTGAGTATACAATCTCTGAAGATGTGAGTGGATTATTTCAGTATTTAGTTCTGTGAAATTTAATTTCACATGTACTGTCTCTTTATATTGGCTGCCTCGTCCCCTTTTGTGGTCCTGATTTAGATGCAATCTTGTATGTGCTATCTGTATGTGCTACTTTCTCTTCCTATTTATATTAGTAATCAATTTCCTTTTTTGTTACTAACATGCTGATTTTCCATTTTTGTATGGTTGAATATGTGAGTTCTTCATCCATCTGAGGGGTCTAATGTGAACTTTCTTGCCACAGCATCCTACTAGACCGTTGCCTGTGCAAACATCCAAGAGGAAGTCGCCCCTCGGCTCTGCACTGCCATGTCCACTGCCTAGTGAGACACCTTATAGATCACGCTGGGCTACCCAGGCTCCAAACAAAACACCTCAGCTGAGCACTGATGGCCCAGCCCAAGGATCTGGGGTCAACTTTGCTGACTCCCCTCACCATGTTCTAAAGAAATTCACCCCAGGCCCAGCTGGCAGTGCCAAGCCAACAGCCAAAGGGCCTGATGTTTCCTCTCGTGACACTCTTCAACCTGCCAGGAAGACACCTACCCTGGGTCACAGGTCTAATCCACAGGCACAGATCAAAGTTGCGGAGGTGGATTCAAAGTTGCCTCCACAGCCGATCACAGAAAATTGTGTCCAGAACTCCAAAATCAGCACCCAGGCTCCAGGCAAGAGGTCTGCCCAAGACTCCATCCAGACCAGCCAGAACCATCCCAAGAAGCTAAGACTCCTAGTTTCCCAACCTCTCTCCAGTATAAGTGGACCTGCACACTCTCGGGCACCCCAAAGGTACACAAAGATGCCAGTCCTGAAGCCAATTTCTGACCCTCAGCCTCCATCTAACTCACGTTGCTCAAGCTCAGGCTAGAACTGCCCAATCTTCCAACTTCGAGTGTCCAGTTATATTCCAGACACGTCACAGAGAATCGGCCCCAAGACACAGGACAGTGCCAGGTCCAGAACCCCTCCCGCATCCAATCCAGGGAAGTCTACAGCTGCTCATCAAAACACACACGTCTTAAAAGAGTCTGAGAGGCAGTGTCCCCAGGTCACAAGGAGTGTCCTCTATGAGGATCTTCTGGTCTCTTCCTCCTCTGATGACAGTGACTGAAAGGGAGAACTTGTGCGGGCCAGCCACACCAGTGGAACAGAACCTAAGGGAGGGGGAGGGACTGAAAAGAGGGACAAGAGATGGCAGAGAATGGAGCCAAGACAACAAGGCTGATCAAGGCTCGTTTCTTCCAATGGCTCGGTGGTATTTATGCATAACTAGCACAACGAAGCAAATGGAAGCACAAAGATAACAACATATGTAAGCAACTTTTTGGGGCCTCTGATGGCACAGCTAATTTTCACAGAGTGTTCTTGATTATCATCCTCCTTCAGGATGGGAGGATGTGACTTTCTTCTCCCAAGAACTCCACCTGCCAAGACTGGCCTCGATGTGTCTAAAGGCTGCCTACAAGACTCCCACCCCCACCCTGACTCTGGGTCAGAGAGGATGGCCTCAGGTCTTCAGGACTTGGAAGTGACTGAGAGCCTTAGGTGGGGGAAGCATCAGGCAGCAGGTCTGCTTTGAGACTCAATGCTGTGATACAGGATCAAATGGTGGAGCCTAACACAATACTGGGGATCAACACAAGACACAACCTATTTAATGGTGTGAGATGGAGCTGCTTGAAATGGGACTTAGGAAACTGTCCTGAACAGGCTTTTGTAAATTGGATCTCATTATGTGAGAAACTTACTGAACATGAGGAAATTATATGAGCCTCTACTGTCACTAGAAAGCTGTGAAATCCACCTGTCTGTGTGAAGAAAAGACTAGCACTTGTGTAGCTAGCTGTCAAAGGGCCCATATGTGGTTGTTAAAGTTCTATTTTTCAAAAGTACCCTCTCCGGATCCTTGCATTGTTGAGGAAGAGTTTTAGTGGGAAATTCTTGGCTTTGACTCACTGGGAAAAATTTTCTTTCCTGAAGGAATTTGGTTTTATTGGTGAATTCATTCAAATCCCTCCACAGTGCATGCTCACATGCTATGAATGGTTCCCAGGTATTAGAAAAGGAAACTGCACACTTTGTGAAGTTGATTGGACAATGACTTCCACTGTGATAAAGTATCTCAGCTCATCTGTAAAGGAGACATCCACAATACACCCAGGATCAGAGTTACTGAGAAGATTAAATACATTATATAAAGTATGTAAATCATGAGTGACACATGATAAATTATTCATGCATTACTATTATTTGATCACAAGTAAGCCACATAGTAGCCTCAATTGTAAGGAACACTACATTTTGTTATTGAAAGTGATTGTAAAACTGTGGTTTATTATCAATAAATGTATTGCTAAGTTTACAGGTGTTTAGATTTTTATATCACTTCAACCAAATTTCCTTTTTAAAAAAGATACACGGACACAGCATCCTATATTTCATGCACACAGCTGAATCTCACGTAGTACTTTCATCGATTTTTGCCAGAATCTTGTATTTACTGCAACCTAGGCTGCTAAGGGAAACGTGACATCACACCCCTCTAGGATCCAACGCTTGTTATTAAAATGAGATAGGTCGCTCACATCACCCACCTTGTATGTGAACAGAACACGAGTCCTGTCCATGTTTCCTCATGTTCAGGAGATTCCTCAGTCCAACAGGCGTACCTGAGAACGGCACTCCCTTTCAAAAACCCGCGCTACCTGCACACCTACAAGAGGGTTTTCTAAACCTGAGGGAGTCTTCCCGGCCTCTGCCCTGGTCAGTGTGCGAGAAGCACCTGTGGAAGCCACTGCAAGGCCCCTGCAGTATAGGAGGCCCCCAAGCTCAGGCATCCACACAGCTCGGGGCTGCTTGGGTCTGGGCAGCCATTACCTTGCAAGTAGCAGACTCTGAGGACGCCGCCATTGGCGACACAGTCTTTTGGCACCCAGTTCCTCAGGGCCAGAACGCCCGCAAGGCGGGACATACCTCGAAGTCTTGAGAATGGCGAGGCCTTGACCTGGTTGGGAACCTGCTGGAGGGTCTCCCGCCGCTTGTGCGCGTCTTCCTGTCCCTTTGCGCCCTGGGAAATGGCCCCTAACAGTTTTGGGAAGCACAGAGCTTCCGTACACGCACTGCGCCCTGAGCACTGGGCCGCTCACTGCCCTGCACATGAAGCTAATCCTCCCGCTGTTAGGCCAAGCGCCTGGCTCGGGGCCATGCGTGTCTGGGCAGCCATTACCTTGCAAGTAGCAGACTCTGAGGACGCCGCCATTGGCGACACAGTCTTTTGGCTCCCAGTTCCTCAGGGCTGGAACGCCCGCAAGCGGTGCTGGGAGATGTTGGAAGGTAACTGGAGCCCACCGATGTCCGGCCCTGCTCATAGGCATGTGCACTGGCGGTGAGCAAGCCCAAAGGTAGTGGGAAGTCATGAGGACGGCGAGGCCGTGAGCGGGCTGGGAACCTGCTGGAGGCTCTCCTGCCGCCCTTGCGCGTGCTCCTGGCGTCTCCGTGGCCATCCCTCCTGTACTGTAGTGCCCTGGGAAACGGCCCTGACGGTGTTGAGAAGCACAGAGCTTCCGTCCACACACTGCGCCCTGGGCACTGGGCTGCTCCCTGTGCTGCAGCTGAAGCCAAGCCTCCCGCTCTTAGGACAAGTGCCTGGCTCCTGGGATGGCAGCTCCTCCACGTGGGTCGTCTTTCCAGAAATGCCACGGCCTTCCTGCTTAGTCCATCTGAGGTCCATGGGAAAGCACCCTGGCCCCGAACCTGAGACCTGGGAAACCCTGAGGGATGGGGCCCCTCAGCGTTCCTAGGGTCATTCCTGAGGGCTTCACTGTACTTGGGAATTTATAGAAGAGATTTTTATAAAAGAACTCATCAATGGCTTTGGTTGAAAATGTGTTGCCCCCCTGATTCAAACGTGACAGTCTGAGCCACTTGAAGTCAAGATAGCAGGTAGAATAGGAACAATTGTATGACAAAGAAACACATCTGAAGTTGCTGAGTGGAACGAGTGCCCTCATCAACCCTGCAAAACGCAGTGACTGCTTGAACAGCGTGTGAGGCTGCCCCTGATTAAAATAAGTCTTTGAGAACGGTCTCAAACTTTTTCTGTTTTTAGAGATAAGTCTCTAATTGTTCTTTCTTCCCCTGGTCACCGGGATCTTGTAGGATTGTGCTGATTTAGTTTTCTGGACCGCGACCCAGACCTGTTTCCAGAGCCTTGCAGAGAAATTAAGCCATTTGTTCAGAGTAATGGGAGTTTCTCGCTACAGAGGACTGAAGCTGCTATCACTGGTTTATTTTCCGGGTGACCTCTAAGTGTAGGGCTAGGCCAGGCTGAAGCTGGGCGCTAGGACCTTGTACCTTGCAATGGAGTGAAAGTGCTCCTATGGGATGCTGGCGCTGCACATGGCTTAACCCACTGCTCCACAGCCCCCTCCTTATTGTTTTCAAAGGATTTTTATTTGCTTATTTACTTGAAAGGCTGAGTTTTCGGTGGTGAGAGGAGAGGAAATTTGCCATCTGCTGGTTCATTCCCCAAGTGGCTACAATGGCTGGTGTTGGTCCAGGCTAAAGTCAGGAACCTGCAAGTCATCCTGGTCTCTCAGCTAGTCAGCAGGGGCCCAAGCAAGTGGGCCATTTACTTCCCCAGGTGCATTAACCGAGAGCTGGATTCCAACATGGGATGGTGGTAAGTACAGATGACAGACTAATTCGCAGCATCATATCACTGATCCTGAATTTACTGTTTGTTTTTTTTTAACATGGATGTTATCTGGATGATTCTGAAAATGGAAATTAATGTCTCATGGAGTGTACTAGTTATATCTGACTATGGTAACAAATGACCTCATTGAGCATGTTAAAACTGTAAGTTCTCAATAAAATCAAACTTGTTTTTTAATGCATACCCCTGGATATTTCCCTGAAAATGTAACTAAAATAGTGACTCAAATAAAAAATGCATTCCATGTAATTTTGAAAATTTAAAATAAAAAACGAGTGCTGTGATACACACACTATATAAATAAACTACATGATTAGAGCATGTGCTATTGTAAATTAACATTTGTGTTTCTTAATTTATAGATTTTAGTATTATAAATTGATGATAGTAAATCTGGTTATAAATATGCACACATATACATACAATATGCATACACATTGTACATATATATATTTCTATCTACCTATTTATTCAGGTACCTCTCTACATATGTTGTTTTGCAGACTAATATGTGCCAATTTCTAAGTGTCTCATAGGAACTAAAAATATATGTTTATTGTTGCAGCAGAAAATTCATTGTATGGGCATTCCTTTTTTGTTCAGCTTCTATTTTGTGTTAAATTATAAATTCAGAAAATAACTATATAAAAATCCTTCCTATAATTGGACAATATTCACTTTCTCTGGTGAACATTCATAGGGCAGTAAGCAATGAATAAATGTGAAGAATAGCAGTGAGAGTGGAAGAAAATTCAAAAGTGCTCATCAGGACAAGGATGCTGTCATTAGCCCTGCCTCAGGGAACAATTTGGAGGAAACATTGTACCTATGAATGTGTTGTACTGTTTGTGCCTATACAGGATGAAAACCGTGGAACAATTGGCATAGAGTGAGTTCCAAAAGAAATCATGGAATAATATCAATGCTACATCCAAGACTGTAATTTTATGGAATACAGCACTTCAGTAGTTATAATCTCTTTTATTTGTGATGTTTGTGTTGTTCCATTTGCCAAAAATATACATAGGTACAATAATATTTAGTATCATGTGCAAGGCCCAGTGGAGGATGTTGGAGGTGCCTATGTACTTGGAAAATTTTACTTTGAGCTCTGCCCACCTGAAGTTCCTAGAACTAATGGTGATTAGCTGTGAGAAACTCAGGAGACAGGTGACACCAGTGGACACATCTGTGTCCACTCTGTATACACAGAACACAAGCTTAAACCCAATATCACTGAGGAAATGCTTCATCCTCAAAGCTGCCATGGTTTAGGGAGCTCCTTTAGAAGAATGACTAAGCAGTTGGCCACAGTCAGGTCTTTGATGATCAAATCTGTGGGCCCAAACTTGCATCCTGAGAAGCAGAGAGAGAGCTAATGGGCAAGGAGACAGAAATCCCCCAGAATTCCAGCAGTAGTCCGTGATGAGATTATTCCTATTGCTACGTCTCTGATGGCCATTCTAACAGTTCCCGTGACTGCTATTTGTCTTCTGAGGCAGAGATTCCTGCATGGGAACAGGAGGCAGGAGCCACGTATCATTAGTTCTCAGCAAGAAATCACGAAGTATTTTTTAAAGATTTATTTATTTATTTATTTGAAAGTCAGAGTTACATATAGGAGAGGCAGAGAGAGAGAAAGAGAGAGAGAGTGGTCTCCCATCCAATAGTTCACTCCCCAATTGGCCACAACAGCCAGAACTGCTGCCATCCGAAGGCAGAAGCCAGGAGCTTCTTCTGGGTCTCCCACAGGGGTGCAGGGGCCCAAGGACTTGGGCCATTTTCTACTGTTTTCCCAGGCCATACCAGAGAGCTGCATTGGAAGTGGAGCAGAAGGATCTTGAACCAGCTCCCATATGGGATGCTGGCACTTCAGGCCAGGGTGTTAACCCACTGCACCACATCACCAGCCCCTAAATCACAAAGGATCTTTAAGCACTAACAGCAAAGTAAGGACCAAGGCTATGAGAGCTGTACATGAAGATAATCTTACAGTCTTCATAATTCCATTAGGTAGTAAATACTGTTTTTTTTTCCCACTGGAGAGGTAAGGAAAATTAAGGAGATTAAGGTTAATGATTTGCCTAAATTCAAACTTTTTTATGAGAAAACAAAAACCACAGCCTGGTTGGGGTGTTAAAAATGCAGGGCATGCAAACCCTATGCTAACTGAACAGTGTGAGTACCCGTGCTTTTCTAATTATACTGATGCATATTTAGTAACTTGCATACCTTATTTTATCTTAGATTGATGGCAGTGTATAATTCTGGCTGCAACAAGTTGACATCTATGTGTCAGGATGTATTGCGTAAGTCAGTATCAATAATGAGTGAAGCTTTGTATATCTTAAAAAGCAGAGATGCCCTGATGGTAGTACACAAAATTCTATATGGATGTGCTCCATGACAAATTGTATTTTAAAATGCACCATTGCCTCTATATTCAGGTAACAACAGGAACTCAAATTTACTTCTATGCCAGCAATAAAATGTTGCCTATTATGGGGAATCATTGAACACTAACTAGGTCTTGTCCTGAGCCACGGAAGAGGAGACACTGATCTGTGTTGAAATAGTGTAGGATAAAGATTCAATGTTACTGATTTCAAGCATATGCCTAAGGATTCATCAATACCTGGCTAAAGTAAAAGTATTAGCAAATGCGATAATATTAGTGTCACATTAAAATGTAAACACATATGCAAAAGATCTTCTATAAAGTGTGATATGTATATCCTATAAATGGGATTACAGGATTTGGGATTGATATGAAAATATTTTTAAACTGTAGAGCAGAGACTGGTGCTGTGTTGTACCAGGCAAACCCACCACCTGCAGTACTGGCATACCATATGGGCACCAGTTCGAATCTTGGCTGCTCCACTTCTGATCCAGCTCCCTGCTAATGCACCTGGGAAAGCAGCATAAAGATGGCCCTAGTCCTTGGGTCCCTGCTTCCACGTGGAAGATCCTGAAGAAGATGCTGGCTTTGGATCAGCTCAGCTCTGGCCCTGTGGTCATTTGGGGAATTAACCAATGGATGGAAGACCTCTCTTTCTGTCTATACCTCTCTGTAACTCTTTCAAATAAATAAAACAAACCTTAAAAAACAAAAACAAATAAGAAAACTGGAGATTTATTTATGTCCATCATCTGCTCTCTGAAATTCACTATTAAATTTTTTTTTTTTTGACAGGCAGAGTGGACAGTGAGAGAGAGAGACAGAGAGAAAGGTCTTCCTTTGCCGTTGGTTCACCCTCCAATGGCCGCCGCGGCCGGCACGCTGCGGCCGGCCCACCGCGCTGATCCGATGGCAGGAGCCAGGAGCCAGGTACTTTTCCTGGTCTCCCATGGGGTGCAGGGCCCAAGCACCTGGGCCATCCTCCACTGCACTCCCTGGCCACAGCAGAGAGCTGGCCTGGAAGAGGGGCAACCGGGACAGAATCCGGCGCCCCGACCGGGACTAGAACCCAGTGTGCCGGCGCCGCAAGGCGGAGGATTAGCCTAGTGAGCCGCGGCGCCGGCCCTATTAAATTATTTTTTAAGTGTTAAAGTGACCATATTAAGTGTTAAAGTGATCATATAGATAGGAATAAGTGTTAGAGACCATAAAAATAAGATCAAATGTCTAGTAATAATAGATAGAATTAAAAAGGAGAGAATGTTCCAATATGGGAAGCAGTCCACACAGCAGACTCATAGAATGACAACTGCTTTAAATAGCACTTTGACCTCTGAATCAGCCCTTGAGGCATTCTGGTCTGCTGAAAAGTCCATGAGAGCATTTCAGGTGTGGATAGCCAAGACAATGTGGTAAAAAATATCCTATATGAAGAATCTCTGTGAGTGAGGCCCAGTGGAAAGAAGGGACCATCAATGAAGGATGAACTTTCTCTGAAGGGAGGAGAGAACTTTCAATTTGCTTATGGCCTTGTCTAAATACTGAGATTTAAAGGCTTCAAAAGGCTTCCATAGCCTTATCAGCTCATGTCAAGAGCTTTGGGTGATCACTGACATCATACATAAGAGTGTTAATTGTTAAAGCAACAACAGGACAACAGGAATCACTGTGCACTTACTTCCCATGTAAGACTTCTGTCCTCAATGAACTGTATTATGATAATTAACTGTAAAACTTGTTCTCAGTGTGTGTGTGTGTGTGTGCAAAGTGTTGAAATCTTTACTTAGTACAGAGTTGGTCTTCTGTGTATGAAGGTAATTGAAAATGTATCTTAATGGAGAATGGGACTGGGAGAGAGAGGAGGAGGTAGGGTGGGAGTAGGGGTTGGAGTGTGGGTATGGTGGAAAGGATCACTATATTCCTAAAGTTGTACTTATGAAATTCTTATTCATTAAATAAAAGGTTTTTGGGGAAAAATGTTATTTGAGTCCTGGCTCCTCTACTTTCTATTCAGTTCTCTGCCATGGCCTGGGAAAGTGGTAAAAGATAGCCCAAGTCCTTGGGCCCCTGCACCCATGTGGGAGACCTGGAAGAAGCTCCTGGCTCCTGGCTTTGGATCAGCCCAGTTCTGGCCATTGTGGCCATGTGGGGAGTGAACCAGCAGATGGAAGACATCTCTCTGCCTCTCTGTAAACATGCCTTTAAAATAAATCTTTTAAAAATTTTATTTATTGAATACTGCTTCTCTAACTTGAAAATGAATAACAGTTCCATCAAAATAATAAGGCAGACAGAGAAAGAAGATATCACACATTTTATGTTTGAACTTAATATATAGAGAGTATAAAATTGTATGAATGTCATATTATTTTGGAGCATGGAACTAACTTATCTTCTGAGAAGAAGGGCCCATCAAAGATTCTACATAGCAAGATCTTATTTTTTGGTGTGAGATTGCTAATACCCTCTGCAGAGGACATAGGAGCTGGTTGGGGATGAAATGCAGTGTCTGGGGTGAGGGAGGGCAGTTTTTGATCCAGAAGAGTGTGAAGCTGTGGAATTTCACTGAGATATGAATTCCAGACCTGTGTG